>NW_028221440.1:918493-968436 GCF_014529385.1 Adiantum capillus-veneris
TTTCATACAAAACAAAGTTATACCATAAAGTAATGAGAAACTTCCCTCTCACATTGAGTGGATTCCATCATTGAGCAAATGCTTCAAAATAAGCTTCATTTTTTGCCAAACAAGTATCAACATTCTTCAACAAAAAATCCTTTGCTTTGACACACACTTCGTCAAAAACAGTGTGTGCTTTGGCTTCAATTTGTAGGTTGCTTTGCACACATACATTTTGTTGCTGGAAGATTTCATCATGAAGCATCTCATTTTGTTTAGTCACTACTTCAATTTCATGTGAGACATTAAATCTTCTTCCAATGCAAGAGAATTTACAAAAGTTTCGATGACATCATTTTTTACACTCTCAAGAAGTGAGAGATCATTTTCATCATGATTTTTCTTCAGTTTTTCATCACAAAGTTCATCAAATAATTCATTTACTTTATAGTTGCAAACATTGATTTCTTGATCCATCTCATGATGATCAACAAACAAATCCATGTCCTCATCATTTATGACATCAAGTTATGCAATTATCCATAAAAAATAGATGGAATTTGACCCACAATGCTTTGGCTAATGGTGCTTGGATGTGAGTATGGGGCTACTCGGGGATGTCCTTGGCTCTCTTGGCTCATAGGGTCCTCTCTCTTCACTCCAATCTCCATCCTTTTCCTACCATTCCCATGTTCATTATGGTCATCATCGTTACTTGAGTAATCGTCTACCCCCTCTCCAGCTATAATATGCCATGCTCTCAATACTTTTTTTAATAAATCTTCAATTATGAAGCAACTCATGCAAATGATTTCCATTTTCTTGCAACTCCTTTAGTAAGTTCAAATGCCTATGACTATGAGCAATGTTGTCATCATACTTGCAAAACCATACATATGCTCTTTCCAATGTATCAACAAAATCGTTAACCCATGCCTTGGGTTATGCAATTTGTTGTGGACAATGTCATGTTTGAGAATGTAATATTGCTCCAAAAGAGTTAGTGAGAAATGGCATGATTTTTGATCTTCATGGTCACATTGCAAAGATGGCTTATTGCAGCACTTCTGCCATTTGTGGTCACTTTTGCCACAAAAAATGCAAAGCATGTCCTGCTAACAACTTTCATACACATATAGCTTCTTCTTTATCATCGTCGCAATAGCATGGGAATTGCCTCTTAAAAATAAACAATGATAATTATTGGTTTAACATTAAGGCATCCATTACGTGTGTTTTAACTATGAGCATGAAAATGGCAGTTGAATGATGATTGACTGCACCCATTTGGCGACCTCGGTGCTTATTCATTGCACTAATGCCTTGGTCAAGTGAAGGGGAACGACTTATACTTGACTGCATTCAAAATCACAGGGTTTCCACATTCGTGCTAGGTAGAAATGTTTCAAACAATTGCTTCCTTGTGCTTGGCCCCATTATGCAGCGCTCATATAAAATGCAAAAATTATTAATTGTTAAACATGCCATGATATACATGCGATGGTGTTACCTGTTGGTTGTCAGCACAATGTACAATGTGTCTTGTGTTCAATACATTACCTTTTCTCTCGTGTTGCAACCAAGAGCCTCCTTGCAGTCATTTTTATGCGGCATTCACAAAAAAAACATAGAATACTTTGTGTTGAATGCAGACTGAGGGCAGTCAATGCAATTACGTGAGCGGTTGTGCTTAGTCTTTATCAGTATGACGTGGGTTCAATACCCCCCAACATGCAAGTAAACTTACCTCTTTTGCCTGTGCAAAAGTCGAACACCAACACGAGTAGCCTCTCCGATAACAAGCCCTCAAAGCCTTGAGGTAACCACCTTGCCATCTCCTCCATGGTGCTTTGAAAACGTTCCCATGTCTAGATAGATACACACACAACATGATCGTCATGTGCAGAAGGGGGAGAGAGGTGGCAGTTAGAAAGAGAACGTGAGGAGAAGATGAGAGAGATGAGAGAGAGAGAGAGAGAGAGAGAGAGAGAGAGAGAGAGAGAGAGAGAGAGAGAGAGAGAGAGAGAGAGAGAGAGAGAGAGAGAGAGAGAGAGAGAGAGAGAGAGAGAGACATATACTCATTCATTGAATTACCATGATTACAACATAAAAGCCTTCATTTATAAGTTCCTCATGCCCCTTTGTGTCTCCTCCTAAGAAACCCTTGAATTCTCCTAGACTAAGCTTAGTGCTTGCCTAGGGATTAGTGCACACTATTACGGTTCAACAATAATTATTGTTTTAAACTATTGATCTTGTATGGGTCATATATATGTCGGGAATTTCAAACCTAAACACACACAGTCTTGTCTCCTGTCTAGTCCTTGGTTAGTAGACTAGGACCATACAAGGAAATTGCATTAAAACAATATCATAGATAATAATGTACTTGCTCCAGTGTATCTTGACTTTAAACAAGCGGTTTTTGTCAAGGTATGGGTTATGTAACCCTAACAATTGGAGTATTCATAATGACTCACCTTGTAGTTTATCTTGATTGTAACCAAGCAATTTCTATCAAGATATGGGCTATATAACCCTAACAATTGGAGTAAATTTATTGACTCGCTTCCTAATTCATTGTTGGACCCATAAGTTTGACAGGTACAATTCTACATGGATTTGAACAAACATCAATGGACAACTTTTCATTTATGCATGACAGGTCAAATTTCCTTGAAGATAATCTCTTTCTCAACAAGGTTGTATAACTCCCAAAAATATTATTGTTGACAGTTAGGGGTATTTTAACCCTAACATTGGAGTACTAAGCATTACTTAGTTTTTTAACTTTTAGAAGAAAATTAATCACACTGTATGTGAGTGGATATCGTATATTTTTGATACACTAAGTAACTTTTGACATCTTGTGTCCCCCTTTTTTGAACCATTTGCAATACATTTAAGAACACGTACATATTACTACTATACTTGGTGGGCAGTACGGTTCCACTTGGTGGGCCCCACTCCCACCATGTGGAACCTACCCTTGCGATGAGGGGGAGGGCCACATATAGAGTCCTACCGTAACCCGAGCAAAACTTATTGGAGCAAAGGAAAACTCGAGCAAATATCTACATTGGTGGTGCTATCTATGCTGATGTACCACATTAAAAGAACCACATTAAAAAGTACCATGACTCTTTGGGACACATCACTTGAGGAGCCCAACAAAACATACATACTATAATAGAACAAAAAGAAAGATAGTAGGTTTGAACATTTTGGACAGAGTTCTCTTTCTACATGGAATAGTATCTCAAAAAATACCATAACCCTTGAGGGCACCTCACAAGAGGGTTTCAAAACTTAATCAAATCCATCCACAAATCTTAAAAAAAGAAAGACAAATTTATACATTCAAATTTCTCAAAAAAGCTAAATCCTGCTTATTGTCAATGCCTACAACCATAACTTTGGGACACATCACTTGAGGATGTAAGCAAAACATGTATACTAGTTTTTCCCACCATACATGCAAAACATACATGTAAGTAAAACATACATACTAGTTTTTGAAAAATAGATAGAGTTCCCAATGTACATCGAGCAATATCTCCAAAAATACAATAACTATGGAAGTCACATCTTGACCACATTAGAACCAAAAAATACATACTAGCTTTGAAAAAAATTGGACAGAGTTTCCTTCGTACATGGAGCAATATCTCAAAAAAAAAAAAAACATAACCCTTTAGGGCACCTCACCTGAGGATTTCAAATCTTAATCAAAACCATCCACAATGTACATACAACCCAAAACTTGCACATCCACTTAGAAAAGTTTATATCAAAACAAGACAGGATCCATGTATACATAGCAAGACATAAATGTGTGTTTTTTTAAATATTCAATGTGATTCCATAGTCCTTATGATGAGCCACACCCATCATCGATGAAGACACTGCACCCTCGATGCCTCTCAAGGATAAAATCATTCTAACATGTTTATCCAACGCCACGGTTCTAGCCATCCCCTCTGCATAGACCGGAAGTACACATCCATGCAACAAAAACAAATGTCAAGGCAATATTTAAACTTGAAAGAAAAACAAAAAGTGAAACATCAAAGCAATGTCTTCAATTCATATATATTAGCACTAGCACAAAACAGGTGATAAAAAAACATGAGAGCAATGTTAATGTCATAGTAAGAGGTGTGGCTCACTAGTCTTCATAGGGATTGACAAGCAAAGGCATGTCACCCTCATCATCAATATCTAGAGATGAGGAGACCTCCTCCCAACTCCATTTTTTAGGACGGAGCGATGGTAGCACATATCCTAAAATGAGTGGCTCATCAATGTCTATCGCAGCACATGCCCGTTTCGATGCTATGCAAGCTACAAGAGCAGGATTTGTTCCACAAACGAGCTCTAAACAAGTGCCCCCGCATCCACAAAGCATCTCTACAAAACATGCAATGAAGGAATGGCTCCGTTGTAATCCACCCCGCAAAAGTTCCCAAAGATGATCTAGCCTGGGAGAGCTCTGGAAGGTGATGCATCATGAAACAATCCGAAGACTGCATACCAAGGTGAGAGAACATGGAAATTCTCTCTGCTATGAGGCAAGGTGGACACATACCTACTCTGTGAACCATAAAGAGGAGAGAGCAATGACACTGCATAGCAAGTGATTGTATGAGAGTAAGCAACAAGAGAAAATAGATAGATATTGACGTGGAAACAAATGTATCACCTCAACACGACCACCAAGACTCTCAAAATATCCATATGCTCCATGATGGAGCACTACAATTGCGTTGATGAATAACCATCTGAGAAGCACAACAAAATCTCTCCACCCAACCAATGGCCTCTCCTATTGATAAAAGTAACTATCAAAGACAATCAACAAATACTATGAATCTATTGCATGAACATAAAAAACGCACACTTGCCATAGATACCATGATTAACAATCACCCGTCATCCGCCAATGTCGAGAATGCCAACTAAAATCCGGCACATACATGATCCTCAGTGCAAATGTCCCATCGAGGCAGAATAGTGGAGGCCAAATGGGACCCACCAAAGGGAAGATCCAAGAAAATAAAATTAGCGGCCCATGCAACACCTCTTCCTCCACGGGTGTACAAAATACTCTCTGAGCGTGCCCGTGTGAGGTGCTCATGAACAATAGTCCATGCGGGATTGCAGACAAGTTTGCAGTTATGGAAATGTTTACACCTCCCTAAAGTTTGCAGCTATGGAAATGTAGTCCCCGACTATGGCCATGCATCATGAGCCAATAGAAGTAGATAAAGAATGTGGAGGAGATTCCATAATATAGACAAAAGAGATACTCTTTCTAACCACAATTGTGCCAAGAGCAACTGAAGCATTTAGATGAATTATAATGAGCCATAAATGAAGCATTTAGAAGAAAAGCATTAATAAAGATCTAGATTGTTTACCTGGCTCTAGCTCCACATCCTCCTCTATGATCATAACAACAAGCGGCTCCTTCCCCTTGCGGGAAGTGCTTGGCACTTAATCAAAACACATCCGGTTGACATACTATGCAATTTAACATATAGTACTATGTAGAAGAGTAAAGTATACCTGCATGACTCTCCTCTTCTCTTCTTGGTGGAACATTGTTCATCACATCATGCTTTGAAATTGCCTTATGTAGCTCTATCTTACGGCTTAGAACACGACCTCTCTCCATATCTATCCACCATGGGCAATTGTCTATCTTCCATGGAGTCAAGTTGTGCATACCAGGGGGGTACATGCAAGCATCCTGAGTTGCCATCTGAGTCCACTGTCTTGCCAAAAATGGCACGGTTGGTAAGATACCCTTTGATACCAAGAATGCCAAGAATCTACAGTAAAAGAAAACATAACAACAGTTATAAAATTTATAGGAAGTAGTCAACGATCTAAAAGTCAATTTGTTGTGTTGCCATCCTCAATGTGTCTACCTTCTTCAATCCTTGAGTCTTCACCGTCCTCAAGCTCCATGTACTCATCACCTGTTTCTTTTGTTTGTTTTCTTTCCAAGAAATCTTTGTACATATTTTTTTCGAAAATTACATCCCTACTCCTTAAGATTTTACCATCTTCAGGATTCCATAGGCGATACCCAAAGTCACCTTCTCCATAGCCAATAATGAAGAAACACTTTTTGGACTTTGCATCTAGCTTTGATCTTAGGCTTCTATCTATGTGCATGAAATCCTCACACCCGAACACTTTGAGAAATGCATAATTCACTGGTTTACCCGTCCATGCCTCTTTTGGAACTCCCCCATCCAATTCCATTGAGGGTGACCGGTTGATTAACTACATAGACGTACTTATAGCTTCCGCCCAAAGCTCAAGCGGTAGGCCTGCATGTAGCCGCATGCTTTGTGCTCACTCCATGATTGTTTTGTTCATCCTTTTGGAAATGCCATGTTTTTGAGGTGTCCTTGGGGTTATTCTTTGCTTCCAAATGCCATTGCTAGCACAAAAGCTTTCAAAAGCTTGGCTACAATATTCGCCTCCATTGTCGGATCTGAGGCATTTAACCTTAGTACATGTTTCATTTTCCACAAAGGATTTCCACCTTTGAAATATGGAAAACACATTGGATTTATTCTTCATTACATAAACCCATGTTTTCGCATTGTCTATGAATGTTACATAGTACAATGAGCCACCAAGTGATGGTGTACTTGCAAAACCCCAAACATCAGAATGAACCAGCTCAAGTTTTTTATTTTTCTTTCATTTCCTCATTTTTGAAATTTTACCCTCTTTTGTTTACCATAAACACAGTCTTCACAGAACTCTAAGTCCACTTCTTTCAAACCTGGTAGAAGCTTCTTTGTTTGAAGGATTTGCATTCCTTTGGCACTCATATGCCCAAGCCGATAGTGCCACATCGCACTATCGACTTCCATAGCTATTGCACAAGTTGAAGATTGCATGCTAACAGTACACAAGTAAAGTGTACTGACTTTTTCTCCCTTGGCAACCACTAAAGATCCCTTTGAGATCTTCCACCGTTTGCTTCCGAATGCAATGTTGTGACCTTCATCGTCCAATTGTCTTGTAGAGATCAAATTTTTGCAAAGAGAAGGAACATGCCTAACATCTTTAAGCTTCCATTCATTTCCGTTAGCAGTTTTGACACAAACTGTACCTTTGCCGACAATTTCTCAAGTTTCATCATCTCCCAAGTATACATACCCAAAATTACCTTTGCTGTAATCTTGGAAATGTTGCTTGTGTGGGGACGCATGGAATGAAGCTCTGGAATCTACTATCCAGGAATTAGACACATTGTCTAATGAGAGAATTAGAGCATCTTGCTCCACTTTACCTGCGACATTGGCCTCCAATGTTGGCTTGTTGTCTTGAGACTCCGACTCGTTCTTCTTCTTGGACCAGCAATCCTTCTTGACGTGGCCCTTCTTGCTGCAGTTCCAACATTCAAGAGCTGACTTTGTGCGTGACTTGCTCTGCCTTGAGTGATCATGAACCTTTTGGTTGAACCTCTCCTTAGGCCTTCCTCTTGTTTCCACTGACAGAGCAACACTTGATGATTCTCCTGTGCTTCTCCTTCGCATTTCCTCGCTTAGGAGAACACCCACTTATTGTGGCCCAGCCAGATCTACAGGTTGTTGTTGAGGCCAACCTTTCCCGCGATATAGCTGAGAGCTAGTAGCACCCGCATCCACCGTGGTTTCTTTGGCGGTTGGACAACCTTACATGCAAGACTTGTACCTGAAGTCAGCGGCCATGGCAACTGCATGCTCTTCAATATAGTTGCGGCCCAGTCAGATCTACAGGTTAATGTTGTTGAGGCCAACCTTTCCCGTGATATAGATGGCATTTACGCTGGCAATATGAGAAAAGGTTGAAGGAGTATGAGCGGAAGTGCGACGCGAGAGAGTGCGAGAAGAAGAGCACGATGATATGGTGAACTCGCTCTACTGTAATGTGTAGAGCATAGTGAGTTCTTATTAGGTTTTTACAAAAGAATATGTGTACATACCTGGCGGCCCGCCCACTTACGTGGGCAACCACATTGGGCTTTATGCCCCAACAACCTCCCACTTAAAGTCCAATGTGGTACTTTAAGTGTGAGAGAAGCTACTATACAAGCTAATATACAAGAGATGTAGAGAAGTGATGTACTATCCTACACCTAACTGCTTGCGAAAATGCGCAAAGCTCTCTGAGTTCCGAAAGTCCTTTTGTAAGTAGATCAGCAGGATTTTCTGTGGTGTGAACTTTGACAAGCTGAAGTTGCTTATCCTCGAGCATTTCCCTGATGAAATGATACTTCACATCCACATGCTTTGTCTTTGAGTGATAAACTGGATTGCGAGCCAATTGTATAGCACTTTGACTATCGCAATATAACACAGTCATCTCTTCTTTGATTCCCAAATCTGTTACTAGTCGATTAAGCCAAATTGATTCTTTGCATGCCTCTGATGCTACAACATATTCAGCCTCTGTAGTAGACTGAGTAACACAATCTTGTAATCTAGAACTCCATGATACTGCTCCACCAACCAATGTAAAGACATACCCTGACGTAGACCTTCGGTTGTCTAAGTCACCTGCATAATCTGAGTCTGTAAAACCCTTTACACTTAGCTCTTGACTCCCATAGCATATACGCATACTCTTTGTAGCTTTCAGGTATCTCAATATTCCTTTCACTGCCTCCCAATGTTTCTTGCCTGGGTTTGAAATGTATCGACTTACTACTCCCACTGCAAATGCAATGTCTGGGCGAGTAGCAATCATTGCATACATTAAACTACCCACTGCAGACGCATATGGAATCTTATCCATTTCAGCCCGTTCTTCCTCAGACACATGAAAATCTTGTTTGCTAAGTTTCACATATGGTGGAAATGGAACATTGAATGCCTTTCCCTTCTCCATATTGAAACGTTGCAAAACCTTGTCAATATACTCTGTTTGAGATAACCAAATCAACTTCTTTGATCTGTCTCTCTCAATGCGCATACCAAGTATATGACTTGCCTCACCCATGTCTTTCATGTCAAACGATTTTGCCATCTTTGACTTCAAAGCTGAAATTTCTTCCAAGTGCTTGCCAGCAATCAACATGTCATCCACATACAAAATAAGGATCAGCCAACTACCATCCTTAGCCTTCTTTGTATATAGACAGTGATCGAACTCACTACGTTTGTAGCCTTGAGAAAGCATAAACTTGTGGAATTTATGGTACCATGCCCTCAATGATTGTTTTAAGCCATAAAGACTCTTTAACAACTGGCATACCCAATCTTCCTTGCCTTTCTCAACAAACCCTTCTGGCTGCTGCATGTAAATTTCCACATCTAAATCACCATGCAAGAACGCTATCTTGACATCCATTTGGTGCAACACCAAATCTAATATGGCAACCAATGCAAGAAAGCATCTCAATGTAGTCATCTTGACCACCGGAGAGAAGACTTCATCAAAGTCAATGCCTTGTTCTTGCTTAAATCCCTTGGCAACAAGCCTTGCTTTGTACTTTGGCTGACTATCATGAGCGGTGATCTTATACCTGTAAACCCATTTACAAGGTAGAGCCTTTTTGCCCTGTGGTAATTTAACTAACTTCCATGTCTTGTTTTTATGCAAAGCTATCATCTCTGACTGCATGGCCAATTGCCAATTCCCGGAGTCCTTCATTTGCACTGCTTCCTTGTAACATGAAGGCTCATTGCAATCAGTCAACATGACATAGTTCATAGATGGAACAAACCTATCAGGAGGTCGCGTGACACGTCCAGATCTACGCACAATAGGTGGCTCAGGCTCAGCCACAACCTATGGTTCCAATCTATCCTGTCCTTGCTCCTCTTGAGCCCTGACATTTTGTCTTGCACGTGCAGGTCCATCTTCTTGGAAGACAACTCTTCTAATCTCCTCAACCCTCTCTAGTTTAGAATGATATTTGCATTCATTAAAGTGAACATCATTGCTGCGGATAACCTTTTTGGATTCGGGATCCCAAAGTCTGTACCCCATCTCACCAGAATTACCATAGCCTAGAAAGATGCACTTTCTACTCTTTGGCTCAAGTTTGTTCCTAAATTCCTTTGGAACGTGAGTATATGCCTCACAGCCAAAGACTCTGAGATGCTTGTATGAGGGAATTTTGCCTGACCATACCATCTCTGGCACTGAATCCTTCTGCAAAACCTTTCTAGGAGATCTATTTACAAGATGAACAGCTGTTGATACAGCTTCAGCCCAAAACCCATTTGGCAGCTGTGCATTAGACAACATACTTATGACCTTCTCTTGTATGGTCCTATTCATCCTCTTAGCAACACCATTTTGAGGAGGATTGTAAGGAGCAGTAAGTTCACATTTTATACCTTTTGACTCACAAAAGTCTTGAAAGGCCTTTGAAACATACTCTCCACCATTGTCAGTGCGTAAGCATTTAAGCTTCTTGCCACTCTGATTCTCCACAAGTGTCACAAACGTTTTGAAAACACTAAACGCTTCATCCTTGTGCTTGAGAAAGTAAACCCATACATTCCTCGAGTAATCATCTATAAATGTCATAAAGTAAGAAGCTCCCCCTAGAGATAGGTTAGGCATAGGTCCACACAAATCACTATGAACAAGTGCCAACTGTGTATCTCTTCTACTGCTTCTATGCTTATGTGGCTGCTGTGTTTGCTTACCATACAGACAATGTTCACAGAATTCAAAATCATTAAATGAAAAGCCAGGAAAACAACCAGAATGAGACAAGATTTCCATTCCCTTCTTGGACATATGTCCTAACCGGCTATGCCACAAAAAAACGTTCGGCTGCTCTGTTACATTGATTACATTTTTAGAGACATTTGATACATAAATCATGTAAAGTCCTCCAGACTTTACTCCATGTGCTACTGTCATAGAACCCTTGGATATCCTCCACATGTTCTGTCCAAAAGTGGTGACGTAGCCAGCATCATCATGTAAACCTGTGCTGATCAAGCTCTTTGTAATTGCGGGAACATGTCTCACATTCTTCAGCGTGAAAGAAGATCCATTCTGAAACTTCAATTGAACATCTCCAACACCTAAGATCTCACGTCTGCCCATTGCCTAGCCGAACATGATCTTTAGTGGTCACATAAGAGGTAAACCACTCCTTGTTTGGAGACACATGAAGTGATGCCCCTGAGTCTATAATCCAGTCACTCAGTGCATTTCCATCAGATGCTGTAAGAAGAGCTCAGTCCAATGTATTCTTCAAGAAGTAGATGTCTCCTGACACTAGACTGTCATCCTCTGCAACAGTGTTTGTCACATTTATTTCTTGAATCTTCACTGAGGACTTGTTCTTCTCACCATGGTCTTCAGCTTTCTCTTTGCCTTTTTCTGCTTTCCATTCTCTGTAGTCTCTTTTCATGTGACCCTTCTTGCCACAATGGTAGCATTCTATGTCACTCTTGCCTTTAGCACTGCGGGACTTGCTACGAGACCGATTCCTCTTTCCACCTTTGTACTTTTCTTTGGTCCTTCCCCTGACAACTAAGGTTGTTCCTTTGCCTTTGTCCATTGTCTTTCTATTGGTTTCTTTAGTAAGCAGACTTCCTTCTACACCTGCTATGTTCAAACCATCTGGAGGTGCAGAATTACTCAAAGCTGTGCGAAAAGTGTCCCAACTTTCCGGCAATGTGATCAACAGGAACATCGCTCTAAGAGGTTCATCAAACTTGACACCTTGAGTTGACAACTGACTATAGATTGTGTTGAATTCATTTAGATGATTGGACATAGGTGTCCCTTCTTTCATCTTCAAGTCAACAAGCTTCTTAAGCCAGTATACCTGTGAATGCTGCACTCTGCTTCTCATAAAGATCACTCAGCTTTAACCATGCTTGATAAGCCGACATCTCGTCTGCTACATAGAAGTAAACGCTTTCTGCCAAAGCCAGCATAATGATAGAAAGTGTCAATTCATCCATTTCGCTCCATTCATCTCCGTCCATATCTTTTGGTTTTATCCCCTTGAGCTTTATAGGTTTTATCTGCATCTTTTGTACCAACACGTGCCAAATCTGCTTCTTCCACAATGGGAAATTGGTTCCATCCAGCTTCTTGATATTGTAAAGAGCAGTGTCCTGTGATCCAGCCATAGCTACACTTCACAGTAGTTTACTTTCCTGGGAAAAATTCGGCAGAGTTTCCCCTGTAAACTGACCTCTAAACCAATATCAACCTGTCAAATGAACCAAGAAAGCTTCAGATTCTGCATAAATTTTGGCAGAGTCTCCTTTGTAGAATGGCTCTGGTGTACTCAAAAAACAGACCAAAAACAGCTCAAAAAACCACTGTCTCTCTAACACTGTAAGCTGTGGGTAAACCTGTCCTGCACCTGTACTGTCTGTCACTGTCCTGTCACTGTCCTGTAAGCATAGACTGTGACAATGCCTCAACGGAAGTAAAGCAAAGATCCAATCCCAACTGTCTAACTCACAGTCAATACATCCTAGCTGCCTATCAAGGGTGCTCGAGGGATCGCTCCAAGACCTGTATCACCGAAAGGATCTCAACATTCGAGAATCCCCCAGCTCAATAAAACCTCACTCGACCCTCAACAAAGGCTGCAGTAAATCTGACAGTACATAGGCTTCTCACAAAGTCATACATCCACAAATTTCCCACTGTATGCTGTAACCGCTGTGGTGGTTGTTTACTGCGTGACTCATAGCCAGCAAACCCTCAACAGACATACATCATCTCTGACAATACATCCCATGTGGAAGTACATGCAATGTCAGGATGAAATCTGGAATATCAAGCAACAAACACAAGCTACCTGATGAACTAGTGGATGTCGCCTACAGTCTGTGTGTAGATGTGCCCGTGTCGTATGTGACACGCCTCCAAGAACTGTCAGCCGTCCTTCGATGTGTAGACAACCACAAATCAACACTCTGGGAGTGTCGATATCCTCAGCACCTGCAGTAGGCCGAAAACCCCAAATTTGCAGAGTCGGATCTGCACCTGCTGAGACCACGTAGTCAAAAATGGCCTGCGCATAGGCTTCTCACAAAGTCATACATCCACAAATTTCCCACTGTATGCTGTAACCGCTGTGGTGGTTGTTTACTGCGTGACTCATAGCCAGCAAACCCTCAACAGACATACATCATCTCTGACAATACATCCCATGTGGAAGTACATGCAATGTCAGGATGAAATCTGGAATATCAAGCAACAAACACAAGCTAACTGATGAACTAGTGGATGTCGCCTACAGTCTGTGTGTAGATGTGCCCGTGTCGTATGTGACACGCCTCCAAGAACTGTCAGCCGTCCTTCGATGTGTAGACAACCACAAATCAACACTCTGGGAGTGTCGATATCCTCAAAAATGGCCTGCGCAGAACTTTGTCGAAGCCGAACGGTGGCCGAGATGACCTCAGAATGAAATTCTGAGAACACCGAGCACTTCCGGCTTTCCCACAGGATTTGGGGCCGCATCTACGCCTGTCGAATCTCACTCCAATCTAAGCAGGTGACTCTAGCTTCTTGCAGTGCTGCCCTGAGCCTCGATCTGAGCTCTGATACCAGTTGAAGGAGTACGAGCGAAAGTGCGACGCGAGAGAGAGTGCGAGAAGAAGAGCACGATGATATGGTGAACTCGCTCTACTGTAATGTGTAGAGCATAGTGAGTTCTTATTAGGTTTTTACAAAAGAATATGTGTACATACCTGGCGGCCCGCCCACTTACTTGGGCAACCACATTGGGCTTTATGCCCCAACAAAGGTATGCATAGAACTATGAGAAGAGTTGCGGCTGCGTGTGCGGTTTGGTCCTCAACTATTGTGAAGTTCTCTAATTCTCTCTCTTGCAAAGTATTGTTCATGCGAAGTTAGTTAAGTATAATGGCTATGTTGCTACCTCTAATGAAGTTCACCTCTATTTTCTCAAAGTATTCTCACAAAAATGCTCACTACAGTTTTCTAAATTTTGATATTCTCAATGTTCATAGTCCATTTTTATAATTACATATTTTGGGTAACAACGTATGTATCTTCAAACCAGCACAATCGGTTGTATGCTCTGATACCATGTTGAACTAGAGGGAGAGAGAGCAGGTCAACAAGCAGAGATAAGAGAGAAGCTGAGGGGAAAGGGAGACGAGACACGAGATGACACCACCATCTACAAGCCCCAAAGTGTGCATACTCTACACAATGAGTGTACATATATAGTGGGAACCTCAACCTATATATAGTATGAGGGTGAGCTCTATACATAGCTCCAATAGTTACAAGGAGACCATAGCCCCAAGCACCTTCTTGTTTACAATACCAAAAAAACATTTCTTTTTCTTATTGTGTCTCCATTTCTTTTGTTATTTTGACAATTGTATTTGTTACTATTTGTTTTCCTTGTATAATCTCATTTTCCATGCATGGTGAAATCAATTGCAAGGTGAAAAGACATGTGAGTCTTTGCGTCATGGATGCTATTGCAACTTGTACCGCTTACACTAGGCGAGTAGCTTCGAGCTCATTGCATCACCATGATCATACACTGCAACCCGCTTGAAACTAAGCAACACCCTCAAGTCATTTGCACAACAAAGGAACGTCGAGAACATACCGATATGGTAGAAAAATTTTCCACAATATACGCGCATAGCAAGAAGGAAAACGAAGGCATAACAACGGAGAAAGAATATGCCATCATTGCTATTGTTAGTAGTGGTGACAATCAATGACTATATAAGAAAGCTAGCTCGAAGGTGAGAAAACCCTACAAAATATTCTTGGTGTAAAAACCTTGCAATTCAGTCCCTTTTTCTCATGTGTAGGTTTGCCAAGCTTTTGGGAAAAAAAAATCGATTTATTTATGGTATGCAAGTAGGGACTTAGTGCATATAAAGGCCACTTTTTATGCCATTTTATTCAGTCAGTAGAGCTAAGGAGAAAAATTCAGGCGCTTAACTAATCATGGATCAGTGGAGGACGAGTCTTGGCATGAATAAGAAGGTTATGTTGATGATGATGGTGGCATAGGCGGTGCTCCCGGTCCAGACGCAGCCGCTACGGGCGGGGCGTTTTATCGTTTTCCTCCCTTAATGATATTGTTTTTATTTTATGGCTGCCAGACCATTAACGCTGTTGCAATATTTATTTATTTGATAACGCTACTACTGTGTCTAATTGCTTGCTTCCTTGACCTTAATTTGTGAGTGCAGAGCCGCGTCTGCCCTGCGTCAGTAAACTACGCTATATTCTTTCCGGTTGGTTGCAGGCAGGCCGATATGGATGACGGCCTTCCGCCTGATCCCCCCACCAGGGCCTGGTGCCTGCCTCTCCACAATACACCACGGCTGCAGCTGCAGTGCTTGAAGATCTTCGTGTGCTCACCTAATCTGGACGGTGTACTTCCTGTCGGAAACCACCACCACCACCATCCCCACGGCCACGGTGCGCCCGATTCCAGCGCCCCAGCTCCCGCCATAGTTGGCGGCTCTCAACCCACTACCGCTCCACTTTATGCCACCATGGTTTGGCCGGGGCTCATGCGTCTTCCCGTTTAGTCTTTACCACCATAGTGCGTATGCCACAAACATTTATTGGCAGACATATTTGCAACCTCAAGGCATTCCCTGTGCCGAGATCGGGAAGGGAAGTTCTCACCTACCTTGTCCTCACCGATCCAAGTAAGCTCTTCTCTCTCTCTCTCTCTCTCTCTCTCTCTCTCTCTCTCTCTCTCTCTCTCCCCCCCCCCCTCCCCCCCCCCCCCCTCTCTCTCTCTCTCTCTCTCTCTCTCTCTCTCTCTCTCTCTCTCTCTCTCTCTCTCTCTCCCGAGTCCCTTGGCTTTTGTGTGGGCTCCTGTTTTCCCGATTTAGATACAAGTTTCCAGGTATATGCGCTTTCAAGTCCTATTGAAGTTCGTCATGATAAAAATACTTGATGAGGGTGAGGGTCTTTGCCGCTATCCTGCCACCACTGACGAAGCGCACAAAGGCTTGTGCGAAATCTCCACCCAGGGCAAACATAGCCAGTCACCATCACCCTTGTGACATCCTCAACTACGCCGATGATTTTGTCACATTGAAGACTACATGCAACTCAGGGTCGTGTTTCCGATCAATCATCTTCTTTAACTCCACCATATTCGTGGCTACTGTTGATCTTCCTTTCAAAATCTCCATTTCCACTTTTATTCTTACACGACCTAATTATCTTCTTCATCTAAATTGAATATACTCGTTTTCAAACTATACTTTTTCAAGTTTTCAGAGTCTAATCTGTCTCTAAACATTGATTCTTAGCACATATTGAAAATACAAAAAAGGAATGGATTTGGAGTTTGGGAAACATCTCCTCATTCATGATTTCTCTATCTCACAAAAAAGCATCTATACGGTTCAACAATTTCAGTTCCATTGTTATTTTTATAGGATTGTATCTCTCTTACCTATATTCGTTGATTGTTCTCATCATAGGATCTAAGGGATCTTATAACATACAATCAATCACGTGGTTGTAATCGGTTTGAACTAGTGCTATGCATAGCATAACTCCAATCCTTGTCATTTTCTATGAACGCTAGCCATCTCAAAGAGGATATTAGATTGCCTTCACAAAGAAAATTTATTTAAGGTATGTTTCTAGTAATATGGACTTTTTAATGGTTGGTGTTTGACGTCCATCAAAAGTACTTCATGAACTTACGGTGGAAAAATGATATTCTTATTTCACCATTGTGTTGCTACTATTGGTTTCCTACTAACTTGCATCATCAAACTACTAGGAGACATTGTGGATGTATCTTTGTGTCCACAATCTCTATTCTCTACTTGGGGGGTTCACCGTTCAGTATCCCCCTATATAACGTGCATTCGCGCGGGTATTAAAAAAACCCTTCTTTAATATGTCTGAATGAATCAAATGACCCCTTATTTTACAATTTTTTTCTCAAAATTGAATATAAAGACCCTTAATTTTAGTGTACCTTTTGTACATTGACTAAAATTGTTGCATTTTGAAACTCCTACTTTTGAACTCGTGTTATACATTAACATGATTACATAGTGCACCCTCCGAGATTCTCTACCTCTAAACATTGGGTCATAAAGCATGTTCAAAATACAACTAAATATATCTTTATTCCGATTCTTCACTCTCATGTGTAACTAAGGCATAGTAATGTGTTGCTTCCAAATAGAATCAATGTACATAACTCTATATATCTTTAGTACCTACATCGACTAGTTGGAGCTATATAGAGAGCGCACACTTATGCTATATATAGCTAGGAGTCCCCACTACATATGTGTACTCAGTGTGTGCTGTATGCACACTTTGGGACTTGCAGGTGATTCTGTCATCTCTCTCTCTTCTCCCTCGTCTTGTGTCGCGTCTCTCTTCAACATGGTATCCAAGATCTTCTCATACACTAGATGATGCTTTCCTCATTGAGTAGAGGGTCGACCTTTTCTCAACCTGATTCATAAAAAGCACTTCTATGATTCATAGTCGATCTGAGCCGTAGAGAACCTTTATAATTCAAGACACAGATAAGTCGTATTTGTTTTTTGGTTTAATGAGAGACTCTTTATTTATTCTTGAAGTGTGTGTTTAGTTCGTGAGCATGTACCTGCTAGCTTTCTGAGAAATATATCCTCCTAGCATGCCCACAACCAGAGATATAGAGACCTAGAAAGGATCCCCTTTGAGACGATGAAATTGAGCATGAATCTGTTCTAGGTTTTCTAACTAGTTCTATTGATGAGCGTGTATAGCTATGGTATATGGTTTTGCAGCTAGTTAAGTTCGTGCTTGTCGTAGGAGTAATTGGCATCTCAAACCTGTGTGATACAAGTATGAGATTAAGAATATTATGAATATTATGAGGTACAAGTATTTACAGTCAATTGGTTTGTGTGCACCCTCTTTGCTCGTGAGCGACATTATTTTAGGTGTTGCAGGGAGATGTTCACTTCTTGCTGGCGGTCGTAAGCCTGAAGGGAGTCGTCCTCTTCAGTGAGAAGAGGTGGCGGAAAAAGCAGTCAAAGTGTGCGCCCCTCCTGCGACCCACTCTATATTTGAGTGATTGCAAAAATAGAGCATCAATAACCGCTACGTATCTAATTGCTCTATATTTAGGTGATGCGCAAATTTCAATGTTGTTGGTCTGCATTCCTATTAGAGATTACCACCATTAGAATTCTCATTAGCCGGGTGAGGCCATCGTATTACATCCTGTTGAAGCATCCTTGTCGCCTGTAGACGTGCAAATAATGCTAGAGCTCTGAGATCTTGCAGCAACTACTACATCTTGCCCAACTCTACTGCAATGAGAATGGAAGTGCTTGGAGATGCCGTTGTACTTGCTTTCTGCAAAAGATTTTTCTCAATCATAATCATCCCCCCTCCTATCATGAGAAGACATCGTGCCTCCTAAAGGGCCACCGAGCATGTCTACCGCTGCTCGTCCACAGACTCGCCCTGCTAAAAGCGATGTTACTTTTGAAAACCAAAGTGCTATTGACAGCTTTTCACTTTAGTCAAAGTCAAGTGACGTGTTTCGTGTGTAAAATCCCTGCGAAAATAGTTGATAGCCCTATTATTATTACTTTTCTTTATTTGAAATAGAATCCTATGTTGACGAGGGATGAAGACTGCGACGAGAGAGAAGAGGAGAGGGAGAGAGAACTCTAGAATTGCAAACCCCAAAGTGTATGTAGAACACACACTGAGAGTACACATATATAGTGGGGACTCCTAGCTATATATAGCATAAGTGTGGTCTCTCTGTATAGATCCAACAACATCATGGTCTTCCTCCCTCCTAAACATGGTATCAGAGCACAACTATAAATAAAGCTAAGTAGTCTTTATCTTTGTGGACTTTCGTTGTATGTATGGTCACACAAAATTTAACATGTTTTTGGATTGCCTAAAGATTAGTGATATGGTTTTTTAAATGGAGCGTTGAACTCTGTGAGTCATACAGAGGTGATAAATGATGGAGTTGTGCACCCCTATAACCATCTATATAAGAAAAACGTGAAGGCCGCAACTACAATTTGCACCTTTTGGATGAGAGAATTGTGCTCTTTGATTGTGAATTGCATCACAACACACAACTTATGCTTCATGCCTCTCTCCATCTACCTGACTTGGAGTCAAAGACCTCCATATACTTGGCATCAAGTCTCAAACTCTCATCAATGAACTTTCGGCTTCGTGAGAGCAGGATGTAATAGCGCCCGACATCGTAGTCATCAAAAGCATCTCTTACTGATATAATTAGCGAGGCACTCTTTTTTAGCCTCCAACGTGCACCATAATCGATCACTACGACCCTATATTTGCGGCCTTTTTTGCTCATAATAGCAAGGAGCTCAGCTTTTGCTTGCAACATGCACCATAATCAAATTACCTACGCAATTTTGGCATGCTTTATTCTCACGCTATCTACATAGGGTTGATGATTTTGATATACGTAGCGGGTTGCAATCTACCTGTTTGTCCAATATTGTTGCCGCCCAGCCAGATCTACAGGTTGTTGTTGAGGCCAACCTTTCCCACGATATAGCTGAGAGCTAGTAGCACCAGCATCCACCCTGGTTTCTTTAGCGGTTGGACAATCTTACATGCAAGACTTGTACTTGACATCAGCGGCCATGGCAATTGCGTGCTCTTCAATATAGTTGCGGCCCAATCAGATCTGCAGGTTAATGTTGTTAAGGCCAACCTTTCCCGTGATATAGATGGCGGCTATGCGGGCACTATGAGAAAAGCTACGGCATGCCTCATGGTCGCAAGAAGGCAAGAGATGGTTGGCCTGCAACAATAGGACATGGCGCTCATCTGCACACAAGCCACTTTATTATCAATGAGATCTCACGTGCACTATGCATAACCTTGAGTTTATTAGCCCCAAGTCGCATGCGTGTAGGGAGGAAATTTGTAGAAGGTTGCGAGCTTTGTCCAGGCACAAAACAAAGATGTCAGAGTGATGTGAGCTACGATACCTCACGACGTTAGCCACATCCGCATGCCCCAATTGGCAACACATTGTAAAACACTTGTATTTTTACCTTGTTGTTTTATGCTATTTGAGGAAAATATAATGCTATTTAAGAGTTTGGTTGTAAATAGAGTTGCCATACTTATTGGTATAGCACAAGTTGCTTTTCTGGCTTTGATTACATCTCCAGCATGTTGTATTTATGTATAGCTTCTCTCATAAGTATAAAATGTATATTTAGAGATCATTCTGCTTCTAGCGTGAGACTCGGGCAGCATTACTTTAGCTCAATGAAATTATGTCAAGCATTGTCGTCATTACAATCCAAAGATAGCATCACAACAATCCAAAGATAGCATCATAATAGTCCAAAGATAGCTTCCCATATTTAGCACTTGTGAGCCAACTCGTGTACAGATAGAGCTATCTGTTTCAAATCTTGATTGTAGGGCTCCCGCCTCATCACTGGTGGAGGAGTTTGTCACTTATATTTGGTTAATCGATGATTTTACATCATGATTTTACTAATACTTTCCTCGATGATGTGATAGATGATGGATGTAGACCTTGTATGTGTACTTGAGAGCTCGGTGCCTCGTACTTACCATTGGTATTATGTTTTTATTTCGTCAGAGAGCTCAATAGCTCGTACTTACCATCGTTATTATGTTTATTTTGTCATATTTAAAATGCAGATATTCTCGGCATCAAGGATTAGAAATGTGACAAAGTTTACGCATACTTGGGAGCCTCTTATAGTCCTGTTGATTGTGTGCTATTGTTGTTATCATCTTGTTCCGCCATCGTCCTCATTGGTGCTATGGTTGTTATCTTCTTATTGAACCCTCCTCGTCATCAGGGATTTGGCAGCTGTGATTAAATAGCACTAGTCATATCATTTTTGTGCTGGCTTGTGTTTATCTTCCCAGATGTACTACATTCTTGTTATATGTACCCGTGGCATCATTATTTGTATCTCTATCATCTCTAGAGTGGCGTCGCGAATTGTCTCTAAGGAAATTGTGATATGATTATTTCTAACCTTCACATTACAAATTGTTTCTTGAGTTAATGTTGTTTACAGGATAAAAGCCACGTCAATCAACATGTACACGGGCTCAAAGATATTGAAGCTGATCAAAGATATTGAAGAACTTGCATCAATTCAATTATATATATAGTGTCGTCCAATGGTGTGAACTCCATCAAGAGTTTCCACACGAATGGTACCTTGTGGGGCGATTCACATACTTTGTATGGTCCTTTTCCGACATCTTTCAGCTTTTTCTTGCTGTTACGCACTGCATACATAAGCAATTCATCCCCAACCTTGATATCTTTGTTCTTTGTTGGAATTAGGGTTGCAGAGAAACACACACAGGTTGGAGAAGACGAAGGAAGCTCAAGGCACACAATAGAGAGTGTGTTACTTAGTGTGCAATGGAAAGATAGATAGCCCTAGAGTGATGGGCGTATATACAATGCACGGGGGAAAAAACCTCCTAAAGAGGGAAAAAAATGCCCCGGCGGTCCTAGTGTGTTCATACACATCACAACCACATGTATATGGTAACAAATCCCCCCTGGAGTGATGCGGTGAACGAGAGCTGGCACATGAGTAAAGGGAAGTGCCATGCCCTGAGGACAGGATCAGTCCACACAAGGGGAGTAAGCCCAAAGCTTTGCGGAAAGCTTCAAGCTTCTCACGAGACAATGCCTTTGTGAAAAGATCTGCAAGGTTGTCCTGTGTTGGCACATAAGCCAAGCTGATCTCTCCTGCTGAGAGCCTCTCCCTGACATAGTGGTAATGCACCTCAATGTGCTTTGTGCGAGCATGAAAAACTGGGTTCCTCGCAACTGCCAATGCGCTCTGACTGTCAGTGTAGATAGTGTTGGCAGTGTCCTGTCCAACACCCAAGTCAGCCATAAGGCGTCTGAGGCATACACACTCAACCGTAGCTGTGAAGACTGCCCTGTATTCAGCCTCACAACTCGAAGTGGCCACAGTAGGTTGCTTCTTGCTCAACCATGATATACATGAACTGCCAAGCATGAAACAAAAACCACTTGTGGACACTCGCGTGTCAAAACAACCAGCCCAATCTGAGTCCGAAAAAGCATGTAAGTCTGGCGGCAATGATCCCCCCTTGGGATAAAACAAGCCAAGATGTAAAGTGCCACTAAGGTAGCGGAAAATCCTCTTGACAGCCTGCCAATGCTTAGACCCTGGGCTATGCATAAATCTGCTGACCTGCGAGACTGCAAACTGAATATCTGGCCTCGTGTTGCATACATAAATGAGGCAGCCAACAGCAGTTTGGTAAAGAGTGACATCAGCAGGATCGCCAGCATCATGTAGACTCAACTTCAAACCTGTTTCCATGGGAGTGGCAATAGGTTTGCAATCCTCAAGTCCAAACTTACATAGCAATGTCTCTATGTAACTTTTCTGACACAAGGCAATACCACCATCACACTGCTTAAACTGTATACCCAAGTAATGATGCAACAGCCCCAAATCTTTCATCTTGAAAGTAGCATTCAAATCAGCCTTAAATTCAGCAATATGTCTCTCATTTGGTCCAGTGATCAGCAAATCATCAACATAAAGAACCACAATGAGAAATACATCATCCTCACGCTTTACATACAATGTGCTTTCTGTTGGACTGTTACGAAAGCCTCGTTTTACCAAATGAGTGTCAGCTTTCTCATACCAAGCACGAGGAGATTGCTTCAACCCATACAAAGCCTTCTTACATTTGCACACTTTGTCCTCTTGTCCTTTTATGACAAAACCGCGAGGCTGCGTTACATAAACTTCCTCAAATATGTCACCATTCAAGAAAGCAGTAACAATGTCTGATTGATGTACATCCCAACCAAAATGAGCTGCCAATGCACATAGAAAATGCACAGTAGTCATACGACAAGTGGGAGCAAAAGTCTCTTCATAATCTATGCCTTTTTGTTGTGCATAACCCTTTGCAACAAGTCGAGCCTTATGGCGATCGATCTCACCATCCGGCTTGCGTTTCAACTTGTAAACCCACTTCGTACCAATGGCCTTTTTGCCAGGAGGCAAATCACATAAAGTCCATGTGTCATTCTCTATAAGTGCATCATATTCTGATTTCATGGCAGCAATCCAATTTTCTGAATTCTGTGCTTCATCAAAAGACAGAGGCTCCTCAACATCATGTAAACTAGACACAGCCAAAGCATAACAATCTGATGCATAAGATGCATGGCGAGAGCCTGAACGAGTACGACTAGATAAAGGTGCATCCAATTTACTGTCACGCAAAGTGTGCACCAGCCATTTTGGCATACCTCTAGCCTGCTCATTTTCAGCCCTTTCCTCATCAAGTACATCATGTACATCTGCATCAGTAATAGGCTGTTCTAAAACATTTTCAGAAACCCCCATAGGCTGTACATTTGCCTCATTGGAACTTACATTCGTATTTCCACCACTGAAAAGAGGCAACAAAGTGTCATAAATGTCCTGTGAGCTTACATTACTGTCTCTAGTACATGACAGCAAGGGCTGAACAAAATCTTCCACAAACACTACATCCCGTGAAACCAGAATACGTTTTGTTTGCGGATGATACAACCTGTAACCTTTGCTTTCAGCACTATAACCAACAAAAATACATTTGACAGCCTTATCATCCAATTTTCTGCGCTGCACTTGTGGCACCAAAGCATATGCCAAACAGCCAAAAACACGCATGTGCTCAATAGAAGGCTTTCTATCATGCCATGCTTCATATGGAGTAATAGACTGCAAAGCTTTCGTAGGACACCTGTTAAGTACATAAGTGGCACACATGATGGCCTCAAGCCAAAAAGAATGCGGCAAAGCTTGACTTTTGACCATACATCGTGCCATTTCCATTAGTGACCTGTTTTTCCTCTCAGCAACACCATTTTGCTGAGGTGTATAAGGCACTGTACATTGGTGTTTTATCCCACGACTAGCCAGAAATGCATTAAATTCATGAGACATATACTCCCCCCCTCGATCGGAACGGAGGGTGCCCATAGTACATTTTGAGACATTTTCAGCCATAGCCAAAAATTGTTTGAAGCACATAAAAACTTCGGACTTCGCTTTAAGCGGAAATACCCATGCATGCCTGGAGTAATCATCAATGAAAGTCACGAAGTACAGGTAATTGCCCAAGGACGGAGTTTGCATGGGCCCACAAACATCACTATGCACAAGCTGCAACCTGCATGTGGCCCTAACTGAACCATCCTTTGGAAACTTAGAACGCTGCATTTTACCCAGAATACAGCCTTCACAAACATGTTTGATAGGTGCTTCAAGAGGCGGCAAAGAAGCAACCATATCAGATTTCTGCAAACGCAGCAAACTGGCAAAATTCAGATGACCAAAACGTGCATGCCAAAGTTTTGCATCTGAAATAGCCCTTGAATCTGCAACAGCATTTGCAAAATTTTGTCCACACTTGTCATACAAAGTGAGCTTATACAGCCCACGACACAAAAGCCCAGATGCAACAATTTCATCACCAAAACTGAGATCATGAACTGTACATCTGTCATCCACAAATTTGACTACAAGTCCAAGTCTAGCAAGTGCGGATACAGACAAGAGATTCTTCTTGATCCCAGGTACATAAAGTGCATCAACAAGTGTGAAGGAACTGCCATTAGCAGCAGTGAGCACAATCTTTCCAACTCCCTGAACTGGATAAGAGGCGTTGTTGGCACAAGTGACTGAATTCCCATGAGGGACAGACTCGAGAGAGGTAAACAATTCACGATGTGAGGTAATGTGCTTTGTAGCACCACTGTCGAAATACCACACATGTGAATCTGCAGCAACTGACAAGCATGCATCATGGACAGCAGGATTGTAAGTGCACTCTGCGCTAAAAGCCCATTCTGCATCAACATCAGCATCACAATCTCCTTTCACAGAAGACTCAACAATGGCTGCATTTGTAGTGGAACCAGCATTTGCAGTGGAACCACCCTCTTTCTTCTTAGCCTCTTTGGCCTTCAACTTAGGACACGACTTGATCAAGTGATCATTGGCTTTACAATAATGGCAACGCATCTTCTTTTTGCCCTTATCACCAGAATTGCCAGACGAAGTGCTGCCAGCAGAAGCATTAGGAACAGAATTTTTGCCACTCGCAGCAGAACCATAAGAAGTGGCTGCATTACTGTTACCACCCTTTCTTTGAGAAGCAATAAAAGCCTGTTCAACTGCACGCTGCCTAGTCCTGTTTTTTCTAGAAAGTGACTCTTGCAACAGCAATGTGCATAATGCATCAAACTTGACAACTTCAGGATTTCCTTGGGTCATCAGTCTCCAAGTACTAGCAAAAGTCTGGTAGGAATCTGGTAAGGCATCAAGAACAGTCTGCACAAGGGAACTGTCCGAAATGACTTCACCTGCAGAAATGAGTTGCTCATTGATATCCTTGACACTAGCAAGGAAAGTGTCCATATCATCTTCCTCATGCATAATCTTCGACTCTAGCTCTTTACGCAGCAAAGCAATTTTAGCCTCATTGCGGCTTGCATAAAGACCTGCTAGAATATCCCAAGCCTGTTTTGCAGATTTTGCTGAACGGATGTGAGGAATAATGGTGCGCTTCACAGACAACGCAATCAATGCATGAGCCTGCGCATCCTTAACATCCCAACGAGCTTGTTCTGCCGTAGGCAAAACAACTCTAACAGCTGCAATCCTTGCAGCAAGACCTGCAACATCCTCAACATCGCCTACATCTTCAGAACCAGGACGTACATCAATGCCCTGCACAATGTTCCAGACACCTTTTGACACAAGAACATGTTGCATCATATAAGCCCACATAGGGTAGTTGTCCCCATCCAACCTGTCCTCAGCAGCAAACATCTTGAACACATCTGTGTTGTTGTTGTCAGCCATGGTAAATGTTGCACCTGATGTGAAAACTGCCCAAAAATAGGAGAAATGGAGCGGGAACAACTTGTGCTATATAGCACAAACCGTAGAAGACTATAAGGCACCTGTTATGCAGAAAACGGCACTGACAGAAAATCTGCACAAAATGACGAAATAGCCTGTGCAGTACTGCCTGTAGTGGAAACGGAGGCCGAAATGAGCCCAAATCAAAATTCTGAGCAGACCGAGCTCTTCAAGCCCACCCAAAATATTTGTCGACCTGCGAACGCTCGCCAAAGCTCCTTGAAATCGGAGAAAGTGAGCAGGCGTGTGCTGGAGCAGCTGGCGACTAAGCCCGGGAGGACGTGACCTGCTCTGATACCAATTGTTGGAATTAGGGTTGCAGAGAAACACACACAGCTTGGAGAAGACGAAGGAAGCTCAAGGCACACAATAGAGAGTGTGTTACTTAGTGTGCAATGGAAAGATAGATAGCCCTAGAGTGATGGGCATATATACAATGCACGGGGGAAAAAACCTCCTAAAGAGGGAAAAAATGCCCCGGCAGTCCTAGTGTGTTCACACACATCTCTACCACATGTATATGGTAACATTCTTTACATAGCGGTCAAACCATTTCTTTCCATGCACGATGCCCTGGCCACCCTCATTCCTTGGTCCTCAACTACAGTATAGCTGATGGCTGCTCGGTGCGTATCCACGAATCATGGAAAACCATTGTCCATTCCGCACACCTGTCAGCATGCATGTTAAGCACAAGCACAGACTTAATTTTGTAGGCCCAATATCTTTCGCAAGATGACCCATCTCTCTCTGGTTGAGAGTCAGTACTTTTGCGATGTGTAAGAGTTAATCGACTTGTCCAATGACATTCCATTAGGTAACTCCCTTTCGGCCAACTGCGAATCTGTTCGGGAGAAGCTATTCCAATCCGAAGTTGTTGATAATTAGTTCGATGAATCATAATAAACTCTCAATTAATTTTCACGAGAAGAAATTTCAAGGAAATATCAAATGTTTTCAAATTCCCTTCCCAATCTTCTTCAGGTATGAAATTGCGTTCCAAATTTAGGCCCATACGTCGTAACTCCCGAACTAGCAATCGGAAAGACTCTGGAACGGTTTTAGGTTTGCAAACTGGTTTTCCGGTCATAATTGCACTAAGTGCTTTGTAGCGAAGCCTGAATATGATCTGATTTAGTTGTAAGCATTTCCTGCAAGGTGTAGGACACCCCAAAACCCCTCCGAAGCCCAGACTTCCATTTCTCCAATTCGTTGTCCCCCCCGTCTCGATTTCCCTTGAGAGGTTGCTGTGTAACGAGCGCGTAGGGACCACTAGATCGTGCGTGAATCTTATCATCAACCTGATGAATAAGTTTCATTATATAAGCTTTTCCCAGTTGTAATAGATTGTCCAAAGGGATCACCGTTCGTCCATCGATCAATCGACTCTTTCCAGGGTGGCTGGGTTCGAATAGCCACGGATATTGGTCCGCGCACCCGCTTCGTGAGTTCGGCAAATACTAGTTTTCTGGAAGCTTCCCGTTCATATCTTTCATCAAAGGGTACTACACGGTAATGAGTTTCTGAAAACTCCCCGGCTAACCCAAGCAAGCATTCGAAAATCTGTCCACATTCATTCGTGAAGGTACTCCCAAGGGACTTAGTATCATATCAACCGGCGTACCATTTGCAAATAGGGCATATCTTGCCTGGGTACTATCTTTGATACAATACCTTTATTTCCATGCCTACCGGCTATCTTGTCACCCACTTGTATCTTACGTCTTTGCAATATATATATATGAATTACTTCCAAATCATTTGTAGCATCATCTTCGGGTATACCCACCTCACATCAGTGACTCGACCTCTCCCACCAATAGGTACTCTTAGACAACTTTCTCTTGCATTAACCAGTTGTATACCAAAAATAGCTTGTAATGATCTTCCTTCTGGAACACGTGATGAGCTTGCCCCCTCCTGAGGCGTCAGTTTACCTACCAAAACGTCTCCGGCCTCCACCCAAGATCCTGATTCTACGAGCCCATCGTCGTCGAGGTGTCGAAGTAAATAACCATCCAATTGAGATATTTGCTTGGTAACCCGCTCAGGTCCTTGATTTGTTGCACAAATTTCAACCTCATGTTTTTCGATGTGAAGAGATGTGAAAATATCTTCATAGATAAGGCGTTCACTAATCAAGACCGCATCTTCGAAGTTGTATCCTTCCCACGGCATGTAGGCTACTAATATATTTTTACCCAGAGCTAGTTCCCCCCTGACAGTCGCTGCTCCATCCGCTACGATTTCTCCGCCTCTCAGGAGTTCTCCCAGCGAAACCGCGGGTTTTTGGTGCATGCAGGTGTTATTATTGGAACGCTCAAATATTTTTAATTCCTCAATTGTAGTAGGTTGAGCCAATTTGTTCTTTTTCGCTTCGTGGATAAGAGATAGCTCAATTCTATTACCATCAATATAGCAAACTTTACCATCCTGTTCGGATATAGCTACACTTCCCGAATCCAAAGCTACTTGACTTTCCAACCCAGTTCCTACAATGCATCTTTCGGGCTTAATTAATGGAACAGCTTGACGTTGCGTGGTAGAACCCATCAAAGCACGGTTTGCATCATTATGTTCAATGAATGGAATGAGAGAAGCTCCGATGGAAAAATGATGGAGAGGATGAATACTTCGAAAATCAACTTGTTCCCAGAGAACGCTGAGAAACTCTTGTTGATATCGCACTGGTATAATTTCCTTCTCCGAACCTCTCCATTCGGATAATAGTAAATTCTCACTTGCTACTCGGTAATAATCATCTTCTGCGGGTGATAAATTGACTAACTGCTCCTCCCCAGACGAATCTGACATTTCGAGGTAAGGGCTCCCCAAAGATCCCGAAGTGTTAACTCCTGCCTGAATAGCTAATGAGGAAATCAGGCCAGCATTCATACCTTCCGATGTTTCGATTGGGCAGATGCGACCATAATGACTGAAATGAATATCTCTAGCTTGAAAACTAGCGGTTCGACGTGTTAACCCGCCGGGACCTACAGAGCTTAATCTTCGTTTATGAACCATTTCAGATAATGGATTTGTTTGGTCCAAAAATTGCGAAAGGGGGTGTGAACCAAAAAACTCCTTGAAAGCTGCTATTACTGGCACGGGTGTCACCAACCCCCGGGGAGTGATTGCGCGTTTGCGCCTAACGGCTCTAGATAAATTTTATCGAATCAAATTCTCCAAACGGTTTGGAGCTAATTTCAATTGTTCCTGAAGCAAATCTGCAACGGATCGAACACGTCGATTTTTCAAATGATCTATATCGTCGAGTTTGCCCTCTCCGTAACTTATTTCTACTGAGTGATCTGCAGCTGCTAATATGTCTTGGGGTAGCAAAAAAGACTCCGTTTCGGGTACATCAAGAGTTAGCTTGATGTTTAGGTTTCGTCTACCAATTCGTCCTAATTCGCATCTATGTTGGAAAAACCTCTTCTATAATTCCCTAAATATGGATTCCGAAAAGAATACATCTGCGTCTGTAGCAGAGTATAGGTGTTTGTACAGCTCTGCTATGGCATCCTCTGGAGATTCAATACTTTCTTTTTGCCTTTTGAACATATTTGAAAAAATCCTTGGGTAACGGGAGTTTTGTAGAATATCTCTTTTGCATAACCCCATAGCTACTAGTAGAATAAAAATAGATATTTTTTTTTTCTTGCTTATACGAACCCATATTCTATTCCTCCCGTCTATCTCTAGCTTAAATCTCCCTCCCTGATCTGAAATTGCGGTGCTGGTATACGCGAGAATCCCTCTCTGATCCGACTCCCGATTGTAGTAAATACCAGGACTCCTCAATATTTGACTGACTAAAACTCTAGCGATCCCATTAATAATAAATGTTCCTCCGGAATTCATCCAAGGAATAGATCCGAGTCGTACATCTTCCTCTTGCACTATTTGGTCTTCCTTACAAATCAATTAAGCTGGTACATATGGGTCAGCGGAATACGTAATACATTGATACGCGGCATCTCTCTCTTCGAGAGAAGGTTCTGTCAATTGGTACTGATTTCCAATAGATCAGAATTCTACTTCCTTATCTGTATCTTCAATTTTTGGGAAATTTTCAAGTTCCTTAAGCAATTTTTGATGAACGAAACGACTAAAACCTTTAAATTGAATTTGTGCAAGTTCTGGCAGTACGGGCATACCTCCACTTCCTCCTAACGAAGTGATACATCTAGACCTACCTCTGAATTAAATTTCACAGACCAGTCTGATCGTTCTAATAATATAATTTGCAAATTCCCCCTTCCTTTGACAAAGATTTATATATACATATAGATATAAAGGTGGAGGAATATCTAATCTAGATAGATCTAAATATATGAGTGGGTGTGAGTAAATAGATATGAGTAGACTTTTTTTTTTCACTGAATTATCTTTCTTTATTCCTCCTCTAACAAATTCGTTAAAGCAGGTAGAAAGCTGCAGGAAATCTTATTCACATATTTTGATATTTCAAAAAGAATTTAGAGGATTTATGCACCGAAAAAAAAAAAATCTTTTTGACGATCCACGAGATGGGAACCTAAGCAAAATCCAGATTTTACAAACTTAAAATCACTTCTGTGATAAATTTTTTGCCGGGAAAACTTAGTAGTATCCGGGGCGAAACAGCGATTGACGCGTAGACGTGGAATCTAGAAAAGAAGTCCTTTGTAATTATATCACATCAGCAATTTTAATTGTCAAGAAAATCTAGTGGAAGGAAAAGTAGGATGTCTTCCCACTGATTTTGCCAACACCAATCCGTGACGTCTCCAACTCTGGGCAACATGAATAGAGGTACTTGTCAAATAAAAAATTCTATCTGTAGATAGTAGATAGATATAGATAGATTGTAAAAAGATTGCCTTAGGGTTAGGATAATTTATTGCCAACGCCTCTGAAAAATAGATCAATTGAAGACCTCCTACAACAAACCATTTCCTTTGTCATCACACAGAAGATGGTGCATATCGAACCATAAAAGAACGTGCTCAGTTGCTTTAGGACTTACTCCTCAAGAGAGTTCAATCACAACATATCTTGTGACATCAAAAACCTTTGAGTACAATACTCAAGACCCACCTCTTGCGCAACATAGCGTGTTTAATTGCATTGACATCAATATAATTATAGGGCCAATCAAGGCCATGCATAGACACGACTTTATAATGTATGCACTACACAACTAGAATACTCTGTTGTTTCGGCGGACTGAAGCAAGGAAGGGGGGAGACAATCTGAAAATGGACAAAGGATATCAATCTGGAAAAGATAAGGGCAATGTTTTGAAGTAATTGTGTGTTAACGTACGATCTTTCTTGAATAAATTAGCCAATTTCCTTGTTAACAAGATGATTAGGGAATGCAATAAGTTAATCCCTCGGTGTGTGTATATATTGTACATAAATACCAAAAGCCATAAATAGTGTCGTTTTTACTTATATTGCGTGTTTTTTGGCCAAAATTATTATGAAAATGGAGCTGTTCACAAAAATATGGCCAAATAATAAATTTAGAAGTGTTTTAGTATTTTTGCATATAGGATGGAATCCTTTGAGCAGTTTGGTTAATTTTCCTTTAATTTTTGCTAATAAAAGCTAATAAAAGCCAAATAAATAAAAAATAATAAGCAAGAATGTCAAAATTGGATTTCGACTTCAAATGCCAAATCTCAAAGCTCAATGTAAAAGCCAGAATTTTTTTGGAGCAATTCCGATCAAAAAACTCGGCGCCACTCTGACTCTGACTCACTAATCATCTAGACTACATTGCGACAAAAAGGTCCATGGATGTCAATTTTCAAAGAGTTTTGATCCAAGAGTACACTATAAGGACTATTAAGCTCATTGTGGACAGGGGTCTCAGAAAAGTCCATGTATGTATAATCCCTTGGGCCATTTTCCCTCTCGTTTACATTGATGCCTTTAGAGAGAGAGCTCCGTGTTGTGGATTTTGGCGACCTTCCACGCTCTCCCATGCATTGTTCATCAGATCTTACTCACTCCACCCATGAGGGGTAAGTTCCTAACTATGTCTAGAAGCATTTTGAATATCACATTGTCAACCACACGAGAATTAGGAGGCACGAAAACACAGACTAATCTAGGAACTTTTGGGATCGGAACCGCTAACACCGGCCACACCAATCCATTTTACACCAAAAGTGAACCAAAGGATATTTACCAATAGGGCAACATATTGCTAGAGTCAAAGGTGCCGAATGTGTCAAAAGAGCTGACCTAGTATCTTTGGCGCACCGAACCACATCTGGACCAGATTTCACATATGTGTTGGGACTATCATGTTAAGGAATTTTGGAAAGTTAGGGGTGCATTGGAGGCTAGTCATCAATGAATGGCAAAATGACCATATCCTTACCACAAAGCGATATTTTACACCACAATGCAAAATATTGATCCGTTTAACCTCAAACTCAAAGGGAGCACTCTATACCTTACGTTGGAGCTTTACCAACCTTCAATGGGCATACAACTAGTGACTAATGACTCCCAGTCAAGCTCAACTCAAAAAGCTCAACTCAAAAGGGAACTATCAACCTAATCAGACACACCAACAAGTGCAAGAAACACAACCAAAGGCTTCACCATTCATAATTAACCTATAGATGCTATATGGGGCAAGATTATGACCTAAATTGCAATAATTTGTAAAAATTATCTTAGGCACCTTGAAGATAATATGCTAGGATGGAAGCATATTTTGCACACATTTTCACATTGGCATGATTCCACTACCCCTCATAGAGCCCACATCACAATGGTACACTCCTTTCATATATACTTACTCTCAAATGCACTTTACCGTACCAAATAGGCTCAAGTGCCCCAAAAATGACTTTTAGCTTGTCAATTCAAGACCCAACTTTATGGGACATCAAGAAACAACCCTCCACCACCAATCAAGGTGTCAGAAGCACAAAATGACCCCAAATTAGTCATTCTTATCTTAGGTGCACCTAAGATAGAAATGCTATAGGGAGGAATTGACTTGCAATTTGAAGACACATATATGTCTACAATGGTCAAATAAAGCACCTTGACAAGCTTCATCAAGTTTGGCACAATATAACTCTATCTGTCACCAAAAGCTCTGAAAGCGGTAAAGCGGAGACAAATTTGTGTACAATTCTCACCACAAGTGCCCAAAAGCTATCAAACTTCTTGTATATCACCAACAACCCATACACTTCATATGCATTCACTCTGGCACCAATTTTCATACACCTGCACCCATCAATATCTTAGGCGCACCTAAGATAAATCTTGCAAGATTTATCTTTTTAGAGACCATTTTTCTCGAGGCGTCCACTAGGAAATATGAAAGATAGCACGTGCGAACAAAATAAGGGATTTATAATTAGGTACATTTACAAAAAGATATACTTACATAATGTATTTTTTAATTGAGAAAGTGAAAAATTTTCATACATAAGGGCTAGTTTTTCTATTATAAAAAATGCATACATAAGGGTTACATATAATACTTGAAAATATTTATGCAAGGGATTATTGAAATCCCTCTTGTTCGCACGTGCTATATGCATTTTTTACAGAGTGGACTTCCCAAGTCATTTTTGCCTTATTAGTTTTTCTACTTGACTAGGACTTGCTAAACTTGGTATGCCCAATGAATTGGATGATGCCGTGTCAGATTCACTCTCATCTACCTCGAGAGCTCCAAAGAAGAAAACCATGAAGGAAAAATTTGCTGAGCTTCCATGATACTAGTTAGAAGAAGACTCCCTGAAGGAAGAAAATGTCATTTGGTTGTCAAAAGAACAACTACAAAGTCAGCATGTCACTATATACCATGACTCATTCAAAAGAGCACAAGGATTCAAATTGGAAGAAAGGAAGCTCAAGATCTTGTCAAAGAAAACGCAGCCAGGCCACTGTGGGAGAGAATTGGCCTTAAAGACTACCTTGAATTGGAGCCTTGTGGTGTGGACTAAAAGAGGGCTTATGAGCTCCTACACAACATCACCAAAGAAGGAAGGGCAACCATGTTAGACTTAAATGACTCTCCAATAGAGGTGCGCATAATAGAGGACCAAGTTGTTGAATCCCTAAAGCTACAAAGAGGAGGAAAACCCATGAGAGACTGAAGATTACCCACAACTGGAATTTTCACCAATTGGTCAACCTCCTTCTTGGATATAAATGAAAGAGAGATAGAGAGGGAACTTCGGATCTATCATCATCACTTTCATCTCACTGCTAAAAGACCTTCTAGGTACACTGTTCCAAATCATGTCATGGATTCCACATTCACACAAGCCTCTAAGAGAGGAGTGAAAAAAGTGGACCATGCCAATATATTTACACAACCCTCACTCATGTGAAAAATCCAGAGAACATCACCTTCTTGGGAGCTCCATAAGTTCTAACACGGATTGCTTACCATGCTATAGGCGAGGCAGAGCATCTACCACTTTCCCCAGAGAAACATTTATGGCTACTGAACAAGACTGCTGATGAAGAAGAAGTGGCGACAAGACTGAGGACAAGACTAGTCAATGTCCCCAACCATGAAACCACTACTGCAACAAGATCTACGGAAAGTGACAAGGAAGAAGAAGAGACAAGAAGACACTCCTCTAAAAAGAAAGAAAAGAGAAAAAGGGAAAGCAAAGGTAGATGACGCAAAAGCCACAAAACTGCCACGCCTACTAGCAGTAGCAACAGAGGAATCAGTCCAAAAAAGAGCAAGAGTAGAAAGAGAGAAGGCGGCTTTTGAGCTAGAGAGAGGACGGGGATTTTGAGGAGAAATGGAAACCATCTCCAAGAAGGATGAAAATTTGAACCAAACACCCCATGTTTGATACGAAGGATGATCCTTGAGCCAGCTTAGAACATCTCTATCACCAAGAAGAATGTCAACAAGAGTAGGCCAAGGCATAAGAAAAAGATGATACACCACCTAGAGAGGACTCACCTAAAGAACAAGTTAACCTTGTTAAAGAGGTTCCACACTTCTCTCCTCCAAGCGGACCACCACAACCAAAGGACACAACACCACCACAACCAGAAGAAACCACTCCCATTGCTAGCAATATGGAAAGAGGATCATAACTGCCCAAAGAAACTACCAATGAGCAAGTGGATGAACCAACCATTCCATTAAAGACACCAAGTACTCAAGCCCACCAGACAAATGAGCCAATCACAACCGAGGCTCATGACACACCAACGAATCAACTTGAAGCGAACAACACAAGAAGGTCGGAGAGTCTGGAGGACGTAGATGAATATGCCCAGTATGCACATGATGTGGTGGAAAAAATGAAAGATGAGATCTATGCTCGCCCCACCAATAGTTCCATAGTTTGTATAAGCAACTGTGGCTCTCAGATGAAAGGCTCGGCATGGCCAATGTGTGTCGAACTGTACAAAGAAGCCATGAAATTTAAATACAAGGAACTGGCTGAACTAACTGCAAAGCGGATTTTGAAGCTCTCCAAACAAGGAATCAACAGCAAGAGAAACAAGTCACAAGGACCACCTCGGCTCTACAAGAGTCCCCTTCCACAATAAGCCAGTTACAAATTCAGCTCAACATTGCAAATAATCATTGGCACAGTTAGAAGCTAGGTGCTAAAAGAAAACTACATTGCTAAACCAGATCAAGGACAACCCTATAGTAGCCACACTATAGGACACAGATCAGGTATATAAAGCAGTAGAACAAAAAATTAAAGACCTTGAGATGGAGCTGAAGCTAGAGCAAATGCAGAGAAGAGACCTCTCCATCGGATTTATGCAACTGGAGGAGAAGTATCAAAATGAAATTGACCAACTTAAAGCGGAATTGAGCAAAGCTCAAGCAGCTGCCACGGCACATCCCACCACACCAAGAGAAGAACATGTAGATTCCATGATGCAAGATAAAGACACCCTACAATTTATGGACTTTGAAGCAGCTACCATCAAAGAGGCCAGTCTCCCAAAGCTAGATATTTCTCATGATGAAGATGGACCCTCCACTGAACCAAAAAGTTTAATTGCCGAGGAAGAAGGGGCATTAAAGAAGCAGGTGGAAGAGGAGACAGAGACCATTTAGAAGGAATCCATGTAGTGGGAAGAGGGATGCTGCATTCCATCAATGTCAACCTCCTCACACCATCATATATCAATGAGGCATGGCATCAACAAGCTCTACACTTTCCCCTCATAAAGTTTGAAGTACTTAAAATCATAGAGAGAATACTCAAGGATTTTCAACCTAACACAACACTGGCACATCCCAAATGGAGGGAGATTTGACTAAACTGCCACCCCAGGTATCTTATTTTGTATACAAATGTGCCAACCCATATCAAACAAGATCCTGTGCAGTGTATGGTACCACTCATGATGAAGCTGGATATTTCTCATGATGAAGCTAGACCCTCCACTCAACCAAAAAGTTTAATTGCCGAGGAAGAAGGGGCATTAAAGAAGCAGGTGGAAGAGGAGACAGAGACCATTTAGAAGGAAGCCATGTAGTGGGAAGAGGGGATGCTGCATTCCATCAATGTCAACCTCCTCACACCATCAGATATCAATGAGGCATGGAATCAACAAGCTCTACACTTTCCCCTCATAAAGTTTGAAGTACTTAAAATCAAAGAGAGAATACTCAAGGATTTTCAACCTAACACAACACTGGCACATCCCAAATGGAGGGAGATTTGACTAAACTTCCACCCCAGGTATCTTATTTTGTATACAAATGTGCCAACCCATATCAAACAAGATCCTGTGCAGTGTATGGTACCAAGAGTCAGAAGTTGGCAGCAATATTCTCTCCTCCAGCAAAAGCGACCGACTTGGCTCAACTACCCTAGGTTTACACCACCTTCAAATAACAAACCCATAGAAACATACATGGTGGAAACATTATCCTTGACCACTTAACTATTTTGTGGAATTTCGGATTTAGCATGCATCATGTTGGTCAAGATTGAAAAAAATGCTCCTAAGCTGCTTGCATACTTTTCACCATGTAGAGCAAACAAATGCAGCATAGATGTCCTTTCTCAAAGGTGCCAAGGGCTTATGCTATGATTTATCAAGCCACCCCTTGAAAGAAGTGCTCCATGGATTCTATGCTAGGGTGATGTTTCTACCATCCTACTATATCAACATTTAAGAAGCAATTCTACACGGGCTTCTTCACTTATTGGTCCAAGATCTTTGGCCTCGTCATCACCAATCTGTGAGTGAGATTTGTCAGTTACTCCACAGTTGAGCAAAGAAATTAATTAACCATGCAGTTTATGTTCACTGAAGTGTAAGGTTTCCAGTTTCTGAAACCTTAAAGGTTGTATAAAGCTTAATCAAACTGATATGATTATTGAAAAAACAATGTAGAATTGTCCGACCATGGCAAATATTGGTATTTTTGGAATCTTAAGCACAACAAACCCCGGTCTAGAAATTTTCAGAATTGAATTCCGATAAAAACTGACATAGTTATGACCCCTGGAAGTTTACACTGTGAATTGAGTAAAATAGGTAAAATTGAAGGGTTGCAGTAATCATTTAAGCATATACTTTATTAAAGTCCTCCTAGATATTTACAAGATATTTACCAATTAAGAAAAAAGGTCAAAATATAGCATAATTGATATTTTAAAAGCTGGCAGGTAATGGGAGGGTCATCACTGACCTGCCAGGGACTCATTTAGCAGCAGGGGTCGTTTTTTGACCTGTAGGGGGCTGCTTGAACTGCAAGCAACTGCTTTTTTAAGTCTGTAAGAGCTTAAGAGTGCTAAAAAAACTATAAATAGGACCCCTAGCTTCACATTTTACACAGACTCGGAGCCTTGCTACTCTCTCTCTCATCTAGAGAGAATACTACGTAGAAATCATTAGAGTTTAATCTCTAATTGATTCACCATAACGGTAATTAACCTAATCCTTCTTAATTAGCAAGGTTAGAGTAAGATAAATTGTTAATAAATCAAAGATTAGGCCTATGCATGCTCCTTAAACCTCTTTAAATTAATTAATCTCTGTTGATTATTAGAATTAAGCTTAGTAATACTAAGCCAATTAATTATCCTATTAAAATAGGACTGAAATTAGCCAAATTAACCATGAATTAATGGTAAATATATTAATTAAGATTAGATTAAGTTGAAGTAATTATCAAAGATGCATTAGATAGTTATTAATCTAGAAAAATTATCCTATAATTTTTTGAGAAGTTTTCCTAATTAATTAGGCATAATTACTCTGCTTTTTGAGCAATTTTAATAGGGGAAATTAGTAAACGAATTTAAAATGATGGGATATATTTATTAGTGGTTATTTAGGGGTTCAAGAACCTGTGATAATTAGGAGAAGCTCAGAAAATTAATCTAGCTAATTAATTTAGAAGAAATACTCTATTGTTTGAGTAATTTAAATAGGGAAAATTAGTAAATGGATTTAAAATGTTGTGATATATTTATCAGTGGTTAAATAAGTCTTCAAGAACCCGTGATAATTAGGAGAAGCTCAGAAAATTAATCTAGCTAATTAAGTTAGCAGAAATACTCTTTTTTTGAGTAATTTACATAGGAAAAATTAGTAAATGGATTTCAAATGTTGTGATATATTTATCAGTGGTTAATTAGGTGTTCAAGAACCTGTGATAATTAGGAGAAGCTCAAAAAATTAATCTAGCTAATTAAGTTAGCAGAAATACTCTGTGTTTTGAGTAATTTAAATAGGGGATTTCAAATGTTGTGATATATTTATCAGTGGTTAATTAGGTGTTCAAAAACCTGTGATAATTAGGAGAAGCTCAAAAAATTTATCTAGTTAATTAAGTTAGCAGAAATACTATGTGTTTTGAGTAATTTAAATAGGGGAAATTAGTAAATGGATTTCAAATGTTGTGATATATTTATCAGTGGTTAATTAGGTGTTCAAGAACCATTAATAATGAGGAGAATCTCAGAAAAATAATCTAGCTAATTAAGTTAGCAGAAATACTCTATTGTTTTGAATAATTTAAATAGGGGAAATTAGTAAATGGATTTCCAATGTTGTGATATTTTTTTTAGTGGTTAATTAGGTGTTCAAAAACCCATGATAATAAGCTCAAAAAATAAATCTAGCTAATTACTTAAGCAGAATTACTCTGTTTTTTGAGTAATTTAAATAAGGAAAATTAGTAAATTGAATTCAAATGCTGTGATATATTTATCAATGGTTAATTAGGTGTTAAAGAGTCCTTGATAATTATGACAAGGTTAGAAAAGTAGTATAGATATTTATCTAAGTCAAATTACTCTAATTTTAGCTAAAAACTAAAGAGGGAAATTAGTAAATCATTCTGTATGATTAAATCCTATTTATCAGAGCTATATTATAGAGTGAAGAGGCCGTGATAATTATGCCAAGGTCAGAAAAGTAGTATAGATATTTATCTAAGTCAAATTACACTATTTATAGCTAAAAAGTAAAGAGGGAAATTAGTAAATCATGCTATATGATTACATGCTATTTTTCAGAGCTATATTATAGAGTAAAGAGGCCGTGATAATTATGCCAAGGTTAGAAAGGTAGTATAGATATTTATCTAAGTCAAATTGCACTATTTTTAGCTAAAAACTAAAAAGAGAAATTAGTAAATCATGCTATATGATTACATACTATTTATCAAAGCTATATTATAGGGTAAAGAGGTCGTGATAATTATGTCAAGGTTAGAAAAGTAGTATAGATATTTATCTAAGTCAAATTACACTATTTTTAGCTAAAAACTAAAAAGAGAAATTAGTAAATCATGCTATATGATTACATCCTATTTATCAGAGCTATATTATAGGGTAAAGAGGTCGTGATAATTATGCCAAGGTTAGAAAAGTAGTATAGATATTTATCTAAGTCAAAATATACTAATTTTGATGGAAATTTCAAGGGGGAAATTAGTAAATCATGCTATATGTTTACATTCCGTTTATCACAGTTAGCTTACATAATGAAGAGGCCGTGATAAATATGTCAAGGTTGAAAAGTAGTATAAGTATTTATTTAAGTCAAATTATCCTAATTCTAGCTGAAAATTGAAGATGGAAATTATATAATTAAGTGAGAAAATAATAAGATAATTACCAGAGGTAAAAAATATCTTTATCTACTTGTGGTAATTATACCATAGTTAATTGGTGAGGTTAGAAAATTATAATTGACCAAAAGTCCTATTTTTAGCGAATGATTAATTAAAATAAATAGACTTTGAGGTCAAAAGTTTTTAGGAAAAATATTTTAAGTGTAATCCTATGATATCAAGTTAAGGAAATGAAATCTTAAAGAAAAATTAAATACAATAAATATTAAGCCCAAAATAAGTAGATTATTAGCTTAAAAGTTGATGAGAAAATTAGGAAAAAGATATAGAAAATTATAAGAAAGTTAGGAGAGCTTAGAAAACCCTTAGGAAAGCGGTGGAAAAAGTTATCATACCTATATAGACAAATAAGAAATTACTAGGTCAATAATTTACCAATTAAGACTATAAATTTAACCTTGGATGGGTTACGATTGAATACAAAGGTAAAGTCTAGATTTTGAACTATTTACCTAATAATTAGACGTCCTTTTTATAAGGATAAGAAGTTATGATACCAAAAATAACCCGAGAAAATCCTACATCTGATGATGAGGAAGTAGCTCCAAAACAAACTAGAGCGTCGCACGACGACGAAGCCGGGCCTAGTAGTAGGCCTACAGAGGAGATTCTTCAGGCGCCAGCGCAGTAGCAGATGGCCAATCAATCCCAGGTGGGTGTCCCATTGTTCAATTAAGTCTTTAATTAGTTTAAGTTATTTTATAAGTTAGCATTGCATACGTAAGAAGGATAAACTGGCTGAAAACGGAAGGTAACTTCCAATGTACATTTGTTTATAATATAGGAAAGAATTGTTTGGGTTAAAACTGGTTGAATTAGGAAAGATATGTTTGATCATCCTTAAGACAGCTTGTCTCAAAACACCTCCGACTCCTTGATATAAATTGATGATAATGATTGGCTTTCTAGCCACGGTTAAGTCGGTTACCCCCATGAACGATGAGTTTCTACTCCGTGTCATATCTTGATGTTTCTACATAAGTTAGGATACCGTTTTTATCCTAGGGGAGCCGCCCGGTTGTATGGGCAACTGGTTTGGTGTATGGGCACCCGGAACCTTGGGTGGGGGTTTATCCACTCCGGATTTGAATAAGGAATGGGTGCCGTTTTTCACCCTTAGGTGGTCTTGAGACAAGAAGAGTACTGGTCATGGTTATTATGGATAATGTTTTGATTGACAGTACCCTGTCTTAAGTTTAAAGATGTCTGTTTTCTAAAAGAATGCTTTCAATGCTGTCTTTAATAATTGATTCAAGGAATCGGAAAGTAAAAAGAAACCATTATTTTAAATGTTTAAAACAATGTGATAGTAAGATAAATGAATCATGTGTGAGAGCGGGGTGGTAAGTGGGGATTGACTAAGGTTGTCAATCATGGACGGGTGGACCTGATTAGTCAAGTAACTATCCATCCCTGCGCACTAAAATGTTTAGAAAACTTCTTCACTTGGAGAGGAGTCCACCAACGGCTGTGCCCTCACATCTGTTAGAGGGAAAAAAGCGTTGGTTGAGGATACCTTAGCCCAATATGTGAAAGTTATAGGGCCGAAAGACTTTTGGGATTGTTAGTATGTTATCCCGTTTCCGCTGCGAGACAGGACTAGGTCTTCTTCTAATGCTATAGACCCAAGCCATTGTCAATGGCAAAGGTTTATTCCTTGGATTTTTCTTGTCTAGAGACTCCGATTTTTATAAGGCCTAGAGACCTGTCAAGGATCCCATCCCGATCACGGTATAGGCGGGTTGGGGACCTTACATGAAGATAGAGAAGTCCACCTCAGATACCAACAAGGTCTCTAGCAGCATGCACAAAGGACAATGGCAAGGAAGCCCGACCACTAATTAGCACCCTAAGTAACTGTGTTGCGAATGACACAAGCAAAGAAGAGGGAATGTTAGCTGCTCAGCTAACAAGAGCTAGATAAAGAGCATAAAAAGGGATGCCATTCATTTTTTAAAGCCAATTGATTGTATTAAACCCCTTTGTGTTACTAAGAATTCCCACAAAGTCCAAAGCCATTGTAATATTATTGATTGCCAACAAGTCTAGAGGGGTTAGGAGCCTCCAAGTTTGTAATTGTATTAAACCCCTTTGTGTTACTAAGAATTCCCGCAAAGTCCAAAGCCATTGTAATATTATTGATTTCCAACAAGTCTAGAGGGGTTAGGAGCCTCCAAGTTTGTAATTGTATGCAATTTTGAAGCTTTATATTGAGCCTAAATAGCTAGCAATCCATTCTTTGAAACTTGGCTATCTACGGTATAAAAGCCAATTTTTGTAGTTGAAAAACCTAAGTTTTTGGATAATGAAAATCAGTTTTTTTTTTTTTTTTTTTGCAGAAGCTCAACGTGACTTTACTATTTCTTCAATTCCTTGTGTTTCTCTTGAATGGTGTGGCATTGCTATTTTGAGCATACCAACATGTTTGCACCAAGTGAAAGCTCTTCCATTTAATGTAAGTTTCTCATGATGAAAGTGTGTTTTTAGTCATGCTGTCTACAAGCTGATTTTGCTTCCTATGCACTATACCCACACCAAAACCGGTTTTGACCGTAGGAATAGGTAGAGCCCGTCTAGAGGAAGCTGCAGAGTGCTTTGGCCGCCAAAATTGATTGACCTAAAATAGACTGTTTATCTTAGGCGCAATTTTTTTTCGAGTGTCAAAAATGACATTTGAGTACACGAGTGTTAAGGATACCCTGATCATGCTAGGCATAAGGTTTTGTTGCATTTGGAGACTAGTAGCTATGCCAAATCATCAGATCAAGCTAGAGGTAAGGAAAGTGGCTTTTGATGTCTGACACACATTTGAGATTGAGATAGGTAGGAGTCGCTTAGACTTGAGTTTTTCAAGAGATTAGCTATCTCTTGTAGCCTCCATGCACTAGTCAGGCTGGCTATGTGCCACGGATTGACATTTTAAGTCTGTGGTTCTCGCTTTGCTAGCATCAATATGGTGATGCTTGGCAGTCGGCTAACAATGAGCAAGAAGACACAACACAAAGATATGAGTGGGGAGACTCAAAAAGTATGAGTAGCCCCTATACACTGTAACTATATCAATGTACAAAAAGTGGGTGGGCGCCCATGGCGTGGGCGATCGGGCAAAGCACAAAGACCTTTTCCCTAACAATCTCCCACTCAAAGGCCAATGTGCCTCTAAGCAAGAGAACCTAGTGTAATGACTATCTACAAGAAAAATAGGTGAGAGTCTCTCTCAACCTATGCCCATTGGCTCTCTCAATCGATCTACATGCAACCATATTAGCTCTAGTGATAGGCAAGTGTGTGTATCCATGCTAGAGCCTTCATGTAAATCCTGCAAACAACTCTATATGGTCTGCAAAGCTCCACAATGCATCATGCTAGTGTCAACCATTGTATGAATGACATCCCTACTACAAATGCTCCCATTGCAGCTGCTAGGTTGGGCCACGACACTAGTAGGTTGTACATGAGACACCCAAACACTGATGCAAACGTGTCTGTCCTAGCCTTCCCTATGATATCTGTATGTACTGCATCATCAAGACTATCCATCGCGTATGGATGTGTCATCAACGACACTAGGATGGATACATCCCTCTCACCCATAGGCAAAACCATGCATCCTGTCATCAACTCATTAACTTGTAGCATGAGCATACCAAAGTACTCCATGTCTAACATCTCTGTCTATGTATTTGGGGAGAAAACATGCTCTACCTTTGCCTGCATAAACTTCGATGACACTTGTGGTGTCTCACTAGAGCACTACCTCTCTACCACTGTCTCTACACAGTTTGCTAGCATGACCTACATAGGTGAATGCTCTATCACATGAACATGGTGGAGCTCACCCGGAAAGGAGACACGTCTTGTGTATTTCTGAATGTATGTCAACAAAAATACTGAGATTCACCATCTCATATTTGATCCACGTGCATAGGGTAAACCATGCCATCCTTGGCACCTCTCTCAAGGACCAATAAACCCAAATGCATCATAAAAGATTTCTCACAAAGCAAAGTATGGCATCAACAATCTCTGAGATGACCAACTGTTTGGCACATGACGCACATGTCTAAGCACATAGATGCACCACTCGGTAATGATGAACCAAATGTGGCATCCCGTCACTTGTGTACTCATGCACTATGTCTTCTCTTGTAAATGTCAAATCAACTTGCACTACGCCTGCTCTTGTAAATGTCAAATCAACTTGCACTATGTATGCTCTTGTAAATGTCAAATCAACTGAGCTAACAACATCAACTGCATCTCAAAGACAACAATATCTCCTGCACTATCTCATATGACAAAAAAAATGTTGTTTGATGTGACCTAAATGACCACAATGTAGACACATGGGCCTGTTGGTGTGGACATGAATGCCTCTGTCTCACAGAAGTCATAGGTGACTCAGATCTATCATGCATGACATGTAATCTTTGCCACAATGCTCTCGTAGTAGGCTTGTGCATAACAAGAGCATATATTGATTCTACAAGGTGAAAACGGATAGTAGATAATGCCATCTCCTCTAGATCCTACCCATTGATGGTCAAACATCCTGCAAGGTCTCCCTGCATCACCACTTAATGGTCCATGTAAACCTCACTGTGTCAATGCATGAAGCATACACTCTTGCCATAATGCAAAGTCTAAACAATCAAACGTGCTCATCCCTGAGAGCCATAATTTGCATTAGGGAAAATTTGGACTCTCAAAGGTGCCGTGTAAGGAGGTGAATTACATAAATGCTTTGTCAAAACCCTATCAACCAGCATATCATTGGAAGATCTTAGAAAGTAGATTCTAAATCTCCAAACCCCGACAAATTTGGAGTTGATTTGTAGAAGTTAAGGCCTCCCACTGAAGTTGAAATGTGTGGAGAGATTCCATTTATAAGATGGAGTTGTCACATAAAAAAATGGAATCTTCTAGAATATAAGGAATCTGATGGCATGCTATATATCAATGGATAGATCTCAATGAGTACATTCTAAATCCAAAAGGTTTGAAAAGTTTTGATTTCAGTTTGTGAAATTTTTACCATGCACCTGTTTTGAACAAGAGGGAGAAAGTCAAAGTCCTTATAGGGCCCATTTGAGTGTCCAAAATTTCCCTAATGAATGATCAATTATCTCTGCCTTGAGACCAAAGTAGCAAACTAGAAGGCAAAACTACCTGTCCAAAAACACCTACTAACTGTCCATGAAGTATGGAACCAGAGATGCAAAACTGCGAGATAATCTCTGTCAATGCATAAACCTCATCAACCAAAAAATCTCTCTACCAAAATAGATTGCCACCAACACATGAGTGTAACAACTATCAGTGAGAGTGCAAATAGAAGACCATCTATAAACATGAGTCAAAGTCAAGCTGAAACACCTCTCTAGTACCTATCACAAACTTGGAAACAAATCCAACAACCCTACACTGCCAAAACACTGGCAATCGTGAGCTAATTGCTAAGCCCATATAGTGCGGTATCGATGCATACATGCACTATCTCTCACATGTAGAGAACATTGCACTCAACTATATATGAGCTGCCCCAAAGCTCAACTAACCGTGCAATCACTGCATGAGACTATACATAGCACATAGCAAGTGCCCAATGATATCCGCAATAACCTGCAAAACTTATCTCACACATGCACTATGACAATAGGCAAACCTGGTGAGAATCTGGATGCAAACCAAAGGCATAAATGATGCTTAAAACATAGCTGAAAATCAACCCTTGTTCCAAAGGAAAATCATGGAACTATCACATCTGAAAAGCATCATAAGCGCATCCACATGGCAACATACACAAGCACCAAATCATGCATCACATTTGCATCCCAGGTGGCTAAAAAAATCAGCCCATAAACCTTCCACAAATGCCTGAAAACTGCCAACATCAATTGTGTCCACATTGCTCTCCACAACTATCTAAAATCACATATGATCTCACATCCATAAACATCTCCCACGTGAGAAAATAACATGCATAGAAATGTCCACTCAGAGATCACCTATTCCCAAATGGATTAATAGAGACAAACGCTAGATAGAAATTCTGGCAAAATTTTGATAGCATAATGACATAAAATGGCTCTCAAAACCAAAAGACCAGGCATGATGAGTAACAATCCGGGAGTACCTCTCAAGCAAACTCTCAAAAACTTAATCTACAACACTACATGTACATTTGGGAATCAGTCGTCCGAAAAATCAATGAGCGTAGAAGATCCCATAGTGTTATACATGCATGAGAGTGCTAAATGGCTAAAGTAAGAAGCTCATAGTGTGGTTGAAATGGCTGATCAAATCAGCCCCACAACAATCTCAAATATGCTGCAAGAAGATCCACACAATGGCACATCAAGACTCTACTGCTATGTACCTGTGAGTGGACATGGCTATGGAAAAAAACTCAGAGAAAGTAGATCTCTGAACCACATAGTACATACATCACTGTGTACTCCTTTGTATGGCAAAAACTTGCTCATCGATGTCGAAAAAGTATCAAAAGCTAAAAATTAGTCAGTCGATGCTGAAGCCGAGAGCACCTTAGAAGTTACCATTGAGCAAATTCGAAAGTGTGTGTGTGTGTAAGAAGGGACATTGGGATGATCTGAGTGTATGTCAAAAGCAGCCCCTTTGCTATTGATAGCGAGAGAGAGTCTGGCTAAGGAAGAGGCCGATGCTGAGAGGCGTTGGCTCTTGCTTTTCTCTCTACAATTGCTTCTCCTTTTGCTTGCCAATGCCAAGAGCTTCCCTCTCCCTTTCATCAAAGGTGTGTGTGTGTGTGTGTGTAAGGGACACACACACACGCTTTCTTACCAATTGCATAGAATTGCAAACATGATCTCTCTCTGCTTCTCTGATTTTCTTGCTCACTGTGTGTCTGTAGCGCTACTTCTTCGTTGTAGCATTGCACAAAGGTCTAAGAAAATTATTGATATACTTTAATTCCTATCAGCGCTATCTATGCAAAAATCAATGCTATCTTTGCTTCCCAAGCTCAGTAAATTGTGCAACAAAACCATTGATTTTGGTTTTCCCACTTTGCAAACTGTCAAACTTAGTGAATAACTTTCTCTACTAAAGAATTCAAACTTTAGCTCAAATATTTAGCTCGTCGAGGAAATTGTGCACACTCAAGGAGCAGACCGGGGAGGTGCCGTAGCTTTGATACCACTTGTGAGGCACAATGTGGAGTGTACAAGTGTGCATGTGAAGTGTGGTGACCAAGAGGACACAACACAAAGATATGGGTGGGGAGACTCAAAAAGTATGAGCAACCCCTATACATTGTAACTATATCAATGTACAGAAAGTGGGTGGGCACCCATGGCCTGGGTGATTGGGAAAAGCATAGAAGCCTTTGCCCCAACTGTGTTTGAGCCAAGCACACTGAATAGTAGTTGTGAAAGTGCATTGCACTTAGCCTCTCAACTAGAAGTGGCCATTGTAGGATCCTTCTTACTTGTCCAAGATATGCATGAGATGCCAATCAAAAACCAACATATGTTTCTTACTTTATTAAAAGAAAATGAGTAGTGGACACTCTTTTGTCATATCAACCAGCCCAATCCAAGTCTAGAAAGGCACACAATCTCATGGTCATGATCCTTGCTTGGAATAAAGCGGCCCAAGATGTATAGTGCTGCTCAAGTGGTGAAGATCCTTTTAATAGCTACCTTCCCATTCATAGACCCTAGGCTATGCATACATTTTCTCATTGCCATCATAATGCATACATAAATCAAGAAAAAAAAAATCTTTCTAATAGAGAATGACATCAAAGTCTCTCTAGCATCATGAAGACTAATCTTCAAACCTATGCCCATAGGAGCAACAATAGTCCTACCTACAATCTTCAAGGAAAAACCTACAAAGCCATGTCTCATTGTTTTTTCACACAAAGAAATAGCTCCATTAACTTTGTTAAATTGTATTCCCAAATAAGGTTGCAAAAGCCCAAATCTAAAGTTTCAAAAGAGACATTCAAATCCTAACTAAAATTAGCAACATGTCCCTCATTTGGCCCATTGAGCAACATGTCATCAACTTAGAGCACAATAATTAGTCCATGGTGTGTTTGTTTTCTCTGCTTGATGAAATGTCTGCATGCATGTTAGAATCATCTTGGCTATATCAATAAACATAATGCAAGCCACATGTAGAATCCTCTTGAAGACCTCTGTGGCATCTGCAAGTGTCTTCATCATGTAGCCTTCTATGGCCTTGCCCTTTGGTGGAGAGAGTTTGGGATAATTTAGCCAGGTTGGATGTTTCTTCAAAATAATCTAGTGGCTACCTCAACTCCTCACTCGTGGCACTAGGTAGATGGTAAGATATTTTTTGATTTCTAGATGAGCTTGTGTGTACATGATCATGTACCTTGAATGTTTCTTTAACCAAAACTTCCTTCAAGATTCCGGATATGGTTATGCATTGTCCATTGCTTGGTCTTTGAGCACTCTCTCTTTCACTTTGAGGACTACATACTTCATGAAAGAGACTATTGGTACCATGTATCAATGATTTGCTGGGAGGTCAATTGTGAAACATTGTGGCGAGTGTAAAATATGCCCCTCCCAAGCCATTAAGTCTTTCCATATGTCCTATGTCTCTTTCTCAATATTCACCTTTAGATCTTTTTCTACCTCTGCAGTGAAATTATCAATTGGCCCTGGTTCCACCTGAAGATCTAGTGGAGCCATGTTTGGGAGAGCAATAGTGCCTTCAGTCTCCTCCATGCATTGCCGTAGAATTGTATGGCCTTTTCTTCCTTGGTGGGTTCTTAGGTGTCTTCCTATGAGACTACTTGGTTGCCTTTGAGCTGCTCTTGAGCCACCTTTAGATCCTCTTGAAGCTTAATAATGTACATTTGGTAATCTTCTTCTTTGTGCATGAAGTTAAGGGATAATTCTTGTCTTTGTATTTGTTTGAGTTTTAGTTTGGTCTCCAAATCTTTACTTATTTTCTTCTTGGAGAGTTAGGACAATAGGATTTGTCCTTAAGTTTTCTAGTAGTTCCTTCGTGTCCTTCGACTTGAGTCACCTGGATTTTGGAAACATCTAGCTACATTTGTAGCCACTAAGCATGCACATTAGTGTCAAGGACCATTGTATTTGATTCTTAGATCTTTTTTCCTTGGTCCCCACTTGGTGATGATAGCTTTTTCACAAGCATGGTCATATTTGCAAGCTTGGCTATCTGCTTGGTGCTTGCCTCTTGCAAGCTCATAATTTTGCTTGAAATTTATTGGTAAGAGCATTGAACTCTTCCAAAAATGCATCTTCCACCTCTAACCTCTAGTTAGGTGCTGGTTTGAGTTTTCCACCTTCTTGATTTTGCGGTCTCAAGCATACACTTCGGCCTTTATGGTGTACTCTTCAATCTCTTTCATTGCATCAAGCTAAGATGTGATTTACTCTCTAGACTTTGTTTTTTCTTCTTATTTTGGGTCATTTCCCTTTCACAAATCTTCAACTTCTTTCTTTTCTTCTGCATCTGCCTTCTGTTCTGGATCTTGATCTTCTTTGTTAATGTCTAGATCTAGTACATGTTCCTCTTTCTTTTCTTTGACTTGTGTAGACTCTAACACATCCATGTCTATGGCTAGGAGCTCTTGGGTAGCTTCTTCTTAAATGTGTTATTGGGATTCTTCTTGGATGGGAGAGAGAGCTTTTGTCATAGTTGGTGGAATTTCCACCATTGTGGATGTGCCCTTAGCTTCAGTCTTGTTGGTACCTTCAATTTCAGCTTCACCCTCTATTCTTTCCTTTTTTTTCTGCCATAAATGAATTCTAAGTGTGCAAGAGGATGCTCACCCTGATAGTACATTGGAATTTTGTTGTAAAGCTT
>NW_028221440.1:968636-984322 GCF_014529385.1 Adiantum capillus-veneris
ATATACAATGCATGGGGGAAAAAACCTCCTTAAGAGGGAAAAAATGCCCCGGCGGTCCTAGTGTGTTCACACACATCACTACCATATGTATATGGTAACAACAGGTTCCAAGGGTCGTCTTCTGTTGTAGTACTTCAGAGGACTCATTAGTGCGCTTTGACGCTCGACTAACCTCCTTGTATGGGTCATGCAGCGACCACCAAACCAATCAAAAGCTTTTGGGCAAGAAAACCTTGAACTGGCTGAAGACTGGTCTAGACTCTACTAGACCAGGCAAGTGACTAGACCAGGTTGGACCAGGGACGAGGAGGACTAGACCAGGCTGGACCACGGACAAGAAAGACTAGACCAGGGTCGAGGAGGACTAGACTAGGGGCGAGGACTCGTTGGATCGGGGCTAGAGATGATTGGACCAGTTGGCCCAGGCGAGAGGAGATTAGTGCAAGGCAAGGTAGGCGAAGCTAGATAGACCCAACTAGCTTCAAATCTCACAGTGAGATTTCAGTTGAGGTCCCACTGTGATCGCCAAAATAAGTGCACCTGTAGCGCGGATAATGTGTCGTGCTCTCTACAGTGGGTGGTCCTCAATGCAATGTGCGTGACAATCTCACTCAAACAGACTGAAAAGAAAGGAAACAATAGACACCAACAGAGCTCACAAAGGCACAACAACAGACTAGAACATATGACTCGACTATCTCAAAGACTGATACAGACTCAGGCATGGCAACACCTCAGCTCCAGCCCAGGACTCACAGGTACAATGGGGGTGTCGAGGCTCAGATGTGCCGGGATGGTGAAGACGTGCTCTGTGTATCGACTCACTCTAGACGACTACATACAAGATGTGAAGAAGCTGATGATAATGACCCAACGGCCCATAAATGTCAGCCACCTAAGCCAATCTCCAAAGTGAGTGGTGGTGGTGGCTTGGCCACGATGTCCACTAGGCCACCGTCCGTATCCTGCCACGTGTCACTGCCCAATCCAACCCAGCCCAGAGAGTCCGTCCAGTGTGAACCAGACCGGACGAACTGTACTAAATGAGTGTCCTATGAAAGTGACATTGTAGCCTGCTACAACGAGTTTCCATCATGAAGCAATTCCTTACAAGCGATGCAAAGGACAAAGTACTTACCGAATGGCGCAGTTTGAAGCTTCTCTCCCATGAGTCTATTCACAAATATGTGGACAAGTTTTGGGATGTACATCTCAAGGCTACTGTCTTCCAAAAGATAGACTTTGTTGAGAAAAAGAAACAATTTTTTGTGGGATTACTTGAAGAAATGGCCGAGTATGTCAACTCCCAACGGCCTCGTTCTATCAGCGAAGTAATCCACCACACCATGGTTGCTTCTCACATCAATTTCCAACAAGGGGCTAGATGAAGAAGCCCATGGAAAACAAAGACAAAAGTGATGCAAAGGGGAAAACCAATGCCCAAAATTTTTTGCCAAGGCAATTCCAATAACAACAACAACAACAATCGGTCCAAGGAGAAGGGAGTTTACAAAGGTAAAAACGACCTCTCTCCTGAAGAGCTTGAAACTTTTTGCAAGGACCAAAAGTGTTTTAAGTGTGGGGAGCAAGGACATGGCTATCGTTCTTGCCCCAAGAGCAATGCCCACAGTGAGACTCCTAGAGCTCCCACCATTGAAGCTCCAAAAGAGGATGCTCATTGCAAAGGATCACCTCTCTACTATTCTTGGGGAAAGGTAAGGGAACATGATGCCTTTATCTTGTTTGACCCTGGCTCTACTCACAACTTCATATCAACGGAGTTGGATACCAAGTTGGGCATTCAATCTTTTGAGATGGGAGATATTGTAACTACTGACACAGCTTTCAAGGGACAACAAGCCTTCGTTACTCCCTTGATTGGGAATTCGAGGCTTCATGTCCAAAGCTATGTCGACAAAGAAGTCTTTTTCATCTCTCCTCTCCAACATGAGGATGCTATCCTAGGGGCACCATGGTTCAACCGCATGGCTTCCAACATAAAGTTCCCTGAAAGGAGAATGTACTTCACCTACAAGGGAAAGAGCCTGTATATAGATGCTGATGAGTCTGGTCCTACTATACCACTTGTAAATTCACCGACTTTTGATAAGTCAATGAAAAGCTCGATTTGTGCGTACATGATTTTTGTCAAAGAATCCACCAATGCCGCTAATGATTTATCAAATGAAAATGGTAAGAATGAAGAAGAGTTAGGCTTGTCTACTTTTTTAAATGGATTCCAAGATGTTTTTATCAATGACATCCCAAAACGAGGGGATGATGACCATCGAATTGAGCTCCTACCTGGAAGCTCACCGCCTAACAAGCCTCCTTATCAAGTTTTCCAAGCTCAACAAGAGGAGATCATAAGGGAAGTACAAGAATTGGTAGACAAAGGGATGGTGAGGCCTAGCTCCTCTCCCTTTTGTTCTCTAGTTCTTTTAGTGCAAAAGAAAGATGGTATATACGGTATGTGTGTGGACTATCGAGCAGTAAACCATATCACTATCAAAAATAGATTTCCTGTGCCTTGGGTAGAAGATCTGTTTGATAAGCTACAAGGCTCTACCTACTTCAGTAGGATTGACCTTAAAAGTGGCTATCATCAAATAAGAATAGTGGGATAGTGGATGAAGGTATCCTAAAGACCGTGTTTTGTACAACATTTGGTCTTTATGAATATCCAGTCATGCCTTTTGGCTTGACCAATGCACTAGCCACATTCAATCTTTTGATGGAGAAAATTTTTAGACCCTACCTCAAGTTCACTGGAGTGTTCTTTGATGATATCATCATCTACTCCAAGTCCTTGGAGGAAAACAAGCAACATCTCCAAGTGATTTTTCAAGCATTGAGGGACAACAAGCTTTTTCTCAACAAAAAAAAAGCGATTTTTTCCTTCAAGAGATTCAATACTTATGTCATATTATCTCTCAAGATGGTATACGTATGGATCCATCAAAGTTAGAGGTAATAAAAGCATGGCCTAACCCAAGGAATCTACATGAGCTCAGAAGCTTTATTGGTATTAGTGCATACTATAGACGCTTCATAGCAAAATTTTCTCAAATAGCAGGACCATTACATGACTTAACAAAGAAGAACGTTAAGTATTCAAGGACTGCTAAGGAGCAAAATGCTTTTGACAAGCTCAAAGATAAGCTTACCTCTCAACCAGTCCTCATGCTTTCGGATCTCTCAAAGCCATTTGAGGTCCAATGTGATGCTTGTGGTGATTGCCTTGAAGCAATCTTGCTTCACGCATATGAGAGCCGAAGGCTCAATACAGATGAATGGCTTGGGCGTTTATGAGAAAGAGATTTTAGTCTACGTGTCCTAGACACATGGAAGCACTATTTACTGGGGACTCCATTCATTTTACGAATAAACCACCAAAGCCTCAAGTACTTCATGACGCAAACCAAGCCTTCCAACAAACAAATGAGGTGCAAAAAGTTTCTTTCGCAATTTTATTTTCATATTGCTCACATTGCTGGTAAGCACAATCAAGTGGCCGATGCACTTTCACGACGACCAAAAGTTAATGCGATGTCTATAGCAACTCACAATGATCTATCTTCTATAATAGATGAATATGCTACTGACCTTGACTTTAAAGATGTAATTTCAGTCCTTGCTTTGGGGAAGAAAGAGGAACCATTCACCTTGCGAGATGGTTATCTTCTCCATGGCAATAGGCTATGTGTGACCCACTCCCTTCGTGAGAAAGTCATGTATGAATCCCATGCTCCTCCCTATGCGGGGCATAAAGGAATTCAACCTAATCTTTGAGGAGTAGAGACATGCTTCTATTGGCCTACCATGAAAGTGGACATACAAGAGTATGTTTCAAAATGTGTGGTATGCCAAAAGACTAAGTATGATAGAGGGAAGAAACCTGGATTACTCCAACCATTGCCAATCCTAATTCACCATAGGAGAGTATATCCATGAATTTTATCTTTGGATTATCCAAGTCTTTCCATGGGAATACGGGAATATGGACAATATTCAACAGGTTCAGCAAGCAAGCACACTTTATTCCTGTCAAAAAGACTATTAAGGCACACCAAATGGCAACCCTCTTCATATCTCAGATTTTTAAACACCATGGATTACCAACATCCATCGTGTTAGATAGAGATTCTAGAATGACCAGTATTTTTGGAAAGATCTCTTTGAAAATCTAGTACAAAATTGAATTTAACTACGGTCTATCACCCACAAACGGCCAAAGTGAGATGGCCAATCTTACGATACTTGATCTACTAAATATCTACTTATGTTACAGAAGTAGATCAATGCTCACAATGGGAGAAGTACTTACCCCTTGTAGAGTATGCGTACAATAATACTGTCCATACTACTATGGAAAAAACACATTTTGAGATCATAGAGGGAAGACCGAAAAGTCCCTTGCTACTTAAAGTACATGGGAAGATTTTCACTGCTGCTGATGAGCATAGCCATGACCTACAAGAATCTTTTCAAAAGGTTAAGGAGGCTATATTCATCTCTCAACAAAGGCAAAAAGTTGTTGCTGACAAGCACAAAAGGGCCTTAATGTTCAAAGAAAATGATTGGGTCTTACTTAAGTTTCCTAAGGCTCGATTGAGGCAAACGACAAGCAAAACTCCTACAGGCCATCAAAAGTATTATGCTAAAGTAGCAAAAAGATACTATGGTCCTTTTCAAATCCCGAAGCCAATCAATGACATGGCTTATCAACTCAAGTTTCCCAACCATTGGCTCATACATAATGATTTTCATGTGAGCCTACTTAAGCCCTACAAAGGAGAGTCGCCAAGAGAACCAATTATTAAAGACCCTCCAAAAATCAAAGACCAAGAAGAGGTGCTACAACCCAAAGCTATGAAGACAAGGTACCACAACATGGTAAGATTATCCGACGGTATCTCATTAAGTTAAAAAATTATCCTTTTGAAGATGCTGGATGGAAGCAAGGAATACAACTTAAGGATGGTATGAACCTTGTCAATGCTTACAATGCTACACTACAGTAAGCAAATATAAATGCTTTTTAAATGAACAATGTTTTTGTCTTATAAGACTAATCCTCTTTTGTGCACAGATTTAAATAGTATGCATGCTTAGAATCATGACTGTGATGACGATGTCACTCAAACACTAAGTAGAATTTGTCACTCTACTTTGGGAGTATTATATGGACTAAAGAGCAGACATGCTTGCGGCAGCTATGTCTCCCAAGCACCAAATGGACTAGTCATCCATTTTGGAATGACGTCGTAGGGTGAAAAGGGATCCTTGACACACTAAGAAACGTAGACTAATGACTAAGACTTTATCTCTTTAACCTCATAGTCGAGGATGACTATGATTTCAAGAGAGAGGTAATGTCATAAAATCTAATATCTAACCAACCCAAAAGATTTTCTCATAATAAACTTATCATTTAATGTCGGAGAATAAACGGGAACAAGGGTTAGAATATAGACATGTGCTTATGGATCCGTCTCAACATGGGGCCAAGGTTAAAGGGATCCGAATGAGAGATGGTATGTTAAAGAGCAATGCTATCTAATGGAGCTTAAAGGCCTTAGGGTTAGTGTTGGACGGGTACGCAGCGACGGACGTCAGCACAACGAGAACTCACCTAACATGTAATGTCAGCTAAGGACGAAGCTTGACCCGCAAGCACGTGGAAGCAAGCATAAGGTGTCAACCTACACTCGACCAACTCCTAACTAATTTCTACAGAGGCTCCTACCACTTGTCTAAGTCACAGTCTTCAAGAGAACAAAAGAGGATGCTTCCTACAACGCTTGCTAGAGCCGAATACCTATCAAATACTTCCGAAACACCATAGAACTTGAAGGAGACCCTACTAATACCTATAGGCCACTCTCCCTAAGGTCTGTGCACCAAAATCACGACCCAAAACACCCGATGCTGAAATACGTAGGATGTCTGGCCGAAAATCTGTAGTTCTTCGTTTTTGAAATATGAAGTGCCTAATGTGTAGTTCTACTCAATGTGAACGCGTGGATATGCTGCAATGCAAAATCGGACAACGTATGCTCACCCAAACAACCGATGAAGCTCGTAGAAGGAGCTCCCAAAGCCGGACTGTACGCGCGCAATGTTGGTATCGTCTCTTAGCTCTAGTCGGGGGTAACACGCTGCACTTCTCCGCACTCGATTCCGACCACCATAGCACACGTAGCGTCAAGACAAAGCTCACACTCTCTCTCACGTACACAGTACGCTCACTCAAAAACTTAAACTTGTTTAAAATGACAAAAGGTTTTTCATTAAGGTCAAAAAGTGATATATATACCTTACAACTTCTCAAACCCTAAAGTTTCAAAATCATCAATCTACTCCATCTAACTATCAAAAAGGGATACAATCTGGAAACTTCTGTAAGTCCCAATATTTACAAGGTGAAAAACTGGGTTTTCCTCAATGAATTACTAATTACAAAAAAAAAAAAAATCCGCCGAGTAGTTAGATGCCGTGGGGTGTGTCCAGCTTCTAACATCCCCCCCCTCCTTGTTCATGTCGTCCCCGACATGGCCTTGATCTTTTGCTTCACCTTATGGTCTCCCGCATCTTTAGCAGTGATTCGTACCGTGCATGTAGATTTAGCATTGTTGGTCCAAAGATGTCTGTATGCATGGTAAAGAATCCCGTGTAGAAAGCTTCTTCAAACGCTGGAGGTGATAGATGGGAGGAAACATGATTCTTTGGTATAATGCATGTATCACCTCCTTGGAAGGCTGACCTGACATATCATAAGCACATCTGTATGTGTCCTGGAAGAAAATATGCTATCAGTCACCTGTCCTGGCTTGAAGGTTTCAAACACTGCTAGGATGGTTCTGCAGATCTTTCTCATCATGATGCATGTAAGGTCAGGTGATCGAGTGAACAACTTTATGGTGCTCGTTAGGGTGATTTTTATTCTCTCACCTGCCCTCACGCCTGGCAGCTTTGGGTAGTTCAGCCAAGTGGGTTGGCTTCTCTGTAAGAGTTCGTGTGCTTTCCACGTCCTAACCCTTGGTAGAGGGCAGAAGCTGAGGTGTGTCTCTGATGTGTTTAGGTGCCTCTACCAGTGTATTAGGTACTGCGGGTACTTGGTAAGCCAAGCCTTCCTCCACTTGGGCTGAGAATCCACTATCAGCCTTACTCCTTCTGGCCTTGAGGTGTGACTGCGTTGTAGAGAGGGACCGTTGGCTCTTCTCTGATCCTCTGGTTTATTGTTTGCCGAATCATATTTAAGCAATGGATATGGGAGAGAGGGTTGTAGCCATTCACGCCTGAGATCGCTGGCGTAGATTTCCTGAATTGTCATTGATTTGAAAACCCTCTGTCCCATTCCAAGGCCTCTTTGGTGCTTTCTCTGAGCTCTGCCTCTATTGCTTTTTGCAATTTTTCCTCTTTTCCTGTGTTAGACCCTGGGGCTCTGAGAGGAGCCTGCTATGCTTTCCTCTGGCATGGGTGTGTCCACAGGATCTGCCACATTGTCGAGGTCGATGCCCTCATTGGCAGCTGACCCTGAGCTCTCTGCTTCTGCTTGTTGCCGGTCTTTCAACTCCTCATTTTCTTGAGGAGCGTCTGCTTTTCCACTATCGGCTTGTTCGCCCATAGTCATGAGGAGGTCATTGAGTTCAGCATTTACTTTTCAGCCTCCTCGAGCTTTATCTTTATGCTCTCCAACTCTTCTTGTAGGGCCTTTGGCCGCCTCCCAATTTGTTGCATTGCGGGGGATAGAAACCTTCAGCCATGATCACCCTCTGCTTCTTCTCAAGAGTCAACTCCCTTTGGAGTTCTTGCATCTGCTCTTCATACATTTGACTCTCCGAATAACTTGAGTTGACCTTGTAGCTCTAACTCTCATAGGTGATGCTCTCAGCCTCTGGATGGTTTGATCTTTGACTTTTAATTGGTCCTTGAGCTCAAGGACTTCATCATCCAGGCTTGCTTCTTGTTCTATTTCCTTCCCGCCTTCTCCTTAGCATTCCTCAAGGCCTCTACTTCTTTAGTTTCTTCTGCTAGCTGAGTGTCAGATTATCTCTTTCTTTTTCTGCATCTCGCAATGACTTGCTGAGTTGCAGGCACTCTTCTTCAGCTGCTTGCAAACTCTTTGCCGCTGCCCTCATTTGCTTCTTCCTTTGCTTGCAGTTTGTAGAGCAGTGGCCAGGCTGTTTGGAGGTTAGCTTCTCTTTCTTTGTGTCCTTGGCTTTTTGCCTGCAGTAGATCTCTTTCCATCTTGGTCTTTACTTTAGTGGCCTTTAGAGTTATCAATTCTTCGTCTGATGCCACAGATTGTGCCCTTATCCGGCTAGCATTGTCATCACCACATCCCAATCATTCGAGGGCGGGTGAAGGTCTACTGTGTCGGTAGCAATCTCCTTTAGCTCAATTAGCCGATTACCTGGCATCTATTCTTCATGCCCTGTCCTCGCCAAGTCGAATGCGACTGTGGTGGCTTCTTCCCTTGTATAGCCTGTAGCTAGCAGGTCCAGAAATGCATAATATGCTTCTTCAAGTTCTTTTTGCTCAGATGCAGGCTTGGCCTCTTCCTGGGCTCAGGTTCTGGCTTTTGCTCTTGCTCTTCAGCCCGTGTTTCTTCTTGATTGTCTCCAACCTCCTATCTTCTGGTGGAGGGTTGCTAGGAGGTGGTGATGGTGATGGTGATCTGGTAAAGCTGTAGGTTTGCCCTTTATATCTCTTATCTGCTTTCGTCTTTCTTTCCCTTTCCTGGTTTTCTTGTTCTCTAGCAACGTCTGCCGTATCTGCTCCACTTCTTCCTCGGTGAAAGGGATGTGGGGAATGTTTTCCGCTGTGGCATCAAGAATCTCAAAATTCTTGATTGTAGTCTTCAAAGCGGCCCCTCTTCTGCTCGAAACTCTCCATCAGCCTCTCGAGTCTAGCCGCTTTTTGTGATCGAGTCTCTTTGACCGCACTTGAGCAGATTCTTTTTTGCCTTTCTTCTGCTCAGGTTGCTCCTCTTCCACTGGCTCTAGTCGTCTCTTCAACCTTGTAGCCACCCTTGGTGCTCTTTGTGGCTCGTCTTCTTTGTCTTTCCTTCACCCTGAGCCAGTCATTCTGAGATGGGGGGTCAGGCCACCTTCCCTTGGCGTGCAGTGCTGCATAAACTACCTTGGTTATCATCTCTCCTGGTACTATGTAGGTTGGCTTTTTGTTTCCCATCTTCACCAGCTGTCATATATGTATGCCGCATAATTGATTATCTTTGGGGTGCCCTTCGTCATTGCCCAAGTAAATGTTGTGGCAATTGAACCTGGCGCATCCTGTACTTCTGCGGCCTCTTCGTGCACATGTGGAAGTATTGGTTGTACAATTGGCTCATGATCGCCACCTTTGGGTTGGCAATGTCTTCAAAAGTGTAATTAGCCTTTTTCTCTTTGTACACCTTTACTTCATCCCTTCTCTTTGTCACGCTGTCTCCCTGATTGGAGAGATCTAGTGCATGGGCACAACCCTTTCCGTGATAATGATCTCTATGTTGGGCCTGCCGTGCAAATCAGTCACCTTGGCCACTCCATCTTCTTTAATGCTGGTCACAAACTCCCATACCCTTTTGACGTCCACCCCTGCTGGGATTGCTTCGAAATAGTTATGGAGGTCAATTTTCTCCAAGTAGCCGGCCATTTTGCTTCGGACAAATTCATTGAGCTCCCTTGGCAGCATTGGCAGCTCTATTACATTTCCGTCATTGTCCTTGAACACACCTTGGTAGATCTTTAGGTCGTTTGACTCTAGTAGATCTTCCTGTATCCAGGTGTTTGTGGGCTTTAATGTTCCCTCTGGAATGACAAATGGTTCCACCTCGTCCAGATAGTCTTTGATTGTCATTCTCTTCTTCTTTGTCGGTGACTTCGAGGCTGCCATAGACCCTGTTGCACTCAGCAATTCGAAGTTAGCTTTTTTTCCATATCAGCTGCTAAACTGAGTTTTACTTATCCAAATGACTTGAAAATTGAAATTATAGCCTAAAAGGAACTTGTGAAGCTGTGCATGTGCAAACAGTGCAAATTTGACAAAAAAAATTCATCTAGACATCCTACGCGTAGGATGTCTTTTTCTTCAGAAATGGTCCATACTTGACATGTAGTAGTGTAAGGCTCATGGAACATGGTTATAAGCTTGGATTTGAATTTGGATGTCAAAAAGTGGATTTTTGGGTTGATTTAGGCTTTAGGTCACAATTTTGGTAGATTGTCCATCATGGAAGCAATTGATGTCCAAATGGGTTAAAACTTGGTATATGGGCTCAATGCATCATGGTATTATCTCCTATGATGTCATTTCTTGCACAGAAGCCTAAATCTAAGCTTAAGACATCCTACGCGTAGGATGTCTTTTTCATCAGAATTGCATGAAACTTGATCTGTGGGTTGTCCTTGACCTATGGAACATAGCCATGTTCTTGGATTTGCATTGGATAATAATTGATGCCTGTAGGGCTCTGTGAGGTTTTTTGGGCTCAAAAAAGTGTATCTTGAAGGTGTTGGGGGTCAAAAGTGATTAGAAGGGCTTGAAGCTTGACATATGGGCTCTTGTTGATGAGGTTATCAATTCTGAAATGACAAAACTTCTCCTTCATGCCCAGATGGTCCATAAGACATCCTACGCGTAGGATGTCTATTTCCTCATTTTAACTCCTAGACCACACAGAAAGTTACCTGATGTATGTGAATGTGTTGTGGAAGTTTCATGAGATTTGGTAGGTCAAAGGCCCATTAGTGCCTTTATGCCCTAACTTTGCGTTTTTCCATGCATATGAGGTCCAATCTCGTCCAAATGTGATGAAACTTGGGGTATGGCTTGTAAATGTCATTCAGAACATGTGCATGACAAGAATTGTTGGGTTTTGTGCCAAAAATGCCTTGAGACATCCTACGCGTAGGATGTCTCCTGGTGATTTTTCCTTTGTTAGTGCTCCCATGCTTGCCCTTTGCCCCCCTAAGTCCCTTTTGAGCCTAATTTCAACAAAAAAGTCAAATGGATAGAGTATAACTCCCTGTGTGGACTTCAGAGCCTCCGAGCCATTTTCTGACTTTTGGAGTGCTTTTGCGATGAAATTCCTCGATGTTGGTCTCCATAGCTTCCCAATCCCTTGGGGATCCTTCCGTATGTTTTTTGTCGACTTCGGCTTCACCGGAGCTTCATTTGGCAATTTGTCGCTCTAGAAGCACCCGTGGCTGCGTTTACATACCTTTGATGATTTGTGGTGGTCCACCACCATAGGACTTAGTTGTTGATGGTTTAGGAAAGCCGCTCGTGAATTTGGTGGCAAACGGACTTGCGGTTTGCCGCAAGTGCATTTTGACGCTTTGTCTGTATGATGTCGTTTCTGAGGTTTAGTGGCGCTTCGGGTCACTTTTTGGTCATGCGGTCATATGGACTTGTTGAGCATGTCGATATGCTCCTACCCATAAATTTTGGTAGCATTTGGTCGCCGTTTCGCCGATTTCCCATTTGGTGCCTCTTGCGGTTTTCTGGGAATTAGGGTTTTTCCCGATGGTTCCCCACTGCCTTGGCTATCCAGGACTGGTCCTCCTAGACTAGGGTAAGCTGCCGATGAATTCTTGTTGCTTTTGGTTTAGCCGTTTGGCCGCCGTTTCTATTTGCAGGTCTCTACCACCCCTTTGTGTGTGACTTCTACGCTAGTTCTCGCGACAGAATGACAAACATGCGCGAAAAGCTCAAGGTGGTGAGCCTACCTCTCATGTCTGAGCTGGTCGGTAGCCGTGCGCATCGTAGAAGCTACTGGAAGATCGATCCACTCTAGTGGCAGAAGCTCTCTCCACAAGGTCAATAGTGAGAATGAGCTAAAAATGGAGTGAAAAATTCTTATAATGGAGGTCCTCGAACCATTTTCATGAAATTTGACATGTGCTCCTATCTTTCTTTCTGCAAGATGCGGTTTAGGGCTCAAAAATTTATTGATTTGGACTCTATTTGCTCTGTTTACCAGAAATTTGTCATTTGGTCAAAACCTGGCCAAAACACGCTTTTCGCTCTAGTCTCATAATTGCACCCCCACCGTACCATAGGTTGTCTTTTAGTCACTGGTCACTCCCATATTTTTTGTTTTTTCATTACGACTGTTTTTCACCTGCTTTTTGTATTTTGAAGTTTTTTTTGCCGAAAATTAGCAAAATTAAAAGGAAAACAGCAAATCAAACTCAAAAAAATCCCCAAAATTCATAATAGATCACAAACATCTCCGCAACACATTATATACACTCACATGCAATTTTTCTGGCCGATTTCTCCGTTTTACCAGTATTTTGCCTGAAAAATGGCTATTTCTACTTATATACACACACCTAAGGGCTTGATTTGGCGTTTGGCCCCATATACCTGTAGCTTCATGCTGTATAAAGGGCATATATACTTGGGTAACTCCAAAAATTTCGCAATCAAACGTCAACCTTTAAAAAGTCAAAAATCATGCCCTTTTTTGTTGTTTCTGTTATTGGTTCCGCATTGAGAATGCCTCCCCCCCCCTCCTAGTCGGAGTCCTCCCGACAACAAGGTCTTGCTCATAGTATGTGCCGTGCATTTGAAAAATTTGTGCTAATGCCTGGCCGATTAATGTGGCCCTATTTATGCATACTCGGTCAATGCATGGAAAAATTAATGTTGTGCAAGAGAAGGGAATAAGCAAGATGCTTATTGGCATTCGCCATCGAGGTTTCTATTTTTTTTGCAATAGCAGCTTAATTCTACTGCCTATGTGCATGTTCTAGAATCACAGGTATTCGCTTTCACTTGCACAGATTCTAAGTTGGTTGTCCTTTCCCCGTTTATAGAGTTGATTTCCAATTAGCTGAAAGTCACGAGCTTCCAGCTCTATAGCTTTCTCCTGTGCTCTTGTAGTGTTCTCAGGGAACGTTCTGGTGGTTAGGAAGTCAATGATATATTGACTCCATGCAGGTGCTATGTTCACCCCGAAACAAAGTTGCCTGATCCATTGTCTTTGGCACTACATACTGTACAATTGGTAACATAAGAACGTGTATCCGCATACATAGTTGGCCAATAAACCCCTAATTGTTTCAGTCTTTGGTGTGTTTTCACTGTCGAACAATGAAATGCACAACCCTGGAACATGAGCCTCTTCTAGGTAGCACTCGAATTCTTCCGGATTTATACATAATCGTAGGATTAGGTCAGATTCAAGATGATACAACCGTCCTGCTATCAACTGAAAGTTTTTTGTTTGTCGAATTGTTCGCTGTTTGGATCTACATCCTGTATTATCAAACTCACTTCCAAAGGAGAGAATGCTAACTATTTCCTGAGACCATTTGGGTACCATTTCAATGTTTGAAAAGATAAGCATCTGGTATGTCATCATCTACCCCTTGAGATCTTCCCCGTTGTGTATTCTTGAAAGATGATCAGCTCGCAGATGAGTTTTTTCCCTTTTTTGACCACCACTGTGAAGTCAAATTCTAGCAATATAATAAACCAGCGTACGATCCTCCCTGTGTTGCAAGGTTTATTTACTAGGTATAAAAGAGCTTGATGATCCGTGAAGAACACAAATTTGTTTGCAAGCAATTAATGCCTAAATTTCTTTACCAGCAATAAATCATTCCTAACCCTTCCCTCTCGGTGGTTTGTGTAGTTCTTTTCGCACTGTTTAACTGTCGGCTCGCATAGCAAACTGGAAAATCCCTTGCTCCTCTTGAGCCCTGAAATTTCGTCTTGCACATGCAGGTCCATCTTCTTGGAAGACAACTCTTCTAATCTCCTCAACCCTCTCTGGTTTAGAATGATATTTGGATTCATTAAAGTGAACATCATTGCTGCGGACAACCTTTCTGGATTCGGGATCCCAAAGTCTGTACCCCATCTCACCAGAATTACCATAGCCTAGAAAGATGCACTTTCTACTCTTTGGCTCAAGTTTGTTCCTAAATTACTTTGGAACGTGAGTATATGCCTCATAGCCAAAGACTCTGAGATGCTTGTATGAGGGCATTTTGCCTGACCATACCATCTCTGGCACTGAATCCTTCTGCAAAACCTTGCTAGGAGATCTATTTACAAGATGAACAACTGTTGATACAGCTTCAGCCCAAAACCCATTTGGCAGTTGTGCATTAGACAACATACTTCTGACCTTCTCTTGTATGGTCCTATTCATCCTCGTAGCAACACCATTTTGAGGAGGATTGTAAGGAGCAGTAAGTTCACGTTTTATACCTTTTGACTCACAAAAGTCCTAAAAGGCCTTTGAAACATACTCTCCACCATTGTCAGTGCGTAAGCATTTAAGCTTCTTGCCACTCTGATTCTCCACAAGTGTCACAAACGTTTTGAAAACACTAAACGCTTCATCCTTGTGCTTGAGAAAGTAAACCCATACTTTCCTCGAGTAATCATCTATAAATGTCATAAAGTAAGAAGCTCCCCATAGAGATAGGTTAGGCATAGGTCCACACAAATCACTATGAATAAGTGCCAACTGTGTATCTCTTCTACTGCTTCTATGCTTATGTGGCTGCTGTGTTTTCTTACCATACAGACAATGTTCACAGAATTAAAATCATTAAATGAAAAGCCAGGCAAATAACCAGAACGAGACAAGATTTCCATTCCCTTCTTGGAAATATGTCCTAACCAGCTATGCCACAAAGAAACGTTCGGCTGCTCGTTACATTGATTACATTTTTAGAGACATTTGATACATAAATCATGTAAAGTCCTCCAAAGTTTACTCCATGTGCTACTGTCATAGAACCCTTGGATATCTTCCACATGTTCTGTCCAAAAGTGGTGATGTAGCCAGCATCATCAAGTAAACCTGTGTTGATCAAGCTCTTTGTAATTACGGGAACATGTCTCACATTCTTCAACGTGAAAGAAAAGCCATTCTGAAACTTCAATTGAACATCTCCAACACCTAAGATCTCACATGTCTGCCCATTTCCTAGCCGAACATGATCTTTAGTGGTCACATAAGAGGTAAACCACTCCTTGTTTGGAGACACATGAAGTGATGCCCCTGAGTCTATAATCCAGTCACTCAGTGCATTCCCATCAGATGCTGTAAGAAGAGCTGAGTCCATTGTATTCTTCAAGAAGTAGATGTCTCCTGACACTAGACTGTCATCCTCTGCAACAGTGTTTGTCACATTTATTTCTTGAATCTTCACTGAGGACTTGTTCTTCTCACCATGGTCTGCAGCTTTCTATTTGCCTTTTTCTGCTTTCCATTCTCTGCAGTCTCTTTTCATGTGACCCTTCTTGCCACAATGGTAGCATTCTATGTCACTCTTGCCTTTAGCATTGCAGGACTTGCTACGAGACTGATTCCTCTTTCCACCTTTGTACTTTTCTTTGGTCCTTCCCCTGACAACTAAGGTTGTTCCTTTGCCTTTGTCCATTGTCTTTCTATTGGTTTCTTTAGTAAGCAGACTTCCTTCTACACCTGCTATGTTCAAACCATCTGGAGGTGCAGAATTACTCGAAGCTGTGCGAAAAGTGTCCCAACTTTTCGGCAATGTGATCAATAGGAACATAGCTCTAATAGGTTCATCAAACTTGACACCTTGAGCTGACAACTGACTATAGATTGTGATTGGACATAGGTGTCCCTTCTTTCATCTTCAACTCAGCAAGCTTCTTAAGCCAGTATACCTGTGAAGCTGCACTCT
>NW_028221440.1:984522-1000308 GCF_014529385.1 Adiantum capillus-veneris
CCCCACACCAGAACGATGGCATGCCGTGTTGTGCAAGGAGTCCCAAGGTCCTCACTGTCAAGCCAAATGAAGCATTGAATATCCAAGCTGGATTCACTGAGGACTCAGGAGAGAGGATTCGGGACGCCGTGACTCCAGAGTACTACGTGATGGAGTGAGAGTACCAAAGTACTACGAGCGAGTGACAGCTGCTTGTGTCTGGATGTGAGGGCTTGCCTTGCACGCAGGAGACAACCTGCTTGGGACTAACAGTCGATTAAAAGCAGAAGGGGTGGCCGCCGCGCAGAGGTTTTGATGCGTGCTCTAGCTGCTCCAGTTGGCGCCCCGGAGAGAGATACTGCACGTGCGAGGCGCCTCAGGGAGATGAAGCCGAGATGCTAGTAGTACTTTCGGACAGCTGTGATTGTGACGAGAGAGAGAGAGAGAGAGAGAGGAGAGAGAGAGAGTGAGAGAGAGAGAGAGAGAGAGAGAGAGCTGAGTCACGCGATATTAGTTGACAGCCGTGATGAACTAAGCTTCTACAGAGTTAGTGCATGATGTGCAGTTCGTGTACTTCCATTGGCAGGCCCTCGTGATCCCTCACCTTGTTCTTAATGCTTAAGGCCACCATAGGCTTATAGCCTAGTGGTTTAGCTTGACCCTCGTTGATTGAACATGATGAGTTCAAATAATGAAAATTGAAATTATGAGTGATTTTGTGTAGCTTTGAAATGGAGAGTGGGTGGAGTATCTTGTGGAGATTCCATATTAAGAATTGAAAGTAGCAAGTAGTGTTAATCCTCTGCTATTACATTAGAAGAATAGGAGAGGATTAAAAATGTCGCACACCAAGTGGTATACCTCCCTGCAAACATAGACAACATAAAACAATGTATATCACTCTAGAAACTATTCTATCCATGTATGAGTGTGAAGTCGCATCCATTGACGTTCTACACTACGAGTGTTTATACTCAGACATATTGCACATACGATCGTTACAGACGAATGTTTTGGGGGGGGGGGGGGGGGGGGGGGGGGGGGTGCTATTCTCTCTTAGTTATATTATCATGAAAAGGCAACCCTCCTTTATGTTAGTGTGGGGGACTCCTAGTCTCTAGTGTGGGCTTCCACTTTTGAAAGAGAGTATGCTAAAAAACTTAAGAGCATTGGCTAGAAGAAACTTACACTTAGAAGTGGCTGTAGTAGATGTGGCACTTCAATATGCCCTCAATATTGCATCTTTGTGTTTCTTGCACATCGCTTGCTATGTCCTATCGGCGGCCCACTATCTAAATGCACTTGCACAAGTTGTTGAAGCTACAACATTGAATAGGAAGGATGTTGTATACAAGTGTGTTTGTGCATTATTGGGCTTTTGATTGCCACATCAAGGAGGAGGAGTGTAAGAGTGATAGCCAGGGTAGCCATGGCTTGCGCTATGAATATGGGGATGGCGAGAGCTTGCAGGAGTAGGTGAAAGGACGAGAGTAATGGGTATGCAGTCTCCACCCAAACGATGCTATCTTACAGCCTCCCCCCTAGCATATACATTGTTCGGTCGTGCCGATGGCCTTGCCCATAGGACCCATGTCCTTACATTACCCCCCCCCCCCACCCCTTGGAGAATCATTTTCGTCCTCAAAAATGAACGTAGAAAACGTTTCTTAAGTGCGGAGACATTCTCCCATGTAGAACCTTCTTCAGGTCTATCTAGCCATTTTACCAACACATGTCATCTGGCATGATGTCTGGTGCGAAGCTCATGAGAATCCAAAATCTTTTCGGGTTCATGAGGGATGCTTGACGGTTCGATAAGGTCAACTAATACACCTACGTCAATGACATTATCATTTTGTCCTAGCTGTTTTCGTAAACGGCTAACATAAAAATCAGGATGAACTCGTGAGTGCTAGGGAAGAGCTAACTTATAGGCCACTTGACCTATACGTTTGAGAATGGTAAACAATCCACAATAGCGTGGTGAAAGTTTAGCAACTTTTCATGTCTTCAGACTTTTTGAATGCTCCGGAACCTTGAGGAAAAACCTTGTCTCCTTCTTCAAAAGTGGTAAGACGACGTTACTCATCTGCGTACTTCTTATATCAATCTTGAGATTGCTTAACATTCTGTCGAGCAACTCGAAGCATATCAAAATGGTCTTGGAGAAAATCCTTCGCTTATTGTATCTTCTCCTTAGCCAACCCCACCGTAACGGGTGATCTAGGTTGAAAACCATATAAAAGCAGAAATGGACTAAACCCTGTAGTCACATGCTTTTGAACTATTATAAGCAAATTCCAATATAGGGAAGTAGTCTTCCCAATTGGTTTGTTTCTTGCTAACGTTTGCTCGTAGCATATCCTCTAGCACTTGATTAACTCTTTCGGTTTGACCATATGTTTCTAGATGATCAGCCGTACTAAGATTAAGTGTAGTTTCCAACTTTTGAAACACAGCTCTCTAGAAGTGATTATCGAACTTTCGACCTCTGTCACTAATGATACTAGTTGGAAGACCGTAGAGTCTCTATATATGCTCTACAAATAGCCCTGCTAATTCCGACCACATTTTGTAGTAGGTAGTCCTCCTACAAAATCCATAGAGATACTCTCCTACTTACCTTGTGGAATCTCTAAAGGATGTAAAAGGCCACCTACCTTGAGGTGCTATGTCTTATTAACTTGGCATTGTTGGCAGTTTAGTACCTACTCTTAAACATCATTTGTAAGCCTGGCCAATAAAATTGTCGTCGAACTAAGGCATACGTCTTACGAATACTTGGATGACCAGCACTTGGACTATCGTGATACTCAAATAATATTTGGCGCCTAGTGTCTGAGTCTTTTGGCACACATACTCTACCCTTGTGCAGTAAGTAGCCATCATCAATGGAAAAATTCTTCCATCGCCTAAGCTCTTCCTGAGTAGGGGTGGAGCTCTGTGTGTTGGAGTTTTTATCTACGGATGCAAAAACATGTTGATTTGTCTGTGCAGAGATATGTGAGTGTGAGGGATCCCTTCTTAAAATTGCACTCGACACTTTAGCACATGATTGATCTTGTGCACACTTGCCATGTAATGAGTCCAAAAATTCACTCTTTATTTCCGTGTGAAAGCGAGTGAATTAATATGCGGCATCCAACTTACTGCATCCGCTATACATTATATCGCCCCGTGCGATATTGTAGCTTACAATCATAGTTTTGAAGGATCTCTGCCCATCTAGCTTTACGACCCTTCAAGTCCGTTTCAGTAGTAAACTATTTTATACTCTCATGATCGAAAATTTATTCAAACTCGGCACCATATAAATAGCATCGCCACTTTCATAAAGCGTGAATTATGGTATAGAGCTCTCTCTTAGGTATGCCCTCCTGGAGAAGTACCGCACCAATTGCTTTATCACTAGCATCAGTCTCTACCACAAACAGCTTAAGTGGGTCAACAATTGCTAGGATGGGAGCAGTGGCTACAATAACCTTGAGTTGTTCAAAACTGCGTTGTTGGGCTTCTTCCCAAGAGAAGGTCTTACCTTTTGCTTTAAGTTGATCCACCATAGGAACAACGATTTTGGCATAATCACAGATATATTGTCGATAAAATCCAGCCATGCCTAAGAAGATTTGAAGCTCCTCAATCGTGTTGGGATGTGGCCATCGAAGAATGGCAGCGACCTTGTCAGTGTCCATCTTGATGCCAAAATAAGAGATCACATGACCGAGGTAATGTATCTCTGTTTTAAAGAAATCGTACTTGCTTTGCTTATCATACAAAGCGTGAGTTTGTAGCTGTTCGAACACTAATCGTAAGTATTCTATGTGTTCATCTTCAGTCTTACTGTAAATGAGAATGTCATCAAGGAAAACCACAACAAATAGGGATGTAAGACACTATCCATGAGTGTCATAAATGTAGTTGGAGCATTGGTTAAACCAAAAGGCATAATTAAAAATTCAAAATGCCCGAACCACGTCCTAAAGGCAGCTTTAGAGATATCTTTCAAAAGGATACGCACCTAGTGGTATCCTAAACGAAAATCTATCTTTGTATAGTATCTTGACCCATGGAGTTGATCAAACAACTCATCCACTGGAGGCAGAGGATACTTGTTCTTGATGGTTATGGCGTTTAATGCGTGATAATCTACACACATGTGCATAGTACCATCTTTCTTTTTTACCAATAGAATCGGTGATGCCCAGATGAAGTGCTAGGTCTAATGAAACCATGGGCGAGGTAGTCAGCCAACTAACTCTCAACCTCCTTGGCCTCACTAGCATCATACAATAAAGTGGTTTACTCACCGGTTTAGTGCCCAGCAGGACATCTATGCAATGTTGTACATCACGTGTAGGGTTATAACCCGGTGGTAAATCACTTGAGAATACATTACTATACTCCGTGAGTAAGTGAGTTAGCTTTTGTCATGCAAAAGGAGAAAGTAAACTAGAGTTATGCTAGGATGAAGAATCTTGTAATGCCTATAATGTTTGTTTTACAACAATTGCACGTTACTCAATAGAATTAAAATTGAGAGCACTTTACTCTTTAGAATTGTTAACACTTTGCTTATCATTAAAATTCATTGCACTTTGCATACCATAACTAGAATTCACAGCACTTTGCTCTTGAGAATTCACAAGACTTGGAGACAAGCAGTAACACAAAAAGACTTCATCTATTAAATCTGCTTTCTGTAAAATAGAAAGCTCGGCTATACATATAAGAGGTGCATATGATATAGTTTTTTCACCAAGCAAAAGCACATGTTTACCATTGGCCATAAAGGATAAGGAGTTTTGTTCATAACTAGTGTGCAATGTGTTTCATAAACTATGCAATCACTCCCGTCCTAAAACTACATCAGCATGGTCAATGTTCATAACTTGAAAGTCAAGTGTCATCGTATGATCTTGAACAATAAGCTCAATCCCTTGAACTACCGTGTCCCATACTTCTTTATCATTTCTAGACCTCTATTCTACCACATACTTGTGGGAGCAAAGAGTCTGTGTAAGCTTCAATTTCTTGATTAGCTTAATAGTGCCATGCATGCGAATCAACTCATGGGGGCCAAAGGTGGGCTGCCACATTGAAGCAGGCACACAACACTTGTGCTTTTCTTCCATATGAAGAACCTCTACAACACAATATTTAGGAGATGAACCTAATGTGAGGCGTTGCACCGTGTGCATGGCCTTTTCTTTGCCTTGCAAAAGAGGACAATCCTTTGTGTCATGTTGATCCAAAAGACATCTGAAACACAAATTGTGTTTCTTTGCACGCTCAAAATCAATAGTGTTGAGAGATCCACGTGGAGTATCTCGTGATTGCTTAAGCTTCTTAGCCTCTTGTGGACGTGGAAGAGGTAGATTGTGTCTTATTCCTCTTGGAACGTGTGGGAGATCTACCTCCCCATTGGCTATTAGCCACATTGCTCTTAGCAAAAGTATTCTTAGAGTAGGGAACATTTCCCTTCCTCTCTTGGTCATCATCATATCTTTGGGCATGATCGATGGCTTCTTCCAAAGTTTTTGGATGTTTGGTCTTGACATGAAGACGATAGTCTTTGTCAAGACCCCTATTAAAACCCCGTATCTTTTGGAATTCACCTAGACCTTCTAGTTTTGATATGATTTCTTGATACTTGGAAAGGTACTGAGTGAGAGAGAGGCCAGACATGCGGCATCCCATGCTAACCAATCCTTATCCTCTTCATTGGAGTCCAAAAACTCTTTGGAGAAAGAAGCTTGAAACGCAGCCCAAGACGGAGGACGAACATCTATTGGAAATGTTATCAACCACTTATAGGCCTTGCCTTTAAGAGATAAACTTGTTTCCACAACTATCTTTATATCCGAGGTGTGTTCTCAACCTATGAATATCACTCCATTTGTGTAAGAACGTATTGACCGCATCCTTGTTGCGATCACTCTCTTCATCGTGAAACTCAGGAATAGTGATATTCTTAAGCAATGCATTTCTACCTTCTGCATCTTCAAAAGCACTTGTCTCTTGGACTCCTTGAGTCATGCGAGCTTGGGTTCCTTGAAACGTGGCAGCTGGGGCTCCTACAGTCGTCTGTGAATTCATAAATTTCACAAGTAGCTCAGTAAGATTTGTAACATTTGCATTTATTGCAGAGAGGTTGCGTTCAAGTACGCTTTGGCGATTTTCCAAAGTCTTGAAAGCGGCCATACAAATTGACACAAATTGGTCACTCTTCCTAAATTTTGGGCCTGACGGTCCAAACATGCATCTGTGCAATGGAATAATGTGCACGAGTGCTTCTATGGGCACCTCCCTCAAACTGGATAGAAAGACATTGTTCAAGACGTAGAAGACATTGCTCTATATATTTGAGAAATAAATGTTATATATGAATCACTATGAGGTGATCTCTCTCTCTCTCTCTCTCTCTCTCTCTCTCTCTCTCTCTCTCTCTCTCTCTCTCTCTAGTCTTCTCTTTTGACTATGCTTTGACGACCCATGGGCTCAATGCTTGTTAGTACGTAAAGGACTACTTCATTCATGGAGTTTAGTGCAACAGAGATGAGTTCATTGCAATCTATTTGAAAGAAACTTGAGTTTGATGGTTTTTCTTGCATGTATTATATGTACTAGTAAGGTGCATTATCATTTTTTGAGCACAATATCTACATGTATTCATAACAAGTGGGTAGGAGGTGTGTTCGCAAACTTGTAGAGAGGAGAAAGAAAAAGATTCTATGGTCATAGTTTCCATAAAAAACTGCAATAGGAGTCAAGATGGTTGTAGATACCATAGAGCTTTCCCCATGCATGAAATCATCCAACAAAAATACTAGCATTGCTAACTTCTTAATATAACACTGTAATAATAAATCACACCATTATCAACTACTAAGAATAACATCAATGTGCCATTTAAATCATATACCTAATAAATCATGTTCATTGTTACAAATTTTCTTTTAGTCTTTGCAATATTGTAGCAAAAGAGTGTACAAATATGCCAACATATTCACACAAATTTTTGGGTCTCTTACAAACAAGACTACAATTGCGATTCCTTTAAAACTACAACCTCTATAGCATAAACCTCATCAAAGCTCCCTTAGGCCTCATTGCAAAAGTGTAGGACATAGCATCATGAATCACCACTTAGCAATCCTATTCATAGGATATTTCTATAGGTAGCTCATTTTCAAGTAGCTCATCCCAAGGGCCCTCTCTCTAGTAATGTCAAAAACTATAGCTTCCATATTGAAGATGCAACAACAAAGAATGAGCGGCCATCTGAATACACAAGTATATAGTACACAAAGAGTGAAGACCATGCATCACACTTCATGACAATCATTCCACAACAAAGTCTGTTGGAGAGAGAGAGAGAGAGAGAGAGAGAGAGAGAGAAGAGAGAGAGGAGAGAGAGAGAGAGAGAGAGAGAGGACATGCATGCCTCATAGATTGGAGTGCTTCGCATGTATGCAAAAAGAGAAGATAAGAGATTGAGAGGAGGAGGAGGAGGAGGATGACACAATACTGGGGGTAAAGACTACTTCCCCCCTTATGGATCCCTCAATGGAGCGATGTGAGCCTATTAATTTTAGAAGAGTTATATATATATATATATATATATATTATATATATATATATATAAAGAGAGAGAGCGAGAGAGAGAGAGTATTTATAAATTAAAATGTCTCAATTTCAAATAATAGAGCCTTATCTATGTGCATATAACACCATCCATTAGATCTTCAAATGCAGTCCAACAATTGATATTGCTTTCAACCTGTCAATCACTCCTTAAATATACATTAGTGTGCCATAAATAAATACCATAGTATACTCTCTCGTTAAGAGAGCAGCTATTCTCAATTGCTATGTTATTAACTTGCAAGTCATGAATTGTAAAAAAAAGAGGTCAAAATTACATATCATGAGCATAACATATAAAAAACAAAAAAGCGTACAAACTTAAACAATCTTGGTCGTGCCTTAAGTTGTGCACATACGACATATTCTAGTGTTCCATACCACTTGAATAAGCTACATGTATCATACCCTAATGTATCAATTTGGTCACAATCATCACCCAACAACCAAGATCCATCAATAGCATAGCAATGTCATCATGATATAATCATGAATGTGTCAATAGTATAAATCAAATCTAAGTCCACATCAATATAAGTCAAATCATGCCATAATATAGCTAGGTTAACAAAATCTTATTCTTAGCAATGGTGGCTAGTCACAGGCAGTACGACTTTGTGGTTGGTGTTGCCTAAATTGACAAATTGACACAAAATGGTCACGCTTCCTAAATGTTGAGTCTTATGGTCCAACACATGCGTCTGTGCAATGCTAAATAATGTGCACAAGCGCTTCTATGGGCACCTCCCTCAAACTAGATAGAAAGACATTGCACAAGACATAGAAGACATTGCTCTCTATATATTTGGGAAATCAATGTTATATATGAATCACTATGTGGTGGCTTGCCTTTGTAATTGCCGATGGGGTTTGTCTGATCTACATTGGCATTGTGCCTAGTGACCTACTTCTGTTGGTTATTGGGTTAGCCTGATAACACTTGGCACACCCCGTGGATTCAAAGTGCATTTTGAAGAATTGAGTAACATTTACATTTAGTGCAGAGAGGTTGCGTTCAAGTACGCTTTGGCGATTTTCCAAAGTCTTGAAAGCGGCCATACAAATTGACACAAATTGGTCACTCTTCCTAAATTTTGGGCCTGACGGTCCAACACATGCATCTATGCAATGCTGAATAATGTGCACGAGTGCTTCTATGGGCACCTCCCTCAAACTGGATAGAAAGACATTGTTCAAGACGTAGAAGACATTGCTCTATATATTTGAGAAATAAATGTTATATATGAATCACTATGAGGTGACTTCTCTCTCTCTCTCTCTCTCTCTCTCTCTCTCTCTCTCTCTCTCTCTCTCTCTCTCTCTCTCTCTCTAGTCTTCTCTTTTGACTATGCTTGACGACCCATGGGCTCAATGCTTGTAGTACGTAAAGGACTACTTCATTCATGGAGTTTAGTGCAACAGAGATGAGTTCATTGCAATCTATTTGAAAGAAACTTGAGTTTGATGGTTTTTCTTGCATGTATTATATGTACTAGTAAGGTGCATTATCATTTTTTGAGCACAATATCTACATGTATTCATAACAAGTGGGTAGGAGGTGTGTTCGCAAACTTGTAGAGAGGAGAGAGAAAAAGATTCTATGGTCATAGTTTCCATAAACAAACTGCAATAGGAGTCAAGATGGTTGTAGATACCATAGAGCTTTCCCCATGCATGAAATCATCCAACAAAAATACTAGCATTGCTAACTTCTTAATATAACACTTTAATAATAAATCACACCATTATCAACTACTAAGAATAACATCAATGTGCCATTTAAATCATATACCTAATAAATCATGTTCATTGTTACAAATTTTCTTTTAGTCTTTGCAATATTGTAGCAAATTATACGCTACCTAACCCGGTGAATATGTGTACATGTGACCAACAAATTGGCCATGGTATAAGCTATATCTCATTTGCTAGTTGTCTGTCATTGAATTGAAGTAAGTTTGAGTAAAGAGATACGACTATGCTATTTAGTTATTCAAATTTCCTTGATTGATCATTTATGTGCATTGCTCAAATTTCCTTGATTGCTCATTTATGTGGATTTCTTAAAAAAGAGGTGCTTCCTTAGATGCACAAAACAAATTTACATACCTAAAAGATCTCTCACATCTCAAAGATTTAGCAAGTAATCATAGAAGCAAAGTTAGTAAGAAGGCCATCAATGTTGAGACACTGCTAAATGATAGTAATCAAAAAGCCATATTATATCAATACCAAAGAGAAGCAATTATGTTAGCCATTCAAAAAACCAAATAAATCTACATGGTTGGATGAGGAAGTGACTTATCTAATTACATAAACTCAAAGTACTTGTAAAAATACCTCAACTTTGCAAAAAGTCATCTTCATACGTAGTCAGATCGAGATCGTTAGTAAACATCTAGCACATTTATTGTGAAGGACATGTAAAGTAGATGAGAAATCAACAAATATTTTATTGTAATAAACTAGCAACCATATTTGAGTTACCTTCGAAATCAAGCCTTTGGAATTCAAATTTGAGTGAGTTAGTATAGGGAGACTTATGATAGTGTTGTCTTGACACAGTTGAAAATTGCAATACTTATCTGCTTAGTTTTACCGAGGATGAATGTAATTTAGCACCACCACTGATTAATCAACATATCTTGAAGTTTTCAAATGATACTAGAAATAAGGTTACACTCGAGTCTACCATAGTAGCAATATTCTGAAGTAGGGAAAGGCATAAAGAAGGCCAAGTGTCAATTACACTAAGTTGGCCAGGCTGGAGGTCCGCGCCGTCACGATCCCATTAGGAGGAGAGAGGAGGAATAGCTTGCGTGTGTGTGTGGATGGGTGTTGAGTTTGAAACTTGCCATCACCCAAATTAAGGATTTGTGCATGCATTGCTCTAATCATAACTCCATGAGCTTGGGTGTGCTTGTGATTAGGATGTGACCACGAGGATTAGTAGAGAATGCAACAATTAGCAACCTTGATTAGCATAAGGGTTAGCGTGTGTGCATACACTAATCGCCTTCATTAGTTCTCTCTTCTTCCTATTGTAGATAATCTCATGTGATTTCCCCACTCAATTATATCTCATTTCTCTCACACAATCACCCATGTGTGATGTTTCCATGCCCTAGCTGGGTCGCTACCATCCTTGGATTGATAATTTTGTTGATTCTTTGGAGCTATGCTACGAGGGAGTTAACATTTGAGCATATCTAAGTCGTGTCGCTCATGCTAGAGGAGCATAAGAGTCAAAGTCTATTAACTTCATCATGGTGAGTGACGTAGAGTTCAACGCTTACGCATGGTGCAAAGTAAGATGAGAGCACCTATCCTTGCCAACATCGAAAACCCTTCATAAACGGATGCCATCTTGTAAAGCCACGACATATGCTTTTATAGCTACACCTTCTTTTGGAAGAACCCCTCAAAAATCTTTCTTGCACAACATATTGTTTTCCATGCATTTTTGTGTATGCATATAGGATGTCCCATCATTGGACATATGCATTAGACACTCCTTTTTGCGTCCATGTATGCACCTTGAGTGGACTACAACATGCAAACCAACCTCCCATCATGCTACTCTTATATTTGCAGTCCTCTTATTTCTACTTCTATCAACAAATAATCCCTTTAGTACTTTATTACTATTTTCCATGCTAATAAGTACTCCGATTATGAACGTATCCCAAAGGCACTTTTTTCTTGCTGGGTTTTTTCCCTTTGTTCATCCAGGTATTAGACCCTAAACTAGAACCTCACCATTCTTCTCCTCTTGTACATACTCTTAATAAATAAAAAGAAAGCCTTGCCACTATGCTGCTACAATGGACAAATCATCTCTCACACCAGAGACAAACTTGGACATTCAAGATGCTACATCGGAATGACTCATCAATAGATTCATCCCAATACAACCCATCAACAATCAATCAACAACCTTCCGACCTCCACGGACACTTCTCCGCAATGCTCGAGGACGGGCACTAAATTCAGAAGGGGGGAATGTTAACTGAGCCGACATTAGTTAACAAGAGCTGCTAAAGGCCCGAGTTTTACAAGTGCACATCAAAGATAACACAAAGAAGTAGTGAAGATTGGAGTTATACATTTTTTCATATTTTCCCAAAATGGCCATGTATTGTTATTTCTTTATTTATTCAAGCCATTGTAATAATTGTAATGTGTTATGGGCTCAATGAGAGTTCTAAGCTATAAGATTACTGAGTCAATATGCCTAGGTTGCATTGCATGATGTGACTAGTGATGTGTGCGTCGTTGCAATCGTTAGTGTGTGATTGGTTTGATTTGAGGTGAAGAAAAGTGGAGGTGAAGATTGTCAATCTTTGTGGCTTAGCTCCTCCATAGGCCAAGAAGCTCACCTTGTAGAGTCATCGCTCGTGCTGCCATGATTAGCTCACTAAATGGATGAGTGTTTCCATGGCCTAGCCGGGTAGCTCATTACTCTGGATTGACATTTATTGTTGGACATTGGAGCTATGCTATGATGGTACCCCAACAGATGTTGACATTAATTTCACCCAATGTATTAGTCAGTACTGCATTGATCTACACTATGGGGCATCGATCAACTCTTTAAGAAGTAATATATGCAACAGTGAAACACTTTCTCAACATTGTAAATTGCATGTAAGCGTATGCACCTCTGGCTAGAGGCAAGTGTGTGTTTCTCAAGCCACATGCAAAGGTGTTTCTTAGGTCTCTCTTGTTATATTCTTACTTATATATGAGAAGCTTGGATCCTTACTACATTAAGCAATATATAGGAGGGCATTTTGCCACAATTTAATGGGTCTTTTATAATCGATGCTGCAGTGGTGTTGAAAGCTTGAATTGCAACTTTCGCAGCAGCAAGCAAGGAGTAGGGACTAGTGACGACCCTGTATATATGAATGACGCTAAAGAGGATTCTGATTCAGGGAAACCATGGAGACCAAAACAACCACTAAGATAGAAACCAACAAGGAAGATCTTCATGAGCCACAATGGCCAGGTCCAAGAAGAAGATAGGAACTTATCCAAACCTACAGAGGAGATTGAGCGAGTCAAGCAGTTAAGGAGTTTGGTAGAAGATCCAAAGGGATCTAGAACAGCACCTAGGAAGATCCAAATTACAGACACCGTGTTCCCTATGCAACAACAACCTCACCAAGTCCATAGATCCTTAGCCATACCTAGTGTCATCCAAGAAGAAAGTGACTTAAAGTCAGGGGAAAGTGGGCGTACTCACTTCTTGATGGAAAGAATGTTTACAGAGGGACTACTTGATCCTATCGAAGAAATGGGATCCCATCTTCCCACGTCAAGGGACTCAAGGCCAAAAGGTGCCATTAAACATTGCCAAATTGATGGATTTCATGTCTTCAGAAGTTAGAACCACCATCATGTCCAAAACTATATAAAGACCCTGAGCTAGTCTCAGCTCTTCGAGCCTTCCTCAATGGAGAACTAAAGTTTGGGCTACCACAATTTGCACAGATGGATGGAGATGGGGAGATTCCAATAGAGGAGGAACACTTAGATCCACAACCCAACCTAGATGAGAACCTTGTTATAGAAATACCTGTTAACAAGTTGGGACAATACTTTGACTAGGGTGATGAGTCCAATGCGACCATACCAATCACTACTATGGGATTAACTGTGAAGGGAATCCTTGATGGTGGCGTTGGGGTTAGCATTGTGACTAAAAAATTGCTGGGAAACTATGGGAAGACCTCACCTTGCGACCACAACCATAATAGTGAAGATGGCCAATGGGTCTATTGTTAAATCTATTGGGATGCTAGAAGATCTCAAGATCAAGGTATTTGGACATAAAATAAGGATTACCTTCATTTTTATGGATTTCTCCAAACACACTATGGCATCGGAGATGATCTTAGGACGTCCTTTCATAAGGGAAGCAAAAATGGTGCATGACTGGTCTAAAAACCATGTCTACCTGCAGTTCCAAGATTCTATCATTCGAGTGGATCTTGTTACTGGTCGAGCACATCCTCTAGGAAACAAGTTTATAATTGATCATAGATATGACACCATAGTTCACTCAGCCCCATTGCAGTATTGTTACACGTGTAAACAGGACATTGATGTTGGGGAAGATTCTCCTTATATGGATATACTACCTGGGATGACTAAGTTGGACAATGTGGATTGGGTCCACCTAACAGCAACCATAGACACTTGGGGAAATAGGGGGACGACCTGGGTAACACCTGAGGGGAATGAAATGCCCGTACCCTTAAATATGCTACAAGCAATGCATATAGCTTCTAACAAGACTCATCCTAATATAACAAAGAAAACATACAAGTGGGTCCCTAAATCTTCTTTAGAGACCATGGCTGATGCTAAAAAACAGAAGCCTTGTAAGAAATGTACCACTCACCCCAAGAAATTTAAAGAAACATTGCGTTGGATTCCTAAAAAACTATTGGAAGCCCAAGGCTACTATGAAGGAAATGATTAAATCTGGGTGCCAAAACGTAAATTGTGCTCTTACTTGTCATCGGGCCCATGTGAGCTCAATCCCGTAGCTCCAAAATGAATCTACGATTGCAGAAAGAAAAAAATCACAAAATGTTACACGCCTGCTCCAGAGCTAGTTTGGGTACCGAAGAAAGAACAATTTGTTCCACCTAGCTCAGGAAGGGGGGAGTCTCATGAAGCTTCTAGCTCCTCATGTAATGCGTCCATAGAGGTAAAAGCTTCTCCACAACCTCCACCTACAATAGTGGACCTCCATGAAGCTACAAAGGAATCCACACCTCCTAGTGTTCAAGAATCACCTGATGAACCACTTCAAGTTCGATCCTGGGAGAGTAGCTTACCACCCTTGCAACTCGACGAGGCACCTAAGGTAATAGAAAAATACTGGCAAAAATCATCACCTATTACCAACTGGAACAATTGGTTTCAAAGGGTGACGAGCACATTTCAAAAGGTATGATCTACCCAAGGAAGGGGGGAGTGTTTGCTGACATCCATCATTCACTTGCTTCCCCCTCAACCTTCCTCCCTGACCTCTTCATCTCCACTCTTAGGGAATGTATATATAAAGCCTTATACTCACAAAAACAAGATAAAAAAGTAAAAGAGCAAGAGCCATAACACAAAATCATAAAAAACACATTATGCACAAGAACACGACCCTTGTAATATTTGCACTCTAACCATCATCTATTTGCATGTACAGATATGGCTAGTACGCTAGAGTCATCCACTCCTGCCTTGGGTGAGAGGTACCCTCGTTACTTTTCACAAATGTTCCACATGGTCTTTCTGTGCTTGCATGTGAATGGGATTTGGTAGGTACACTAGCATGTGAGAGGAATTTCAAGGAGTTAGAATGGCTGATACTTCTCTTGACCACGACTGATCCATACTTAGTAGAGAGTGTATCTCCCATTGCACAAGCCTACCCTTTTGACAAGATGACTATAGGCGTCTAGTGACCTTCTTAGTAAACATGGGTACCTATGATGAAGAAGAAGATTTACATGACTACACAGATGGCACATATGGTCTCATGGATGATGAATTTGTTTATCTCGACGACGAGGATAGGGGTTTAGGCTTAGGGTTTTCCCCAATCTCTACAATATCGTATTCCCTTGACTCTCTAGGGGGAGTGCAAATAATTAGGTTAGGGCTCCTTATGTTTTTTGTTGTGTTCAATAAGTGTTGGTACCTTTTCCCAATGATGTGCCTCTTAGAGGTATTCTTTGTGTTTCCTAGTGTGTACATGAACGTGTTGATGTGGTTAGGATTTGGACCTTCATGGGATCTTTCTCTCGTTCACACTTCAAATCAAGCACGACCATCAACACAAACAGGTGTTTCTTGTCCATTAGCATTGCCCCTTATCTTTTTTGCATCCATGTTTGTCTGCTTTGATTGTAATTGGTAGCATAATATTCATAGCTTTTGCTTAGTATCAAACATTTAATTCAATGTAATTTTTTATCATAATCACTTGTCTAGGTTTAAAAATTAAGCAGTCCAACTAAGCTAGTTTGACCAAGCTAGGCGTTATAGATCTTCTCTTAATACCATGGGGAATGCCTTCCTAATAATCAATGGTTACTTAGGTTCTTAATCCGATTTAGGTAGCATTGTGTGAAATGTACTAGGGCTTTCTAG
>NW_028221440.1:1000508-1032784 GCF_014529385.1 Adiantum capillus-veneris
ACCTCAATGTGTCCTTGAGCTTACCCACTAGTACATATAACTTTTAAGCATACTCTCCCGTCGAATTCAGTGGTTTGGAGTCTTTTCGTGCTATTTTTAGCCATGGACCTGAAATTTTGCAACTTCAAATAACAACTCACAATGATTTTTTTGGAGAGAGAAATGTTCTGAAATCCATGGACGAAGCTGACTTGACTAGTGCATAGAGGCTACAAGAGGTTGTCATCTCTCAGAAAACAACAAACAACTTGCATCTAACTCAAGCTACACTCAAGTGACTGAAATCGCCAAAAGCCAATCGCTCATCAGCTAACAAATCACATCCGTTACAGCATCAAGTGACATCCAAACGTAACAAAACTTCTAGGACATGTTTAATAAGACCTAAGCACACATGCTTATGGTTCCAATACCACTTTAGATCAAGTGCCAAAATAGCGATTATTAACAGCAATGGATTTTTGACCCGGGGAGGGTCGCCTAATAAAAATGTAACCTACACGTGAGTTCAACAGAAGGGTATTTAAAGTTCTTGAACCTTACAAAAATATATATACAGAAGGGCATTATTATTTTTTATTTGACAAAAACTTACAGATTTTAAAAGAAAAGGGTACATTATATTACTAACAAAATTCAGAGATAAGGGGTTTTTACAAACATGTCTTAAACGCAGGTGATATGGTAGTTTTACACATAGTGAACCCCCGAGTTTTTGACCTAGTCGTTTTCGATCCAGAATGCACCTAAATGCTTAGCAATGATGCCCCAATACCCAGCTATACTTAGTTTTTGATTTTGAAGTGTAAATACATACTTATGATGAAATTAGGCCGCAGGTTGGTGACGCTAAAAGCTACAAAATACTGTGATGTGTTTACGTCAATGCGTAGAGCTCTTACCTGCGGTTGTAATGCAACAAATGAGAGTGCAATGTGACAACCGGGGAGGGAGTAGGAAGCGCAACAAGGAGGAAGTGAGCGTCGTTAGCTCACGATGTGTATTTCATTATCCAAAAACTTAATAATAAAACTTAATAATAACTTACAAAACTTGGCTTTTATACCTTAGCCAAGGTTTTTGGTAGTCAAAACTAATAATTTGGGAGCTCTAACTAAAGATAGGTAATGACAAGTTGATACAATCTGGAAGCTTGTAGCCTCGGCTCATCTATTACAAAGTTTACCCAAAAAATAAGAGTTACAATATTCCCAATTTATAAAAAATAATAAGTGTTTTTACAATGAGAGCTCCAAAAATGGTATCTGAGTTATCTTGCTACTAACACTTACTTCCTTTAAATTTAAGTAAATGTCATTGATGGAGTTCAAGAATGAAGGAAGGCCAAATTATCAAGTAATACCGACCTCTAGATTACGAACCTTACAATCAACATCAGAGCCTTAGGTTAAGAATTTGGATTATTTACAGTAGTCTACATTGTCCTTTGACTTGAACGCTAGAGTTCATAGATTGATATTATTGTTTGTTTTATATTGTAGCACCAACTTGTGGATTCCAACTATTTAAGGAGTGTTACCATTCACCGAGCAAGGTTTTTCGAGCAAGTAAAAAAGCCGAGCAAGACCTTCACTTCACACACACACACACACACACAAAATTCAATATAACAAAAACAACAATCTAGCTCACAAATTCTAGAGGTGTTTATGCACATCGTCTTGCACTGAAACAACCAACAAAAAATTCAACGTTTTTTAGGGAAATCTTTGCCCTTTTCGTTCCTTGTTGTACAACTCCCTCCCCGGTTGTGTGCAATCTTTCTTGCGTGGGCATTGCAAGTGAACAAATAATTAACATAGTGTAGTAAGATCTATCATGACATAACTCAAAAATGAAAAATGAGCCCACAAAGAGAGCTAGTGATATAAATAACGTAGGAAAAATATTGTTGGCAAATGCAAGAATGATCATCTCAACATAATTGTGTCCATATATGAGTTCACAAACTCTCTAATACAAATCCCCCAAAACTTGTACTGGAGGAGGCACTTAGTAATTATGTACCATAAAATGGAATTGGGAAAATTTTTTATAGATTGAATAGAAAAAGGGTGTAATTTATGTGGTCAAAATTTAAAAGATAAAAAATTTTAGAAATAGTCCTTGAATGGACATGATATACAGAATTTATGCATACCCCCCCCAAGCCTAAAACCATGCACACCAAAGTGAGGATGTGTGTGTGTGTGTGTGTGTATCGAGAACATGTATTAGACGTTTGGAGCTATTTTGAGAATACCTTTGTTTTGTAAAGGATTAAAAAATCCGTAAAACTAGGACACATCACAGATCTTTGCCCTTTTCGTTCCTTGTTGTACAATCCTACCTCCACCACAGCATGTATCCTTTGATCGAGCTTTGATCCTATATGTGTAATGAATTACTGCTCTCGCATGGGATGGCAACACGCAGTCGCATAGCAACTACCATCTCACAATAGCATTGTGACATACTAAGTAGTGACTGCCATATTCGATGGACCAAGCATAGACGCGACCCATAAGTCATAAAACATCAATGAAATGGAAAGAGAAAGTCAACGTAGACCATGATTTAAAAAAATCCATCTCTTTGTCTCTTGCCTCACTGTCATTGATGACATCTCCCCCCCCCTCCCCCCCCCCTCTCTGCTCCATGTGCCATCCTCTATCTTTTTCCTTTGGCCAACCTGCAAGCATCTTTGCAGATTCTTACTAACAGAAGCACCTCAAAAATGTTTGTACCCTCTTGCCCTACTCCACCTCCATCGCCTACTTTATCGAGCGATGACACTCCTCACCATCACGAACAGATGAACTGTCTTTCATCCCGCTCGTCACCTAATCACCATCACTTGCAAGACGATCTACTCCGGCACAACACCTTGTCATCATCATCTCCACAATTGTTGCATCTATCGCTATAGACAAACGAGAGAGAGAGAGAGAGAGAGAGAAAACGCTTCCATCTGTTGGTACTACTGGGTCATGCACACAAGCACCAGAGAGAGAGGATGCATGGTTTGCACAACAAAAATCACACAACACGACGTGCCTATAAAAAAATCATATTCCGCTGCCCTGCTCTCGCATTTTTCTCTTGCCCAAGCATTGTGAGACTTCAACGTGTCTTCTACATTCGAGGCCAAAAAAGGGCACCTATTTCTAAAAATAATGAAGCAATAAGCCACTCAAATTCTAATTTTAGCATCTTGTATTGATTGACAATAAGTCTTCTTATGAAAAGCTACAATTATTTTTATCTTTTGAGAAATTTAATCCCACGACCAGGGTTGTTTTGGGAATTTTGGAAAAAGTGAAGGGCATTTGGGAATTTAGGACAAAATATTGGGATTGTTTTGGGATTTTTGAAATTTGAATGGTATGGTATTTTGGGAATTTTCACAAATTAGAAGGGTATTTTTTAATTTTTCCCTTTATTCTAGTTCGAACATCTTAAGTGGTATCCGAGGTGACATCAACAAGTGTCGTGATTGAATTTCAGATGTCAAATAGATATATCCTTGATAATAGCTATATCCTCCAATATATTGGTTTGGAGTCGATTGTTCTCTCTCTCTCTCTCCCTCCCTCTCCCTCCCCCTCTCTCTCTCTCTCTCTCTCTCTCTCTCTCTCTCTCTTTGATAGTTTGTCTCTTTGGAATGTATGAACAGTTTTTATTCGAGACATTTTTTGAACGCATAGTTTCTTACTCTATGTCAAAACTAGTTTATAAACTCTATCGTGCCTACTTTGTTATCCAAATTCTTTCTGTATCTTTCTCTCTCGAGTCCCATAGTCCCTTTCTTTACCTCTCCCTCAAAAGTCATCAACTGTACTTTTGTCTCCATATTAGGCCGGAGGATTCAGTTCTCTAGTACCTACTTCTCGAATCTCCAACACAACAAGTTCTTGTCTCTATCTGCTAACAAAAAGTAATGAAAGTCTCTTTAATTGTGGACGGTCACAAAATAAGCGTAGTTTTGTATGAAAGTGTGCTGATGAAAACTGAATTCAGTCAGCCTCCTCGACTTATTCTTCCACGCATAAAAAGGTGGTCCTAGGCTCATAAACAGGAGCAGCACGCCTTCCATTGCTTCAGCAAACATTGCGAACAGGGCGCCTTCCATTGCTTCAACAAACATTGCGAACAGGGCTTTAGCAGAGCGAAGCTGGCGGATCTCGCTGCCCCGGCTTCCTGCCATAGCAGAAGTTTTGTAAGCTCTGCCTCAATCACATTTGTCAGATGTGCCATTGAGAGCCTTCGTACTGCGCCGACTTTATCTATTTGTCATCAGCGAGCTCTTTCTTAGAGTCAGAAGAGGAGCTACTTGACTGCTCATTAATAGCATCAATAATACTCCCAACAAAGCTCTCGCCTCGTGCCACAGCATCACGGACAACTTGCTTCTGTGTATCAGCAGATTTATCAACCAAATCCTTAGCAGTATCCTCCGTGATCTCAAGTACTCCTTTCACACCCTCTGGAGCATCTCTCACACTTGAATCATCTGGCGTTTTGATTGCCGTTCCCTTGGAGAGTGTCTTCTGCTTGTGAAACACTTCTAAGCCTATCCACTGGCTGCAAGCTACTATTATTTGGGTTCTAATTAGAAAGATCTACAGATGATCCACTACCTGAGCCGGCACAATGCAACTGAAATTTGATGCAGGCCGTCTATCCTCACATTAAATCATCCCTGCCTGCTACGATCAAGCGACTTAGACTGAGACTTCTACAAATCTCTCACACCCCACCCCTTCTTTGCCGCTCATGGATCTGTTCTTCCATGCGGCACAAACTTTTTTATTCACATATTCTTGCTGAATCATTTTCACAACCTACTTGCTACCCCTCCAAATCAATCCTCGTCACCGCGGACTGATTTGAAAGGGTTTTGGATTCTCAAAATATGATATGACTTACTGGTAGGAGGGCTAAAAAAATACATTTTTCCTAGCCGGGGAAAATAAGGAAAAACTTGAAATTCTCTAGGTCTTTATGTCACTAGTTGAACCTTTTGCCGGTAATTACACTAAAACTTGTGTAAATTTCCTAGTTTTCTTAAAGTAAGCTCAAAATCTCATAAGGATTTTACAATATCAATTGGTTAAAATACAATGAGCCCCGGTTTCTTTTCCAACATTGGATATAAGAGGTATTTTGCAAGAGAAAGTGTTGCAGTTAATTGGCAACACCACTGTTCTATTTGCGCACCCTCCGCCTCTTCAACCTTGGTTTTCTCACACTCATGAGTGGGCGTCCTCAAATCCTCGCAATGGTAAGGTTTGCCAATCTCCACCCATTTGGGCTGAGTTATAAAACTAAGCAGAGTGACCCATCGCCCATCCGTACCTAACCTTCCACATTTGCGCTTGCATGGGTCTGAAGGACTTTAAGTAATCTTCTAACTTTTGACCCCCTTCTGTGAAAAATGGCTCTAAGTAAGCTTCTAACTTTTCTTTCTAGTGGATAGTGCACATGAGCGAGAGAAATAAAGAGAGGCAACATGCATGAAGAGTCAAGTAGAGGCCTAGAGGTGATCAAGATGCATTATGACATGCTTGGCAAGGAAAGCTGTGCAAATTAATATTTCAAGAAGTCAAAAGGTTGTTATCATCCATATGTCTTACACCATGCAGATGTTGTGGATGTCTTTCAGGTCCTTGAAATGCCTTGCACATGTCATCCCTTGATCCTTTCACCACCTTTCCTTGGTATTCTTGTCTCGCCCCCACCCTTGCTTGCATGTGCAAGTTGATATTTCAAGAAGTGGAAAGGTTGTTATCATCCATGTGCCTTAGAGGCTTCTAAGGATCCGCAAAGTCTTTAAAAAAAATCCGTTTGGGATTTGGGAAGGATTTTATTAAGATTGTTACTAGACATATTTTTAGTCCTGCAAAGAAAGGACTCATAGTCGAACACTAATAGTTGTTGACGAGACTATTCTCAAACATTTGTGTACCCATGCCATTTGAAGTGTACTAGAGGCCTTGTGTGGAGGGAAAATGTTTTCTAGACCACATGGTATCATTTCACAAAATTTTGCTTAATGTAGATGGAGTATAAGATTTGATTTGTGTGTGTGTGTGTGTGTGTGTGTGTGTGTGTGTGTGTGTGAGAGAGAGAGAGAGAGAGAGAAGAAGAAGAAGAATAAGAAGAGAAATTTCTAATGTCAAAGCGAGTCTACTTCTTGAGAGAAATTATGTGTGTGTGTGTGTGTGTGTGTGAGAGAGAGAGAGAGAGAGAGAGAGAGAGGGAATAAGAAGAAGAGAATTTTCTAAGGTTGGAATGGATCTACTTCTTGAGAAAGGCTATGTGTGTGTGTGGTGTGTGTGTGTGTGTGTGTGAGAGAGAGAGAGAGAGAGAGAGAACAATCACTTTACAACTTCACTCCAGCTGATTTGAATTCCCCCATTGATTCCTTGTCCATGTGATCATGGATGGTTGGCAATCATGCATTTCTAATTAAATGTGAGCTAAAATCATGCAATAGTTCCTATATGAGTCTCTTTTTGGTGCACACTACACCACACTCAATTTTCTACTCAATTGAAAGCAACAGTTAACAATTCTAAGGGGACATAGCCCTAAACAAACACTTAAGTTGATATAAAAATATTCCTTTTTATTTTCAAACTCACAATGGTGAGTGTATGCATTGTATTTATCAAAATAATGTACAAAGATACCTCAAGCTCGTGCCAAGCCTTGAGGGTCATCAGATTATAGACAACAACCAGGCTTCCCAAAGCAACAACCCCCACTACCCCACAATAGGTCAGCTTTATCCCGTCAGAGCAGCGTTAATGGCCCCATACCAATCATCCAAGTCCTTCCATTTACCAATGGAGACAATCAGTTTCTATCATGGTCATGTTTACATTTATTACCATGATCTATCACTATCTTGTACACATTAACTTTAGTGCCTTGAAGTATTTTACTATAATTTATATAATTGTTATACACGAAAGATGCATTTTACTGTATTGATTTCCTTATGTAAGTCCAATATTAAAAATATTCTATATGGTAAATATTTGAGAATATACTAGTGTGTGTGTGTGTGTGTGTGTGTGTGTGTGTGTGTGTGAGAGAGAGAGAGAGAGAGAGAGAGAGAGAGAGAGAGAGAGAGAGAGAGAGATATTCATTTATCGTTCTTAAAGGTCAAATACAACTTATGAAACCAAAAGAATCATATCAAGTGGTAGTGCACAACTGATTCTTACCGACTCTCAATGCTTGTGTGTCTGTGTAAGAGAGAGAGAGAGAGAGAGGGAGAGAGAGGGGGAGGGAGGGAGGGAGGGAGAGAGCGAGTTATACATGGAATGTGCACACCTATGAGAAAATTGGGTTTTTCTTGCATATGTGAAGATGCCTCTAGATGTAGAGAAATATAATGAGTAAATTTTATGGTGCTTGATAACTTTATGAAATTTCACATGAAATTAAGTATTGTCAAAATGTACCAAGAGTTGACAATGCTATGTTGCTATCTCTTTGATTGGCTGGTTTTGCTTGATTTTTTGTTTGCTCGATAAATCTTGCTCAGTCTTTGGAATTACTCCTATTTAAGCATCTTGAAAGCCATCTATCATACTGCTTACAAGTCAAAAGACTTTCACATTTGACTGAACACATATTTCATTCTTGAGAAAGTTTTTGCAATCCCATATTAATTAGCCCCCTTCCCGTTCACTTGGACATTGTATATGATTCTTTGGGTTTGTAAATATTGATTTTCCATTCGAGCATATTAGGTTGAATATATGGAAAACCAATCTTCATCGCATCAAGTGAGTTGAAGGGTTGAAGTTGGTCACATTCTTCTAGTTCATTGGTGAGCCCCTACAAAATACATGGCCCTTGATGGAGTCACAACCCTTAATTGATGGATGTATGAAAAAGTAATAGTCATAGCTCCTTCCAATCATGTTGTTGCCAACGAGAGAAATTGATCAAAATTTGAGGAAGGAATTTTGTATGGCTACCTTCCCCATGTGTATCGTTTTTTGCATGCATGCCTTGATCTACCAAAATATTTCAATCAACCAGCTACCTTGTATCACCACTATATACATTTTGTAAATGCAACTATTTCAATTGATTAAAAAATATTGATTCTTTCTTGTACTTCATGTCTGTTTTTTGACACCTGTAATTTCCTGAGATCAAGCTTATTTTAAATTGTTGGATTGGTTAATTCTTGTGATGAGACTCTTATTGGAATTGATAATTCCAAGTGGTGGAAAATACCTTAGCTACCTAAGTTGGTCATTATGATTTGTTAAGGGAATGAATTCAAGTAGCCATTGATATATAATATATTATATTGATATATGCTTATGCTCTAGAAAAACCTTTAAAATGATGCCACATACATGAAGTTTGGAGATGCCATCGAGGATACCTTCTAGAAAATATTTCATGTAAAAGCCACATTTTACTATCTAAATGGCCCAAGCTGAATTCATGCTTAGGTATTCTATCAAGACCACTTTCACTTTGTAAAGATTTCACCCTCAGGGGGGTCAATTGAAAATTATGTGACTATCATGTAAGTGTAGTAGAGTGGGCTATTAAATTTCTTTTTTTCCTCACATTTTCAGATACAAAAGGATACTCTAAAATAGAGTATTTATAGATTGAGCAGAAAAAGGGTGTATTTTATCTATAAAAAATTCACAGATAAGGAGTTCTAAAATTAATCTTTGAACAAATGTGATGTCGTGTCCCTTCGCTCCCATGACAAGAAAATAAGCAAAGGAATGCCGATCAGGTGTATTTGAATCCTGCATGATTGTTCAGCAGTTATAAGGGCTTGCTAACAAGCCAATTTTTAAGCTAGAAGTGTATCCGATGGGGCTCTAAGGACCAAAAGATGTCTTGGTAATGCTAAACAGTGAGTGTTCTTAATGTGGTCATAGATGGGGTTTTATTAATCAAAGTTGAAGTACTTGAAGGAATATACATGCCTGTCTTTACGGATCGTCCAATCGAAGCTACGGATAAGAAGTTATGACAGTTTTAATTTCAGTCAGTAGCAGATCCGTACCGGATTGAGCACCTGCTAATAAAAGGTTAAAGATGAAAGAAATGCATGAGTTTGAAGTGCTCACTTTCAGGAGTATGTTGGTCTTTTCAGTTCGTCAATTGGGGTTTTGGTTGGCAAGATATGGCCAATTTAAGTATCGCCGGGGCCGGTTCGAGCCGCCGTGGTCGCCCTGATCAATCACATTCATCTGGCTTAATGCAGTGCAGTGCCCGATGTGTATGCCAAATGTGGGCCGATACGGAAGCATTTTTTATAATATGCCTAGCCTTGACGGGACAACTCTCCAAAATAAATCACTTACACTTGCTTCTTGCAGGAAGATTTTTATGACATTAAAAATTCATGATGATATTGCTAATCAATGGCAATTGGAGAAAGATGTTGTGCTTGACAATGCTTGCCTGGCATTTGTGCCAAATGTTATGCCTTAACAGTAATTATGGCCGCCAATGAAGGAAAAGCTTAGCATTGCTCGGCTGAGATGCATGCCAAATATGAAGCCTTGCTTGGCCGAATTGTGTACTAAGTAAGGTGCCCTTGCAAGCCAAAGGCCGCCCAGATTGATTGGCCAATGTGTTTGCCAGTGCTTTGCTAGATTAAGCATGCCAAATGTGATGCCCTTCTAACCATGGCCAAGGGACCATTTAACCAAAGGCTACCCGCAACTAAAGATAATGGCCACCCTATTTTTAATAGGGTGTGAAGCCAATAAGGAAAGAAAAGGATGGGCATGGCGGGCAACAGAGGGCCGCAAGCAGCGATGAGGAGAATGGGCTCGTGCCCGCCACACCACAGGGATGCTCGGACGAGCATGCGCATGAGACGAAAATGCATCAGCAGCCCATGGCAATCAGGTTTGGCCCCACTCTCGCCGGATTTGGTTCAGTTGAGAAACCGCCATGGCCACGTCATAGGGAAGGGTCCCGCCACGCATTAGCGACATCGCTAATGGGTAGGCTAGTTTTAGAAAGGGAGCGTGCAACCTACAAAAAGAGGTGTCGTGTGACTTTTGGGCTTCTCCTCATCATCTTATTAAACTTTCCCTCTCTAGGAGTATAAGCCGAAACCTATTCTAAGCCATTAGTCATTGGAAGCCTCAACCTTAACCTCCATAATCCATCCTAAACCTTCTCTAAGCCTCATTAGCCATTTAAATTGGGAAGCGAACCTTCCATCACCTGTAATAATCCTAACTAAACCTCGCTAGTGATTTGAATCTCATTGAAACCCAATTATCCTAAACCGATTCATCTTAATCATGAGCCGATTCATCTCAATCCTAAGCCGATCTATCATAATCCTAATCCAAATCTTGATATTTATGGTAATCATAAGCCGCGCTTATGCAAAAAACTCCCAAATCCATAGATGAAGAGAAGATCAGGCTCTCTCTCTCTCTCGACCTTGAAGCAGCAGGAGGGAGCGAAGTAGGTCATTATTAATGTTCTTGATTAGCACCTGGATTAAGCCAGGTTCCACCTTGTAAGGAGCATAAAGCCTCCATTAGTGATTGGTTGATTAATCAGTATTAAGCGAATTGTTTGTTTTGAGCTCTGTTTTTGCTAATTGTGTCTGATGTACCTCTTTTCCACACACCTCTCACAACCAGGGCCCGGTGCCTTCCCGGCTCACCTTTCGCACACTTATCCCCTGACATTCTTGGTGAATCCGATGCGAAACGAGCTGGGTGATCAGTGTGGTGGAGAAGGATGTCGTCACCGCAAGAGGCTGCCATGCAACAAATGATGCAGCAATTTGCTGCTTACATGCAACAACAACAGGCTACCCAAAATCAGTACAATTTGCAAGAGAGGATCCATAAAGCTCGGCACACAGTTATCGAGAAATTGCATCGATTTGAAGGCCGGGATATTAGCAAGTTTTGCAATATCTACAAGCAAGAAATAGAAGAGAATGGAATTGATGATCGGAATGCAGTGGAAGGGTTCCATTTAATTGCGGAGCCAGAACTTAGAAGTCGAATTAAAGAAATTCAGGCAGTTCAAGGTCCGAATTGGCGGGATTTCAAGAAGGCGCTTCAGGAGGAATACTTCCTTGAGGATTCGCAAAGAGTAACCAGGTAAAGATTTATGAAGTTGGTGCAGAAGAAGAACAAAAATCTATGTGCACGAGAGTTATTACGGGAATTTGAGAAGAAATTCGAGCAACTGTCCTCGACAGAGCAACGTTCCATGAGGGATCAGAAGGTTGAGCTGTTCATTTCGGCTGCTGACCCTTGGCGTCAGAAGAGTCTAGTGCAGTTGCTGGAGGATTCAACAAGAGAATTAGGCTTAACATCCGACTAGAAGGTAGTCATTGAAGCAGTCAACATGAATGTGAAACGACAGATGAGAGTCGATAAGCTGATCATGGCTGACATCATGGATGTTGCGGAAGAGGAACCTAAAGAGAAAACAACCTCGGCAATACCCAAAGTGGAGGAGCCAGTTCTTGACGAATTGGTGAAAGGTATTCAAGTATTAAATTTGAATTTTAAAGCTGTTAAATTTGACGGACTAGCTACAAAGGGGTCTACATTTGAGCCTAGACAGCAGCCACCATGCAAAGGCTGGGACCGATGCATGTGGTGTGACAGTAGCTGCAAAGGGGTCTACATTTGAGCCTAGACAGCAGCCACCACGCAAAGGCTGGGACCGATGCATGTGGTGTGACAGTGAAGACCACAAGTATGTTAAATAATGTGATGAATTTGACGAAGCTTATAAAATGAACGTGGTGTTCTGGAAGTACAAGAAGATACACCTTAGGGCAACATGTGAGATGCTCCGCCTGAACTTTGGTAGGGGCAGCATGAAGAAGATAGTTGAAGATATCCAGGATAATGTTTCTCTTGTGGAAGCAGCTACATATGGGTTGCAAGTATGCGGGAAGGGTGATGATGATGGTGCAGCTACCAAGGGTCAATTGTGGCCTTATGCTTTAAAGAAAACAGAGACAAGTTTGGTAACTTATGGGAAGTTGCGGCAAGTAGGGAATTCAATTCGAGAAACCACAGGGTGGACTGATCCAATGGATCCCCTCTCAGTGTATGCGTTCATTTCGAAGTCTCAAGCTAATGAGGCTATGGTGGAGGAAAAGCAGAAAAGAGATGAAGAAGTTCCTGGGACATCGAAAAGGACAACGAGATTCAATAGCAAGCAAGAAGAAGTTCTTACTCCTAAGCCCGCTCCTGAAGTGGTGATGGAGGAAGCACCTAAGGACAAAAATCAAGGTAAACCCAGGGACCCTCATATAAGATTAAATCTGACATTGAATTAGCTACAAATTTAAAGAAATTTTTTGAAGAGCGCATTCTAAATAGCAAAGTGGAGCTCACATTGGGAGATATTTTGGGCATTGCCAAATGTGAGTTTCACGAGGAGATAATTGATATTATCAAAAGAAAGCGGCAGATACCAAGTGAATAGGAGTCAGAGTCAGTTAAGAGCCAGGCGGTACGCCACATTGAAGCAATTTTGGATGACTATGAAGAGTATCTGGTAGATCTTGAAAAAGAAGAAGAGTCGAGGTCTGTGGTGGTGTCAAATCCAACTGTACCGGAGGTAAGACATGTTCATTTCAATGAAGATGAAGATAGTGAAAGCATACCAAGGAGTCACTTTTCAAGGACTCATTGGGCAAGAGCAACAACCAAAATTTTTGTGAAGCTTGGTGACATTGAAGAACCAGTCTTAGCACTCATAGATCATGGATCGGAGATCAATTTTATGGACCATGGTTGGTGGATTTGAGCTATCAATATGCTTCTAGGCGACCTCTATGGTTCATGTGCCAATGTTAAGGTAACTGTAGGGGATGTCTATGATGAACAAAATTTCTTTATACAGGAGCATTCCTCTTATCCATTAATTCTAGGGCAACTCTACATTACGGTTATGCGAATGGAAACCAAAGTATTGGATGATGGCTCGGCCTATGCCAGGGTTCAAAGCCGAGATGGTAAGAAAGCAGTGCAATTCTTGACTGTATGTGTTGACCATGCCAGGAATAAGGACATTCTACGTGATCATCCAATGCCAAAGATACACAAGGAATTTAGGAAGCACAGGATTTTCTTGGAGTGCCATTATAAAGCGGGACTATGGTGGTACAAGTGAGGAGAAGTTCTCGCAAAGAGAAGCTTTCTCTTTGGGGTTTTTGGGGTTAACATCTGAAGGTTCAGTCTCTTTCAAAAAATTTAATGATTTGTCAAAGTGGGAAAAACAGTATGTTTCAGGTATCCAAAGTGAAGTGCAGGGTTGTGATGTGCTTGAATCAGATGATGTGATTTCAGGAGTCTTTGAAGAGGTATCTTATGTAGATACTATGTCAGAGCTTGAGGAGATCAAGCACAATAGGTTACAAAGCGGACTGAAGTGGTCAAGGTCCATTCAATGGATATGAATGATGAGTTAAGTTTATATGAAGCACTTATGCATATTGAAGATGATTCAGGTGAAACTGTTGAACCACAGGTAGAGACAAAATACAAGATTGTTGTAAAGAAAGTGAGGCCAGTGGCTACACCACTGCCAGAAGGAAGTGATGGGATGATCAAGGAGGCTTCTTGACAGCCTATACTCAGGGATCCAAAGAACATAGGGCATAAGTTTACTAAGGAGACATTGCAGCAATTGGAGAAGACGGTTTCCTCAATGAAGTGGAGATCAAATGTTTTTAAGGTATGCTCGGAAAACATGGTAAAGATTTCGCTTTTGAGCCAAGTGAGATTGGGTGTGTGGATCCAATTGTTGTTTCACCAATGGTTATTTTCACTGTTCCACACATGCCATGGAGCTTGCGTCTTATTCCAGTTCCTAAAGCTCACTTGCCAAAGCTTATCGATTTGCTTAATGAAAAGATTCAAATGGGAATTTTGGAGCCGTCATGTGCTCCATATTCTAATCGATGGTTTACTGTTCCGAAGAAAAATGGTACATTAAGGTTCATTTAGGATGTGCATCCAGTTAATAAAGTAACAATTCGCAATGTGGGTACTGGCCCAATTGTGGACGAATTTGCTGAGGCCTTTGCAGGTAGATCTATTTACTCCATGGGTGATCTTTATTTAGGATATGATCAATTCCAGTTAGATTTGGAGAGTAGGGATCTTACAACAATGCGTACTCCTCTTGGCTTGGTAAGGATGTGCACTCGGCCACAGAGTGCTACTAATTCAGTGCTCATATGATGAACGGCATGAATAAGGTATTAAGGGACTTTATCCCACATTTTAATATGCCTTTCATTGATGATCTTCCAATTAAGGGCTGTGAAGAAGGCTCAAAAGATGAAGCAGTTTGTTGCTCAACATATTGCTGACTGTGATGCTATATTATCGAGGCTTGAAGAAGTTAATTTAACACTTTCTTGTCAAAAATCAACTTTTGGTGCTAAGGAGGTCTTACTTGTGGGACATATGTGCAATTATGAAGGAAGAAGGCCAAGTCCAGTAAAAGTTGAAGCAATCCAAAAGATGAAGGAAACATGTTCTTCGGTTACTGAGGTTCGTCGATTGTTGGGTGTGTGTGTGTTCTATAATATTTGGCTGCCACACTTTGCTCATGTTGCAAAGGGGCTGTATCAATTGCTAGAAAAAGGTAAAAGGTTTGTTTGGGAAGAAGTTCACACTCAAGCTATCGAGAAATTCAAGAAGATGCTTCTTGAGGCTCCGACCTTGAGGAAAGTTGATTATAAATGCAATAGGCTAGTTATTTATTAGCAGTTGACACTAGCCCGACAGGTTTTGGATGGGCTATAGGTCAAGATGATGCTTAAGGACACAGGTATGTAGTGAGATTTGGAGCCAAGGTGCTCAATGCTCGTCAACGAGGATATCCACAGGTTAAGAGGGAACTTTGGGGTTTGCTACCACTCTAAGGACCGATAAATAATACTTTATTGGAGCTTCTGTTGTGGTAGAGAGAGATTGCTTGCCACTGATAGGGATGATTGCAAACTGCTCTACTCCGGACATTGCCATGCTACGATGGATAGCCTATATTAAGTCTCTTAACCCTGGATTTTGTCATATTGTAGGTAGAGATAACCCTGTTGTAGATATGTTATCAAGAGCGAGGTTTGAAGATGAAGAAGAGATGCTGACCACGAGTGATGATGCTGGCTTGAAGTTCTACACATCCTCTTATCTACATGCCAACTGTGGAAATATTACTCATGTTTTTGAAGTCTTTTATGAAGAGTTTTATGATGGAGAGTGTCTTATGATTGGCCTCTACCTAAGTACTCTCACTAGACAAGAAGGATGGAGTGATCAAGAATTCAAGAAGATCAGGAAAAAGGCCTATGGCTATTTCCTGAAAGATGGACATTTATGGAAGCAATTGAAGCACCCAGGAGGGATACCACAACAAATTATTTGTGACAAAGCAACCTAACAGCAGGTGATAAAGAGTTTCATGAAAGTCTATGGACTGGACACAGAGGAGTCTGGGCAACCTTTGTTAAGATTAAAGACCCGTATTGGTGGAGAGGTATGTACAAAGATGTGGTTCAATTTATGGAATCATGCTTAATATGTCAAAAATACTCTAATGTGCGACATAGAGATGGATTGCATCCCACCTATCCGCTAGCTATGCACTACCATTGGGTGGTGGACCTTATTACAATGCCATTAGGAGTGTGGCAGATGAGACATATTGTTCTTGCCATGGAAGATCCTACTAATCAGGTTGAAGGCAGAGCTTTGCGTACCAAAGCTACCAGTTCAGTATGCAAGCTCTTGCTTGAAGATGTTATCTCTAGGTATGGATGTGTTGGCAGAATTACTGCAGATAGAGGAGAGCTGGATGTAGATGAAGCTCGAGAGATTTTTGCTCGCATGGGCATTAAACTCGCTCTCTCTAAAACATATAATCTAGAAGGTAACTGGAAGAGTGAAAGAGGACATTCGCCAATTGTTAAAGCTTTAGTGAAGGCATCTGAAGGACATATTGGTGATTGGCCTAAACTCTTGCCATTTGCTTTATGGGATGATCACACTACACACAACTCAGTTACAGGATTTATGCCGTTTGAATTGATGCATGGGCAAAAACCCATTATGCCTATAGAGGAAGTAGTTATGACTTGGACCATATGCCATGGGAAGAAGGTATGTCTACTGAAGACTTTCTTGCTCTACGTATTCGCCAGCTTGAGAGGTCTTAAGAGGATATCGACCATGCTATAGAGAAGCTTAAGGAAGCAAGATTGAAGAATAAGGCAGCATTTGATGGAAAGCATAGACTACGACCACATGCTATCAAAGATGGTGACTAGGTACTTGTCTATGACAGTAGCTTGGAGAACCAATACACTGCTATGCGGAAAATGGTTAAACGGTGGTTTGGACCATATGTGGTGCAACATGTTTTTGAAAATGCAACATATCAATTATGTGAACTAGACAACACTATGCTCAAGGTGCCTATTGCAGGAAAATGGATCAAGTTGTTCAAGAAGCGAGAAGGTGAGATTGTTCTTGAAGATTCCCATTCATATCCGCCTCCAAAGGATCATGTTATGTATAGATTAGATGATATGTATGATGATGATTATAATGAAGCTGACTAAGTGCAATTGGCATAGACCGGAGGCTGTGTAGGTGCAGGTGCAGAGGGGGTGAATGTTGTGCCACTTTGATCCCATGACAAGAAAATAAGCAAAGGAATGCCAATCAGGTGTATTTGAATCCTACATGATTGAAGCCAATTCTACGTATTTGAAGCCAATTTTTAAGCTAAAACTGTATCAGCTGGGGCTCTAAGGACCAAAAGATGTCTTGGTAATGCTAAACAATGAGTGTGCGGGTTTTATTAATCAAAGTCAAAGTACTTGAAGGGCTCTACATGCCTGTCTTTACGGCTCGTCAATTGGAGCTAAGGATAAGAAGTTATGACAGTTTTAATTTCAGTCAATAACGGATCCATACCGGATTGAGCGCCTGCTGATAAAAGGTCAAAGATGAAAGAAATGCATGAGTCCAAAGTGCTCACTTTCAGGAGCATGTCGGTCTTTTCAGTTCGTCAATCGAGGTTTCGATTGGCAAGATATGACCAATTTAAGTATCCCTGAGGACCGGGTTTGAACCGCCCCAGTCGCCCTGATTAGTCACATTCATTTGACTTAATGCTGTGCGGTGCCCGATGTGTATGCCAAATGTGGGCCGATGCGGAAGCATTTTTTATAATATGCCTAGCATTGACAAGACAACTCTCCAAAAGAAATCATTTACACTTGCTTCTTGCAGGAAGATTTTTATGACATCAAAAATTCATGATGATATTGCTAATCAATGGCAATTGGAGAAAGATGTTGTGTTTGACAATGCTTTCCCGACATTTGTGCCAAATGTTATGCCTTATAGTAATTATGGCTGCCAATGAAGGAAAAGCTTAGCATTGCTTGGCCGAGATGCATGCCAAATATGAAGCCTGGCTCGGCCGAATTGTGTACTAAGTAGGTGCCCTTGCAAGCCAAAGGCCACCCAAATTGATTGGCCAATGTGTTTGCCAATGCTTTGCTAGATTAAGCATGCCAAATGTGATGCCCTTCTAACCATGGCCAGGGGACCATTTAACCAAAGGATGCCCGCAACTAAAGACAATGGCCACCCTATTTTTAATAGGGTGTGAAGCCAATAAGGAAAGAAAAGGATGGGCATGGCGGGCAAGAGAGGGCTACAGGAAGCGCTAAGGAGAATGGGCTCCCGCCCACCAGAGGGATGCTTGGACGAGCATGCGCATGAGACGAAAATGCATCAGCAGCCCATGGAAATCAGGTTTGGCCCCGTTCCGTCGGATTTGGTGCAGTGAGAAACTGCCATGGCCACGTCATAGGGAAGGGTCCTGCCATGCATTAGTGACATCGCTAATGGCAGGCTATTTTTAGAAAGGGAGCATGCAACCTACAAAAAGAGGTGTCGTGTGATTTTCTGGGCTTCTCCTCATCATCTTATTAAACTTTCCCTCTATGGGAGTATAAGCCGAAACCTATTCTAAGCCATTAGTCATTGGAAGCCTCAACCTTAACCTCCATAATCCATCCTAAACCTATTATAAGCCTCATTAGCCATTCGAATCGGGAAGCAAACCTTCCATAATTCTTAATAATCCTAAGCTAAACCTCCCTAGGGATTTGAATCTCATTGAATCCCAATAATTTTAAACCGATTCATCTTAATTCTGTGCCGATTCATCTCAATCCTAAGCCGATCTATCATAATTCTAATCCAAAGGTTGATAGTTATGATAATTCTAAGCCGCGCTTATGAAAAAAACTCCCAAAGACATAGCTGAAGAGAAGATAAGGCTCTCTCTCTCTCTCTCTCTCTCTCTCTCTCTCTCTCTCTCTCTCTCTCTCTCTCTCTCTCTCTCTCTCTCTCTCTCTCTCTCTCTCTCTCTCTCTCTCTCTCTCTCTCTCTCTCTCTCTCTCTCTCTCTCGACCTTGAAGCAGCAGGAGGGAGCGAAGCAAGTCATTAATAATTTTCTTGATTAGCACCTGGATTAAACCAAGTTCCACCTTGTAAGGAGCATAAGGCCTGTTACCATATACATGTGGTAGTGATGTGTGTGAACACACTAGGACCGCTGGGGCATTTTTTTCCCTCTTTAGGAGGTTTTTCCCCCCTAGCATTGTATATACACCCATAACTCTAGGGCTATCTATATTTCCATTACAAACTAAGTAATACTCTATCTATTGTGTGCCTTGAGCTTCCTTCATCTTCTCCACGCTGTGTGCATTTCTCTGCAACCCTAATTCCAACAATTGGTATCAGAGCAGGTTGCATCCTCCCAGGCTTAGTCGCCAACTGCTCCAGTACACGCCTGCTCACTTTCTTTGGTTTTAGTGAGCTTTGGCGAGCGTTCGTAGGTTGACAAATACTTCGGGCTGACTCGTAGAGCTCGGTTTGCTCAGATTTTCGATTCGGGCTCATTTCGGCCTCTGTTTCCACTATAGGCAGTACTGCACAGGTTATTTCGTCATTTTGTGTAGAATTTCTATTAGTGCCGTTTTCTGCATAACGAGTGCCTTATAGTCTTCTATGGTTTGTTCTATATAGCACGTGTTGTTCCCGCTCCATTTCTCCTATTTTCTGGCAGTTTTCACATCAGGTGCAACATTTACCATGGCTGCTGACAACAACAACACAGATGTGTTCAAGATGTTTGCTGCTAAGGACAAGTTGGATGGGACAACTACCCTATGTGGGCTTATATGATGCAACATGTTCGTGTGTCAAAGGGAATCTAGAACATTGTGTAGGGCATTGATGTACGTCCTGGTTCTGAGGATGTAGGCGATGTTGAGCATGTTGCAGGTCTTGCTGCAAGGATTGCTGCTGTTAGAGTTCTTTTGCCTACGTCAGAACAAGCTCGTTGTGATATAAAGGATGCACAGGGTCATGCATTGATTGCGTTGTCTGTGAAACGCACCATTGTTCCTCACATCCGTTCAGCAAAATCTACAAACCAGGCTTGGGATATTTTGGTTGGTCTTTATGCAAGTTGCAATGAGGCTAAAATTGCTTTGCTGCGTAAAGAGCTACAGTCGAAGTGTAACATTTAATGGCTTAAAAACTTGTGTGTAGCGGAAATTAGCATGAACATAGTGGGAATTTCATTAGAATAGATTCCTAATGAGAATTACAAGAGTGCTTGGGTGGAGAGAGCAACAAAAAGCATAACACCTAGTTAGATAGCATGAACAATACTTTCAAAAGAGAGAGAAATTAAGCTATTGACAACAGTTGAGGACCGGATTTACATGGAGCCGGTCCCCCCCCAAAAGGCTTTGTATTATGGTTTCTCCCATCAAGAGAGACATTGTACAATACAATTCTTTGTGTTCCTTCAAGTCTAGCTAGTGCAATGAAGATGAAAGCTTCATGCACTAAGAAAAACACTTAGCAAACACAACATAAATTATCTCCTGTCTCAGACCCAAGACCTCACACACCTTCAAAGATGGTGAGAGCTAGCAGGGTATGAGAGTAGATTGAGAGGAAGAAGGAGTATTCTTACGAGAAAGATGTACATCTCCTCACATAATCACTCATATTAGCATAGCTTAGCTTAGTAATTAGCATGGTAGAGGAGATGAGCATGCATTGAAGCTTGGATCTTGGTTGGATTTGCATCACAAAGCCAAGAGTTGTTGGTGTAGGCCTCCCTTCTTACAAGCTTGGAGTAGGTGATAAGCTTTAAAGCTTGAGAAGGAGAGAGAGTCTTCTTTACTTCACACATGAGATTGTGTGAGTGTGTGTGTGTTAATGCCTTGCAAAAATCATCCCCCTCTCTCTCTGGGTCGACCCCTCTTGCTATTTGCTCATGCTCTACTCTCATTGGACCTCCCTAGGACTAGCCAATGGTAATTAAGCAGTATAAGTGATAGCCTTCTCACATGTGTCCCCCTTTCCCCTTTTGTGAGAGCTTTAGGTAATTTAATAATTCAACAAAACTCTCATTGGACCCCTTTGCCTCCTGGCCAATAGGAATCAGGAAAGCCATTGGGCTGTTGAATGCTCATTGGACCCCTTGGGAGACTGTCCAATAGTCTTCTAGAGGGCTTATTTCTCATTGGTTCTTTTATTAAGAGTTTTTAAATTAATTAGACTAGATTTACTCTAGCCTAATTCTCATTGGTCCACCTCCAAGGCCATCCAATAGGAATTGGGTACACCTTGTGGGCATCTAGGCTAGAGAGCTGACATGTGTCCCTCATTCCCTTTGTGTAAGGGGAGCTTGTGTGTGTGTGTGACTTTCTCTCTCATCCCCTACAAGCAAGGCTTGCCCCCTCCTATGTAGGGATTTCTAGAGATTTTTGGGACACACACAAAGCATCTAATTCCCCCCATGGTTGAGCTTTGGACACAACCTTTGAATTTTGGAACCTCAGCATTTTGGAAGTCTTAATGGGCTGAACCTTAGGGTCTTTTTAGCCCATTGTTGCGCATGGCTCTTTTGCAGATGCCCCCCCCTTTGGATCCCTATTTTCCCTCCTTTGGATCCATACTGTGGCCGGCCTGCTAGCTCAACCAATATTCTAGCTTTTTCTCTCCCTGGCATTTCCCCATATTAAATGATTAGTTTAACATGAGAAAATTATTTAGGAGAATTAGATATTGATTATTATGACACGAAGATTATGCATGAGGAAGATGATATGGACACTTTCCTTGCTAGTGTCAAGGATATCAATGAGCAGCTTTTTTCTGCAAGTGAAGTCATTTCGGACAGTTCCCTTGTGCAAATTGTTCTTGATGCCTTACCAGATTCTTACCAGACTTTTGCTAGTACTTGGAGACTTATGACCCAAGGAAATCCAAAAGTTGTCAAGTTTGATGCATTATGCACATTGCTGTTGCAAGAGTCACTTTCCAGAAAAAATAGGACTAGACAGTGTGAAGTTGAATAGGCTTTTATTGCTTCTCAGAGAAAGGGTGGTAACAGTAATGCAGCTACTTCTTATGGTTCTGCTGCGAGTGGCAAAACTTTTGTTCCTAATGCTTCTGCTGGCAGCACTTTGTCTGGCAATTCTGGTGATAAGGGCAAAAAGAAGATGCGCTACCATTATTGTAAAGCTAATGATCACTTGATCAAGTCGTGTCCTAAGTTGAAGTCCAAAGAGGCTAAGAAGAAAGAGGGTGGTTCCACTGCAAATGCTGGTTCCACTACAAATGCAGCCATTGTTGAGTCTTCTGTGAAAGGAGACTGTATTGCTGATGTTGATGCAGAATGACATTTTAGCGTAGAGTGCACATACAATCCTGTTGTCCATGACGCATGCTTGTCAGTTGCTGCAGATTCACATGTGTGGTATTTCGATAGTGGTGCTACAAAGCACATTACCTTACATCGTGAATTGTTTACCTCTCTCGAGTCTGTCCCTCATGGGAATTCAGTCACTTGTGCCAACAATGCCTCTTATCCGGTTCAGGGAGTTGGAAAGATCGTGCTTACTTCTGCTAATGGCAGTTCTTTCACACTTTTTGATGCACTTTATGTACCTGGGATCAAGAAGAATCTCTTGTCTGTATCTGCACTTGCTAGACTAGGACTTGTAGTCAAATTTTGTGGATGACAGATGTACAATTCATGATCTGAGTTTTGGTGATGAAATTGTTGCATCTGGCCTTTTGTGCCGTGGCTGTATAAGCTCACTTTTTATGACAAGTGTGGAAAAAATTTTGCAAATGCTGTTGCAGATTCAAGGGCTATTTCAGATGCAAAAATTTGGCAAGCATGTTTTGGTCATCTAAATTTTGCCAGTTTGTTGCGTTTGCAGAAATCTGATATGGTTGCTTCTTTGCTGCCTCTTGAAGCACCTAACATGTTTGTGAAGGCTGTATTTTGGGTAAGATGCAGCGTTCTAAGTTTCCAAAGGATGGTTCAGTTCGGGCCACATGCAGGTTGCAGCTTGTGCATAGTGATGTTTGTGGGCCCATGCAAACTCCGTCCTTGGGAAATTACCTGTACTTCGTGACTTTCATTGATGATTACTCCAGGCATGCATGGGTATTCCCGCTTAAAGCGAAGTCCGAAGTTTTTATGTGCTTCAAACAATTTCTGGCTATGGCTGAAAATGTCTCAAAATGTACTATGGGCACCCTCCGTTCCGATCGAGGGGGGGAGTATATGTCTCATGAATTTAATGCATTTCTGGCTAGTCATGGGATAAAACACCAATGTACAGTTCCTTATACACCTTAGCAAAATGGTGTTGCTGAGAGGAAAAATAGGTCACTGAAAAAAATGGCACAATGTATGGTCAAAAGTCAAGCTTTGCCGTATTCTTTTTGGCTTGAGGCCATCATGTGTGCCACTTATGTACTTAACAGGTGTCCTACGAAAGCTTTGCAGTATATTACTCCATATGAAGCATGGCATGATAGAAAGCCTTCTATTGAGCACATGCGTGTTTTTGGTTGTTTGGCATATGTTTTGTGCCACAAGTGCAGTGCAAAAAATTGGATGATAAGGCTGTCAAATGTATTTTTGTTGGTTATAGTGCTGAAAGCAAAGGTTATAGGTTGTATCATCTGCAAACAAAACAAATTCTGCATGTTTCACGAGATGTAGTGTTTGTGGAAGATTTTGTTCAGCCCTTGCTGTCATGTACTAGAGACAGTAATGTAAGCTCACAGGACATTTATGACACTTTGTTGCCTCTTTTTAGTGGTGGAAATACGAATGTAAGTTCCAATGAGGCAAATGTACAGCCTATGGTTTCTGAAAATGTTACAGATCAGCCTATTACTGATGTAGATGTACATGATGTACTTGATGAGGAAAGGGCTGAAAATGAGCAGGCTAGAGGTATGTCAAAATGGCTAGTGCACACTTTGCGTGACAGTAAATTAGATGCACCTTTGTCTAGTCGTACGCGTTCAGGCTCTTGCCATGCATCTTATGCATGATATTGTTATGTTTTGGTTGTGTCTAGCTTACATGATGTTGAGGAGCCTCTGTCTTTTGATGAAGCACATAATTCAAAAAATTGGATGGCTGCCATGCAATCAGAATATGATGCACTTATAGAAAATGACACATGGACTTTATGTGATTTGCCTCCTGGCAAAAAGGCCATTGGTACGAAGTGGGTTTACAAGTTGAAATGCAAGCCGGATGGTGAGATCGATCGCCATAAGGCTCGACTTGTTGCAAAGGGTTATGCACAGCAAAAAGGAATTGATTATGAAGAGACTTTTGCTCCCACTTGTCGTATGACTACTGTGTGTTTTCTATGTGCATTGGCAGCTCATTTTGGTTGGGATGTACATCAATCATACATTGTTACTGCTTTCTTGAATGGTGACATATTTGAGGAAGTTTATGTAACGCAGCCTCGCGGTTTTGTCATAAAAGGACAAGAGGACAAAGTGTGCAAATGTAACAAGGCTTTGTATGGGTTGAAGCAATCTCCTCGTGCTTGGTATGAGAAAGCTGACACTCATTTGGTCAAACAAGGCTTTCGTAACAGTCCAACAGAAATCACATTGTATGTAAAGCGTGAGGGTGATGTACTTCTCATTGTGGTTCTTTATGTTGATGATTTGTTGATCACTGGACCAAATGAGAGACATATTGCTGAATTTGAGGCTTATTCGAATGATGAAAAATTTGGGGCTGCATCATTACTTGGGTATACAGTTTAAGCCATGTGATGGTGGTATTGCCTTGTGTCAGAAAAGTTACATAGAGACATTGCTATGTAAGTTTGGACTTGAGGATTTCAAACCTATTGCCACTCCCATGGAAACAGGTTTAAAGTTGAGTCTACATGATGGTGGCGATCCTGCTAATGTCACTCTTTATCAAACTGCTCTTGGCTGCCTCATTTATGTATACAACACGAAGCCAGATATTCAGTTTGCAGTCTCACAGGTTAGCAGATTTATGCATAGCCCAGGGTCTAAGCATTGGCAGGATGTCAAGAGGATTTTCCGCTACCTTAGTGGCACTTTACATCTTGGCTTGTTTTATCCCAAGGGGGATCATTGCCGCCAGACTTACATGCTTTTTCAGACTTAGATTGGGCTGGTTGTTTTGACACGCGAGTGTCCCCACAAGTGGTTTTGTTTCATGCTTGGCAGCTCATGTATATCATGGTTGAGCAAGAAGCAACCTACTTTGGCCACTTCGAGTTGTGAGGCTGAGTACAGGGCAGTCTTCACAGCTACGGTTGAGTGTGTATGTCTCAGACGCCTTATGGCTGATTTGGGTGTTGGACAGGACATTGCCAACACTATCTACAATGACAATCAGAGCACATTGGCATTTGTGAGGAACCCAATTTTTCATGCACGCACAAAGCACATTGAGGTGCATTACCATTATGTCAGGGAGAGGCTCTCAGCAAGAGAGATCAGCTTGGCTTATGTGCCAACACAGGACAACCTTGCAGATCTTTTCACAAAGGCATTGTCTCATGAGAAGCTTGAAGCTTTCCACAAAGCTTTGGGCTTACTCCCCTTTGTGGACTGATTATGTCCTCAGGGCGTGGCACTTCCCTTTACTCATGTGCTAGCTCTCGTTCACTGCATCACTCCAGGGGGGATTTGTTACCATATACATGTGGTGGTGATGTGTGTGAACACACTAGGACCACCAGGGCATTTTTTCCCTCTTTAGGAGGTTTTTTCCCCCGAGCATTGTATATACGCCCATCACTCTAGGGCTATCTAACTTTCCATTACACACTAATTAATACTCTCTCTATTGTGTGCCTTGAGCTTCCTTCGTCTTCTCCAAGGTGTGTGCATTTCTCTGCAACCCTAATTCCAACAAAGCCTCCATTAGTGATTGGTTGATTAACCGGTATTAAGCAAATTGTTTGTTTTGAGCTCTGTTTCTGCTAATTGTGTCTGTTGCACCTCTTTTCCCCACACCTCTCACAGCCAGGGGCCCGGTGCCTCCCGGCTCACGTTTTGCACACTTATCCCCCAACAACGATGTATAAAATTTATACATAGTGACCCCCCCCCCCCCCCCCCCCCCCCCCCCCCCCCAAGATTACACCCCATGAGAATAGACCCTAGAGCCATATCTAAAGTAAACCTAAGTATAAAGGACATTTTTGAAAATGTGGAAAGGGTATTCAGACAAAGCACCGTGTATGAGAAAGAGAGATTTTTGTGCCAATTTGTAATCAACATTTCTCTACCACTGGTAATTGTTGGCAGATGGACCAGACTTGTGCCCTCCTAGACGACCCCTTCATCATGAGCCCTAAAATTTTGATATCCCATCATTATTTTTGCTAAAAATCTTTGTAATTGTATGAGAGTCTTTGATCTTAGCTAGATGATCTTTGAGTTTTTATGTAACCTTTGAGCTATAAAGTATGAAATTGAGTTTGAGCCTTGTAAAGTTGGCCATTAGCCAAGAAAGGCCTAGGTATAAAGCTCAACTTTTGTAAGTGAAAAAGGACACATTATCATTTTCAAAAGGTTTTATGATTTTTGGAGTGTATGACTGAGAGCGGCTACTCTCAAGTGCTTTTTAATCAATTTATCTTAAGTTCTTGTAGTTTGATTTTGATTCCAAAACTTGCATTATGGTCCTTGTCTATTGCTCCTTAATTTAAGTGTAATCATTGTCAATTCTATTGTGGTTTGTGACTACACGACATTAGCGAGATAAATTGGCTATTTAGAGTTCTATAATGGTTGGTTTTTGATGTTTCAACCATAGGAGAGTGTTCCTACACCATAGGGTGACCTATCTGGTATTTACTATTGCAATTTTTGGGACCTTGATCACGATGAATTGCAACCAAACTTGGTAGAATAGTGCCTCTAGGTGTCTTAGATCTCTTCCTAAAGTTTTTTTGCATTTGGGCTTCGTTTGAGTACCAAAATGGCATGACGACCAAAAGAAATGACATTGGACATAGACAATTTGCCAGATTTGAGACTTGGAGGGTGCAGTATGTAATCATGTTAATGTATAACGTGAGTTCGAAAGGAGGGGTTTTAAAATGAAAGCATTTTAGGCAATTTTATTGAGATACATTAAATTAAGGGGTTTCTATATTCAGTTTTGGAAAAAATTCCTAAAATAAGCAATCATTTTATTCATTCAGACATGTTAAAAGAGGGATTTTTAATACCCCACGAATGCACATTATATAGGGGGGTACTGAACGTTGAACCCCCTGAGATTTGAGAGTGGCAGATTTTCTAGTGTGAGACATGGCTTCGTTTCATAGGTTTTCTTCTTGAGGCTGATACCCTCAAAGAGTCTCCGTGCCCCATCTGAGTTTCTTCCCTGAGTATTCACATTATGTTACTGCCATATAGCTGTGCTACAAATGTCCGTTTTTGTGACCCGCTAACATTGGTGCCATTGCTGGGGAAAGTGATCCTTAGCTGGTGAGTGACCTAGTTGTAGATTTTACTTTAGAGACCTTTGATTTTGATTTCCATTCCATTTACAGTTTTGCAATCAGGCAGCTAGACTCGGGGTATAGTGCTTGGTAGAGGCTAGAAGTCAAGGACTTGATAGGTCTATTCTTGAGAGGTATTGGGAATTGTGAGTGAGATACAAAAGTATTTCATTGTGCATTTATTCCGATGCTTTGAAAGTATTGCTCCATCATTTTTTTTTCTTTCAGTTTTGCCCCATTTGTTGGTTTTTGTTTATAGGATTCATTTCAGTACTTAGGAGTAGGTTAAGTAACAACCAAAACCACGAAGTTGGATGAAAAGATCAAGGAAAAAAACAGTCAAAACCATACTTTGATAGTCGAGACCATAAACTTTGAAATTTTAGAAATTTGATGGTTGGAACTCAAAAGTTGATACAAACCCAAAAATAAGTGCAAAAAGGGGTAAACCAAGCCACAGAGAGCTGATCTAGAAAGCTTGAAGCCAATTGGTGTAGGAACGTGGACACGATCCATGACCCCCTTTGACATTTTTGACAAAATCTGATACCATTGGGTCTAGTGAGATTCTAGATAGTGGATATACACTTTTTGTGAAGAATTGACACATAAAGTTCATTCAAGTCAAGAAATTAGACAAAAGACCTAAAAACATTAAAAATTGACAAAAATTTGGGCCTTTTTGACTTTTTGAAATCCAAGCACCAAAAAAGTAAAAATCTAACCTCTATAGGGTGCATGCATATAGTTGACTAAGTTTTATATTCAAATTGGTGAAACATAGATCGCGATCTAGGACCCCCTTGATAATCTATAGTTGAGATTTTAGCAGTGAGTAGCTGACAACATTTGGGGTAACTTTTGTAAAGGGCACCATAGCAAAAAACAACAAAAGCCTCACTAAATCACCAAAATATAAGTTTCTAGTCAAAAACAGTAAGGCAGACACAAAAATTTCCCTTTGATAAAGAAAGTTTTTTCCAAATCCATAAATAAGTGGTGGGGTAGACTCCATAGATTGCAAAATTACCAAGCCAAGTTGGGGTTCAGACTGATGGAACATGGATCACGATTGTCGATCGACTGCCAAGCCTCACCATATCAATGCTAGCAAAGTGAGAACCACAGACATAAAAATTGTTAATTCATGGGACATAGCTAGCCTGACTAGTGCATGGAGGCTACCAAAGATAGCTAATCTGTGGAAAAACCCAAATCTAAGCCGTTCCTACTCATCTCAGTCTCAAATGTGTTCAGACATCAAAAGCTATTTTCCTTACCGCAAGTTTGTTCTAGTGATTTGATACAGCTACAAGTCTCCAAATGAAACAAAACCTTATGCCCAACATGAGCAGAGTATCCTTAACACTCCATGTACTAAAATGTCATTTCTGACACTCAAACAGATCGCACCTAATAAAACAACCTATTTTAGGTTAGTTAATTTTGTACTCGCTTCCTCTAGGAATTCTCTACCTATTCCTAAGGTCAAAAAACATTCTGGTGCATGTATGGTGCATAGGGAACAAAATTAGCTTGTAGACGACACGTTTAAAATTACACTTCATCGCAAGAAACTTATGTTAAATGGAAGAGCTTTCACCGGCAAACATGTTAGTATGCTTGGAGTAGCAATGCAACACCGTACAAGAGAGACACAAAGATTCAAATAAAAAAAATAGACTCATGTTGAGCTTCTGCAGCAAACAATTACTTTCATTATCCAAAAACTTAAGTTTTTAATTACAAAGGTTGGATTTTATACCTTATCCAAGGTTCCAAGAATGAATTTTGAGCTATTTGGGCTTAATACAAGGCTTAGAAACTGCATATGTTTACAAACTTGGAGGCCCTCAACCCCTTTGGACTCATTAACAATCAATAATATTAGAGGTGAAAGCATGTTAACCTGTTATCCCATCTTGGTAGGATTGACATAGCAAGAAATATGCATTCTTTTGACTTAGGAGCCAACTTGCTTGAAACTCTTGGAACATGGAAATATGCCTCACAGCCAAAGACTCTAAGATGCTTGTAAGAAGGTGGTTTCCCAGACCAAACTTCTTCAGGTACCTTCCTCATCTAAAGCCTTGTTAGGAGATCTATTAATAAGATGGATAGCAGTTTCTAACGCTTCCGTTCAAAATCCATCAGGCAACTTTGCATTAGACAACATGCTACGTAACTTCGCTTGTATGGTACAATTCATCCTCTCAGCAACACCATTTTGTGGAGAGTTATATGGAGAAATCAACTCTCTTTTGATGCCTTTGGAATCACAAAAAGTCTGAAAGGCTTTAGTGACATACTCACCACCATTGTCTGACCTTAAACACTTGACTTTCTTGCCACACTGATTCTCCACTAATGCCACAAAATTATGATTGTTGAAAGAACTTCATCCTTCTTCTTGAGAGGATATACCCACACTTTCCTTGAGAATTCATCAATGAATGTAACAAAGTATGATGAGCCTCCCATGGATACGCTAGGCATAGGTCCATACATATCACTATGCACTCACTCTAATGGATCACTTTTCCGAGCGCTTCCCCTTTTGTGTGGTGACTATATTTGTTTACCATAAATACAATGCTCAGAAACTGAAAATTCTGAGAAACTGAAGCCAGGGACATAATCATCATGAGACAAGATTTTTATTCCCTTTTGAGACATATGTCCTAACCAGTGATGCCACAAAGAAACACTTGGCTACTCGGTTACACAAATTACATGGTCTTTAACATTGGATACATATAGTATGTACAAAGTATCAGACTTTGAACCATGTGCTACCACTAAAGAGCCTTTGGTGATCCTCCGCGAACTATCACCAAATGTGCAGTAATATCCTGCGTTATCCAATTGTCTTGTACTAAATCAAGCTTTTTGGTAAGATTTGGTACATGTCTCACATTCTTTAGCATGAGTGAAGAACCATTTTGTAATTTCAGTTGCACATTGTCGACACACAACTATGTCGCAAGCAAAGTCATTGCCAAGACAAACACGCCCTTTACGAGATGCATCATATGTACCGAACCACTCTCTATGAGGAGTCACATGAAACAATGCACCTGAGTTAATAACCCAATCCTATAAAGCATATTCCTCAGTGGCAACCAAAAATGATAAATCCATGGCAGATGTGAGATAAATTCTCCATCATAATTTTCAACAAAAACATTGTTGATCTCTTCAATCTTTATACTGCCTTTGTTAGTTTTGTCTTCTTCTTGCTTCTTGTCTTTACCTTTCTCTTGTTTCCACTTTTGACACTCTTTCTTCATATGACCCTTTTTGTGACAATGATATCACAATGTCTTTTTGGCCACGTGATTTGCTACAAGATTTTTGTCTCTGATTCTGCTTGCCCTTTTCTTGTGATCAACCATGAACAACAAGAGCATTGCTAGTACCACGAGAAGTATCAAAATTCTTCCTGCTAACCTCTTCAGTAAGAAAATTGCCCTCAACATCAGCACATGTGAAACCATCAAGAGGTGTTGAGTTACTTATGGCTGAGCAAAAAGTATCCCAACTTCCTGGCAACGTAACTGGCAAGAATATTTATTTGACCGAATTGTCGAAATTGACTCCCTACGTAGAAAGCTGACTGAAAATTGTGTTGAAACTCATTGAAATGGTTGCACATGGGTGTGCCTCATCCATCTTCAAATCAACTAACTTTTTCAGCCAATAAACATGTGATGCTACACTTTGCTTCTCATACAGGTCACATAACTTCTTCCACAGCTCATAGCTAGTCTTTTTCATGTGCATATTGAAGTACACATTCTTTAACAAAGTCAGCATGATGGTGGGCCTAGCAAGCTCATCCAACTCCTGCCAATCATACTCATCCATATCCTCAGTCTTTAGCCCTTTCATCTTTATCGATCGGATCTGCTTCTTCTGTACTAAGACATTGTAAATTTGTTCCTTCCAAAATGGGAAGTTAGTGTCATCTAACTTCTCAATGTTGAAGAAAGAGTTCTTCAATGATGAAGCCATCACTCGATACAAAACAAAAGTGATAGATCTGCTGCACTAAAGAAGATTATACAAAACCTGAAAATTTTTGGCAGAGTCTCCACTACAAAACTGACTTCTGAACCCAAAACAGATGTGTACGATGATTGAAATGCTAATCAAAGTGGCTAAAGTGCAAGATAGAATCTCAAAGAACTATCACTATCAGTGTCTCCAACTCTAGAAGAGTGTCTCTGACCAACGGAACAATGTCAAACACAAACGCATAAAGATGACAGCAATGCCAACAATGGCAGGTCAGTAGATGCACACCAATACTGTACTAACCGCATAAACATACATCCTACATCGATGCCGAAACTATGGGGATGTTGGGGGATCGCTCCAAAACCTGTATCACCAAAAGGATCTCCACATTTCAAAATACCCCAGCTCAATAAAACCTTACCATGACCCTCAACAATAGTCTTTGCATATTTTCATCACAATATATAGATCTTACATCAATCATAGAAACCCTTTTTTATAACTGCTGCAGTGGTTTGTTTAATTTAACAGACCCTCAAGAACTTGCATCAAATATGCATGTGGCAGAGATTGCAGAAAGAGTCTACAACAAAAACCTATACGCAAAAGAACCGACGAAGGTAGACCACCCTCCTGTCTGAACTGAATATCTCTCAAATCGTGCAAAATTTGCAGAAACTTCCTTCTGCAAAATTGTAGACCATGCAAAATCCGTTGGTTATGATGGAAATGGACATGAAATAAGTTGTTTTCACAGGTCAACACAGATCTGTAAAAATCTGCAGCTTGTACTTCACAACCTACAAGCAGTCTGAGTGACGTATCTCAAAATTGCTGAAGATTTTGAGAAAACTTTCTTCTGCAAAGTTGAAGAGGACAAAAAATAGGTCAGAATAAAGAGAATAGGCTTGAATGAAGACTTTTTGGTAGGAAAAAAAAACTTGTTGCAGTTTTTGCTGCTTCTCCGCCTGCCTCCCTGCCTCCTAGCTGAGCTCCTAATACTTGAGCTCTGATTCCAGTTAAAGTGTGTATGCAAGAGCGTGTGTGTGTGTGTGCAACAATGGAGAAGAAAGAAGAACAGAGGAGACATAGATTTGGGTGGACTCCAAACACAATAGTATTAGGTTAGAAATCCGTCCCACATTTGGCGCTGTTGTTGCCGAGGATCGAAGAGACCTAAACTAGGGAAAAACATGAGCATCTTGTGACTTTAACTTCCTCTAGGTTTATGTAGAGTTCAAAAATTTCTTTTAGAAACCACATAGCTTAAGATTGTCGTCTTTTGTTGTGTAGAGGTATC
>NW_028221440.1:1032984-1066744 GCF_014529385.1 Adiantum capillus-veneris
AAGAGTTGAGAGAGGGAAATCTTACAAGATAATGTTTTGAAATTGTATCCCCCAAACTCTACGGCGCTTCTTGTGTGGAGTTGAGTATTTATTAACCTATTTTAGGTGTCAAATATTTGAGGCCCCTCTTTATACTTTAGTTCATGAATATAGTAAGAAAATAGTTAAATTTTCCATCAAAGTTAAGTCGTTGTGACAAAGTATATTAAACTCGTTCAAATGTGCTAACACCCAATCACCTTCTTGCATGCATAGCTCATGGAGATTCTTCATAACATAAACTTTGTTAAGTATGGAGCCTCATTCACTCCTTTTAATTTTGTTTTGAAAAACGTACATTTGTAGGGCCCTTGTTATGAGGAGAATCCATCATGCGTGAGAAAAATATCACTAGTTGAAAAATCAAAAAATCCAACCTGACATCACCAAAATATTCCTTTTTTTGGAATATCTTGGCCAAACGATGGCCGAAAAGTGATCAAAAAAATGTCCAATAGTCAATGGCCTATTGCCGATAGCCAATGGTCAACGGCCGATGGCCAACACTGGTTGATTTCTACTTGGGACTTATTTATACAAGGGCGGTTACACCTATATAGGTGCATGGGCGAGTTCTACTTGGATTTGTCTACTCAAGGGAGGCTACACACTGTTGTCTCTCATGAGAGAGGGTGGTCCATGGTGACTTCTTTAATACAAAGGATGGGCATATCATTCTCCTCCCAACCTCCCTACTTATAGCCCTTGCCCTTGCAAGTAGGACCCCTTAATTTTGCCTAGCCCTCGGCTCCTAGCCGCACTAAGCCATTCAGCCCTAGCCTTTGGCCTGCTACCGGTCCTACCATTGGCCTTACATTACTCCCCCTTGGAGAAGCGTTTTTTTTCCTCAAAAACAAAAGTGGTGATATCTTCCTAAGTACACTAATGTTTTTGCAGTGGCCCTTCAGGGGTCCAACTCTCTGTTGGATCCGAGTCAATGCACTAGGAGGTTCAATGAAACCAAGACTAACATCTTGATTTTCCACATTGTTGTCCATGTGCAACCGTCTTGTGTTGCCGTCTCCCATCCAACATAGTGTGTAGACTCCATTTAGAACGCATACTAGCATGCTAAACGAATTATCACAACAATGATGTACCCAAAAGAGTACCTCTTGTCACTTTCCATGAAAGTAACTAGCTAACGTAACTTATCAAGAAAATACAAGTCCTTGACTTCTTCTCAATTTTCATCAGTAAACAGCCCCACCATAACTAGTGTTCAAGGTTGAGAACCTGAATTATTACATGAAGAGACTAAACCTAGTCGCAAATATGCTTTAACTTATGGTAAAAAAACTCCAACTAGAGCAATACATGCTTTCTAATTGAACTGCTTGGTGATAATGTACGCACTTTGCATATCCTTTAGCACAAGATTACACTTTGTAATTTGACTATCCTCTTTGAATAACTAACAATACTGAGGTGTGTTTTCCAACGGTTTACAAACAGTCTTCCTAGATGACTGGTAAACCTCGGATCACAATATCGTACAACATTGTTGAGGAATCAACAATGTCCTGAATAACCATCTTGGTTAATTTGAAAGATCCACAAGCACCCAAACCAAGCCATGACCTCTATTGGTGATTGGTAGATCCAAAAGTAATCTCATAGATATATTGCACATAGAGAGGGAAAATTTCTTCATAAGCAGCTAATGTGAGAAATATGCATGTCGTTCCAAATCATCCTTTGCTAAACACTAGGGCCCATAACACCTAGTGTGCATGCATTTAGCAAAAACAGATTTGAACCTGCATATCCATGATCATACTTGCCAATAGTTATGGCGAATGTGATTCTCCTTGCATACATCAAAGAGGAGTGCAAATAGTTTTGAAAAGAAACTAAATACTTTCTACTGCAATCATTTGCAAGCCTTGCTGCTGAAACGTTTGAACCATAATAGAAGGTGAAACATTAATCACTTCTAGGTACAAACAATGAAACCTTTTCATTAACAACTGATAGCTTTGTTATATGCATAAACAACGATCCGTTAATGTTGTTTAGTTGCACTTGTAACCTTAACAAGTCGTTCTGCGTATCCGACAGTTTTTGGTCATTGAAATTATTCTTGATATGACGTGCTGAAAAATGGTCTAAAAATGAATTTGACCAGCAGGTAGGGACATCATCGCAACACATAGTTGAAGTAGTGGTGCTAGTGTCAGTCCCAGAGATTCATATTCTCCACATGTGGAATATATCTTGGATAAGGATGTTTGAAAAAAGAACATCCTTCAAGTACAAGGTGTACTGTGGGGTGGAGGTAATATGCATGAGAGGGACCCTCATTATCCATGCTCCACACTGGCTAAACGAACTTCTTGAGTTCCTAGACCATGTTGTATCCCATGTGACAACATGTGCCAAATCAAACCCTACAAGTGGGTCCATAATTGTGTAATACAAGAATTTATTTTGGACACTTCAACCAAATTCTTGGCTTTTATGACCTTGTCATCGCTGTGACGAGTAGAAATGGATGAAATCATTCAAGCTTATTTATCCAACTTGAAAAATTCAAACAAAGCATAGGCAAAAATGGAATAAAACCAAATCATATGCGTACTTGGAGGTTGACCATAGTGTTCACTTACTTGTAGTCAAAGGCACCTGCCCAAAGTTCTCGCATGCAAAGGCCTAGGACACTACTTGAATTTCAATTTCAAAATAGTATTACACATATAACCCTAGGTGTTGCCTTTGCAATCCAAACCCCTTGGTTAATGTCTACATTGTCAAACCCCTTGGATTTAAACTCTGCAGGAAACACTGCTCATTCGACCCTTGCCGAATGTCCGTGACTTCTTTGGTTTGCCCTTGGCATTACATTAAACTGGAAGTTGAAATTGTCTACTACCCCTTGCCAGCTGTGAATTTCAAGCCACATTAGAAGATCATAAGGCGGCCAATGGAATGGAAAAAGCAGGTGATCCACTCAGCTGGAGTCCAAGGGCTGGCACAAATGTGGCTTAGGAAGATGTGGATGAAACCATCACTTTATTACCCTACCCTCTTCCTAAAGTATGCAGTGCTTACCATAATGAAAGAAGCTGAAGCAGAAGGAACAAAGCTAGTATATGAAGGGGAGGTCAAGGATCCAAACATTACAAAGAGGATTGTGGACTCCCAGCCAAAGTGGAGAAAAGGGTGGCTCTCATTGTAAGAACCCCAAATTATTGAAGTACTTGGTAGAAGCCCCAAAAATCATAAGGGATGACACTCTGTATTGTCCCGTACCTCGAGTATACACATGGGCAAACCACTCCAGACTCTTGAAGAAGCATCCACTAGGCTCAACTACCGGTCAATGCTAACACCCAAGGAAGAGAGAGAGAATAATTCCTAAAGGGCGCCATTAAGATGTTCACTGGATTATCCTAATTGGACGTGTGTATTGATCTTGAAAATATGCAAAACCCTCTTGCCTGCCTTCGAAGTGTTCGCGCCATCCAAAGCAACGGACTGCACATTACTATCAACACACGACACTGTCACCAAAATGACGTATGATTTGTCCAAGCAGCCATCCTTGGAGGTGTTACATCTGTTTTATCAAAGGCTAATGTTCTTGCCAAGCTATCACATGCAAGCCTTCTACACCGCTTTTTCACTTATGACAACAAGATTTTTGGCCCTACAGTCACCTTGGGAAACAATTTAGATATGATCATACTTAAAGCTGCCAGAGCCACAAGGTTTCTATGATGCAAATGGTTGAAAACTGCTATATCAGGACAGAAGATCCAAAAGACAAAGAGCTGTCATGTCAGGGACGACATGGACGTGGAGGATGTCAGATTGTAATATACTAAATATGCAAATTAGCCTAATCCATGGTAGAAAGTAGGAGATGATTATGATAAGTTAGAACTTCCAAGGCTGAGGTATAAAAGCCATTTTGTAACCCTAAGGGCAACTTTTGAATTAATCAACTTTTGAGCAACTCCAATTCGATGATTCACTAGTTGAGCTCAAAAGTTTGATTAATTCAAATCGCCCTTAGGGTTACAAAACTTGTCTTTATACCTATGTAAATTTAATTAAGTAATTGAGAATAGGTTCACTTTACTCTGAGGTTACTTGTCTATCTCAGCCTTGGCTTTATTATAATCATCTCCTACTTCTACTGGGTTTGGTGATTGCATATTTAGTATATTACAATCTGGAAACTCATCGAGTCCCAAACAATAATTACATTGAGTTTTACATAATAACTAATACAAAATTGGGCTTTTCCCGTATTCAGTGGTAGCAACCTACTGTCCAAACATTCTTCAGGTCTTTGGGCTCCCACCAACATTTTGTCCAGCAAGCCAATGCAAGATGATGCTAGCTTCGTTATGAGACACATGGCATGCCTGAATCCTCTTCGTTGTAATAGAGTAAAAAGATATGTGTTGTGGTGGAAAGATATTACTTTGTGAAAATTGGGAAAACATAATTCTTCTCTTACATGAACTATGATGAAAATAAATTTTCCATCATTAAATTTCCATGTGGCACTCACAAGCTTTATCAAACTATCCATAATTGCTCCATGCTTTATGAAAAGCCAATAAATTTTTTTTTTGAACAAACAGTAACCAGTATAAAGGTAGAATCTTTTTTCTTTTCTTGCAATTCCTAGTGGGGATGTACAATATAACATGGAGGGAGAATCTTCTAGAGTCAAGAGCTTTTCAAATAGTCTTTGTTTGATAGGTGAAAGAAAGATATGATAATTGAGAAGAAATGTAGGAAAACATCATAATATTGACAAAAAGGGCAAAATATATTTTAATCTTGTGACAAAAAGAAAAATATAGAAATTTTTATATGACTTGGTTAGAATCAAATAGAAAGAAAGAAGTGCAAATTGAAATAAATGAAAGCAAAAACATGATTATGAATGAGGATAAATATTTATTATATCAAAAATTTATTTTAAGAGAGTAGTTTTATTGAATGTAAGGGGGAGCCATTTTCCAAGGGGCGATGTAGGTGGAAAATTACATTTTGAAAAGTTGATTTGATTGAAAGGTAGGAATTTGAGCCTGCATTTGAAACCAACCATAGAGATGGATTTTGCACTGCCCAACAAAACAAAAAAGACATGGCATCTAAGTAGTAAGGGTCACATACATTTCAATTTCATGAGAATATAAGAAGATGCTCTAGTAACGGATAGGAAAAACCAATTAACATAAGAGGAGCTATGCTTCTTCTATCCTTATCTTTTTTAGCAAATCACACTTTCAGATGCGAGGTGTCACAAATCATCCGTGAGCGCTTTGGTTGTTATCTTAACCCCACATGAAAAGCAAGAAGAACCTCTGCAAATTGTCACTTAAGTTGCATTATCATATGCAATTGCATTTCTTATCCTTTACCAGGTGAATAATCACAAAGGTCTACATGAGGATGTGAGGATGAGAAATAAGAAAACAAATGTCAAGTTGTCAATTTTCTCTCAAAGTGGCCCACATCTACAAAAGTGTGCTCAAGGAAAGGAAGAGAATAGATTTTCCCATCATTAATTTGCCATGTGCACTAATCGACAAATTTCATCCAACGGTCTACAACTCTACAACTGCTACACAAACATTCAATGCTTTAATAAGGCCTATGTAGGCCATAAAAGATAGCCACATAGGAATGTGTATGCTTTTAAATGAAGCAAAATCAAAATGCACATTTCTAATCAAGGTTGTAAATCATTCAAAGCACTCAGCACACCATGGTTTTCTATTCTCTTGAATTTGGTGCTTAAACCAAGCTTGATACTTCAGGTTTATGGTTAAAGCTTTTGTTGTTGAGTTGAGAATCTAGAATTGTTTTCATGCATTTTGCTGGTAGGTACCTGCCTCCAAAGTTCATTTGGAAGTGAGCATCCATACAAAGCACATGCATGCACCATAGAGAAGGAGATAGACAATGTAATTATAAAGATAGTGATGTGTACTTGCATGTTTCCATTCATGCTTTATCTTTTCTATTAAATTTATCGCTACAAGTTGACTCAAAAAATTGGTATTAAGTGTATCACATTCAATGTAAACACTATAAATTTTTGCGACGGTAAAGTGAGGGTGATTAAAAAGTTTTCCTTTTTTCTTTTTGCTAAAAAATAATATAAGTGTATTGGTGAAAAAATAACATAGTCTATGCACTCTAGGTGTTCGAGTGGTTGTGTTTTGGCCTCTAAAAGTTTGTGTATCCATATGGATGAAGGTCGTTCAATTTTTGTTGCTTGACACTTGTCTTTCAAAGAGCCTTTAAAATCTTTAAGAGAATTGAAGTGAAAAAAATTTACTTCCTTCGTAGGATCTTTTCCAAAACTTTTTTGGAGGGGGGAACAATGATTTGAAGTTTGAACATAATAATCTTTTAAAACTTTTGTTCTTTTTGTGTGTACCACAAATCGTTTTAAACTTAAAAATAAACTAACTTCTACAAAAGCCACATTGCATATAGGCTCTCAATAACATGAAAGTCTTTTTTTTTTCCCAAACCCTCAATAAAATAAAAGTCTTATGACTTCCCATTACAAAAGCTTTTCATTTTTTAGACCCTTCATTTTGCATTTTAGATATTTTGAAATGAGTTTTTATTTTCAATTGTGGAGACTTGATCACTTTGAAATTAAGACATTTGGTGAAGAGCTTTGATTTTTAATTGTATCCAATTAAACCAAACAAGGTGAGGAGTCATGATGGCCTGTTGAAGGTAAGGGGGGAGGGGGAAGATTTATAAAAAATATGTATCAATGATTTAAAAAAAAAGAAAATGTTTCCAAAAGATTGAATATTCACTATACGAAGGTCGGCCGCCATAATTGTATCGTTCGTATACACACATAATTAGGCTCCTGTCACAATGGGCCTCATGTCCATCATGAGTTGGATGACCATGATTAGCATGCCCTTGTGTGAGAAGTGTTCGGATTACAATAGCTAGGATAAATGCTATCACACTGAGTCCGTGCGAGAAATTGGAAAAGTTGTTACATGTCCAATCAAACTGCGGGTTTAGTGTTGGGGTTGAAGTTGGGTGGGCATGAGAGGCCGATACACTTTTGAAAAAAGTGTGCCGTTGAGTTGAACGACCAACGAAGCTGGGAAAGTGACATGGACAATGCCCCAGTGTGATAGGTAACTCCATTGACATAGCCGTTGATTGGTTGGGAAAGAGAATAAGCATTATCGGCATGCCCAATGTGACATGGGCATTAGAAACTAACGGTGCCAAACCAACCTATCGATCAGTATGACCCCACCACTACCTTCGATGACAGATTATGGATATAGAAAATGCACTTTCCCTTTGTCCCCAATCCCTCACACACATATGCACACACATCTACATACAGGTGAAATGGTCAACAAATAGTGAGGTTAAAGTTTGTGTAAATGTAAAAGAAAAAGGGTAGCTTTTTTATGACCTTCAAAATGAAAAAAAGTGGAATCACCCTTAAGATGACATTTATTTTTTCCAAACTCCATGTAGAAAAAGTAGAGATGCTTTGTCTGTTACGTTGGGCCCACTTAAACAAGGTGAAAAAATCACATTGGTATTTTAAGATAAAATAAAGTAATAAAATAAAATAATAATAATAAAATGAAAAAATTTAAAATAAAACAACAAAATAAAGAGACCCCATTACAAACTAAAAAGTAGATTTAATAAGCATAGATAATAATAAAATAATTTCTTAAGAAAATGTAGGTTTTATAAGAATAATTTTTTATTAAAAAAATCATGAAATATCCTTTAGGAGATCTTAAATAAAAAGATTCTTTTACAAATCAAAACATTGCATTTTTTCACATCATAGGATCAAAATTCTATGAATGTACTTCTAATGCTTTGTTTTTAAGGTTTTTTAAGATGTCCAAATAAACAAAGATAATAATAAAAAAGTCAAGGGAGCTTTAATTGCAGATGCCAAATTACAATCATGGAAGGAGTCATTTACAATTTAAAAAGAAGATGTAATGTTTATAATACTTTCTTTTTCAAGATAAGAGGACATGCGTCCACCATTGGCAACCTCTGCATCAACGGCTCAGAAATTGCACCATTTCTCCACCACCGCCCTATGGCCTTCTTCAGGCCAAAAATGCAAAGTTCTTTCTAGTTGAAGGAAAGAGAGTGAGGCAAGTTAAGGCAATGCCCTTTGTACATATCAAACATGGGTTAATGTAAAATTCGCATCTCATATTGTAAATATTGGACCAAACATCTTTTCAAAGTAGATTAAAAAATCTCTCTCTCTCTCTCTCTCTCTCTCTCTCTCTCTCTCTCTCTCTATATATATATATTAATATATATATATATAAATATATATTATATATATATCTATATATATATATATCTATATATATATATATATATATATCTATATATATATATATATCTCTATATATATATATATATATATATATATATATATATGAAAAAATATATTCAAAATGTTTGGATGTTTTTTTGTGAAAGAGTACTTTATATAGTGACATACATGCTTCTTTAAGGCTCCAATCTCCTACCATTGCAGATGAGATAGAGCAACATGTATTGTAAGGAGGCATGCTTTTAGAGCCCGTTTAATGAGGTTCTCTAAGAATGTATAGGTGAACAATTAATAGCTCAAATTTCTTTAAAATGTGAATTTATAAGCTTTGTAAGTGTTGGAATGGGATCATGCTAGCTAGGTGGATGAAAGAGAAACATAGTGCAAGTGTGTGTGTAAGCAAGATTATCACTCACGTGAAATAGGTTCCAAGGTAGAATTAGCTTGGACTCATAAACACAATCTTAAGTATTGAATTAGCTTAGCACATGCTCACCATAGACAAGCATGTAGTGCAAAATAGAGTTGTGTTTATTCATTCATGAAATGAGCTTTAAGTAGCTCTACAGCTTTGCTCCATACTATGAAGGATAATTCCTCCTCTTCTCTCCTTGACTCACACTGTAGGACAAAGCTCACACTTTACAATCCTCCTCTTGAGGTTTGGACTAAGACAAAAATACTGAAGATACAATATCCACAAAGGATGATAAGTTGGTATCCACACATGATTATAGGATCTACATAGGAAAACAAAAGTCCCCCCTACAAGTAGAGAGGTTACATCTTCAAAATACGTCTTCATAAAAGACAAGGTTGTTTTTGCCTTTGTCTTTTTTCTTCTACCATGTGAGCTGACCCTTTTATAGGTCTCTTCCCTTCGTAGCTTTTGTTGTTGCTTCTACTGCTATTGCTTTCTCACTACTGCTACTACCTCCATTTGAGTAGCATCATGAAGGAGGCTGTCCCTTCTTACCGCATTTGTTGCAAGGATTGTTTGTGTAATAGTCTTCCACTACGTGTCCCATTTTCCACATTCATTACACTTTCTCTAGCTGATGATTTTGATGTTGAATATCTTTCCCTTGAAGATGTCGTGACAAAAGCCCTCCTGATGAGATTAATGAACCACTTTGCTTTCTTTCTTTTCTTGGATTGAGTTGATGACATCTTGGAAAGGTGGAGCCGGTTCCTTTTCTTCAAGAATTGTGACTAAGTGGTCATAGAAAGGTGGAAGTGCACTTAATAGTATGACCACTTTATCGTCTTCTGGTACTTTGGCCTGGATGTAAGTGAGCTGCATCACAATGCTCTTAAGTCTATTTACTAGGTTAGCAATTTCCTCCCCTTCAATCATTGCGATCTTGTAAAGTTATCTTTTGAGACTAACTTTACTTCTTTTGTCTCTGGCTCCAAAATTACTTTCTAGGACATGCTAGGCATCATGTGCATGCTTACATTCGTCTATGAAATGCACATAGTGGTCATGCAAGGAGGTGTTGATGATTCCTAATGCTTGTTTGTCTTTGGCCAAATTTCGTGCACTTGCTCTATGAGTGTAGTTTCCCTAGTGTGCACTGCATCGGGTTTGGCTTGTTGCTCTAAGGTAGTGCTGATGACAGACCATAAATATTTTTTCATAAGGTATCCGCTTAATTTTGTTTACCAGGTGTGAAACCCCTCCCCATTGATTTTTTCTATTCTCTTCTCCCCCATTTATGCTAATAGAGGGTCTTAGCTTAGGAGACTCTCCTAGCGAGTGTCTACCTCTTTACACGAGCACAATAGCCCTTAGGAAATGAAAAAAATCATTGGCAAGTTATTGTGCTTGAGTGCAATATTTTTGAAGTTATTAATTGTGAGCAAGAGAGAGCGTGTCATTAAATATCTAATATCTAACCAACCCAAATGATTTTCTCATATTAGACTTATCATTTAATGTGGGGTAATAAACGAGAACAAGGGTTATAATATAGACATGTGCTTATGGATCTATCTCAACACGGGGCCAATGGTAAAGGGTCCCAAATGAGAGATGGTCTGTCAAAGAGCAAGGTTAACTAATGGAACTTAAAAGACCTTAAGGTTAGCTTCATTAAAGACCTACAATGGTTAGTGTTAAAAGTCCTTTGACCTTAAGAAAACTAGGACTGAAACTTGAGGTGGGAACCCGACCTAAACTTAAGCAAGCTAGAGTTGTGCTTGAGGTGGGAACCGACCTAAACTTAAGCAATCTAGGGTTGTGCTTGCGGTGGGAACTCCACCTAAGGTGCTTGTCAAACTTGATGACTAAGGTACTTGAGGTATTTGTCACATTTAATGAGGAAGTTGCTTGAGAAGCTTCTTATGCATGGGGGGTAAGATGCTTGAGTCAAAAAGAGAACCTACACACTTAATGAGGAAGTTGCTTGAAAAACTTCCTATGCATAAAAATCTCAAAGTTAGGGGAATTCTAAAAGAGCACATGGGACACATGTCAGACTCTCACTAAGCTTAACCACATGGTGTGCTTGAATGCTATTGGTTGGGCTAAAGAGGGGTCCAATGAGCTTCTACTTCCATCTAACAAATATCTAGATATTTTCAAGCTCTCTCCCTCTAAGGGGTAAGGAGGACACTTGTCAAAAGACTACCCATGTACTTGATTGTATACTACATGTGATTGGCTAGGGGAAGAGGGGTCCAATGAGCTTGCAACATGCAAAAGGTCACCACTCACCCAAAGCAAGGAGGGGGGGTGCTAGGGAAAATACTCCACGCATACACACTCATTTGGAAGGCATTCTCACTTGGCGAAAGTTGAGGAACACCACCTCCTTCTCCAAGCTTGTGAATCCAACCAAGAGTCATGCTTCAATGCTTAAGCTTGCCATCTTCATTACTATGCTATTATGTATGCTAGCAAGAAGAGTAATGATAAGTGAGGAACTATTTCTTTCTCCTATGGAATGTTTCTTCTTCCTCTTCCCTATCCTCATTCCCTGCTCGCTCTCTCCACCTTCGAAGGTGTTTGAGGCCTTGGGACGGCGGCTTGATAGTTAATGCTTGCTTCAAGTTTATGGTATGCTTGTGATGCATGAAGCTTTCCATGTTCATTGCATCACCTAGGTTACAAGGCACACAAAGATTGTATTGTATAAAGTCTCTCTTGATGGGAGAAACTATAATACAAATGCCTATTGGAGGGGGACCGGCTCCATATGAATCCGTCCTCAACTATTGTCATGTTCTCTAAACTCTCTCTCTCTTGAAAAAGTATTATTCATGCCAAGTTAACTAAGTACCATGTTTATGTTGCTATCATCAATTACGTTCAATGGCTATGCTCACAAAGAATCTCTCAAACGTGCTCCACCTAATTTCCTAATTCCGCTACTTTCAAAGTTCAAAGGCAAGTTCCATTATAGAGAGATAGATAGATAGATATATAGATAGAGAGAGAGACTCTGAGAGAGAGAGAGAGAGAGAGATCTTTGTGAAGCCCCTCTTCACCAGAGTGAAGCTCATCTTCACAAAATCGATACTGAGTGAAAATTTTCTTTGAAGCTTAAACCGAAATTTTCCCCAAATTTGAAGTCTTGGATCTTCTTTGAAGGCTTTGGAGCAATCCGCAATGAAGCCTTTTGAAATTTTTGCCTTGATGCTCGAAGGATAAACTTGAAGTTTGAGGTTGCCTTGGAGTCCCTAAATGCTTGTAGCGGTTGATTTGTCGAGGTGTGGATGAGATTGGCCACCAAGGTATGGTTTTAACTTATCTCTTGCCCGTGGGAATGTGCCCCTGTGAGGAGGCCAAGCTTAAAAATTGAAGGCTTTTGAGCATTATGGGATAGGTCGCTTTGGTAAACCTGGGCAACGCGGGCAGGGCTGAGCATACTGGATAGCTGTCGAGCAAGCGCGAGCAGACATTCACGGTCGGTGTATGGTGCGCAGGCAACAAGGACTTCCGAATGGAATACTTGGTTGGACTCCCAGTCAGTCAGCGACGACAGACTTCTCTTCGTCATCCTCACCAAATTATGGTGTTTGAGCTAAACTAAGGGGCCCAGTGGGCTCCCTGTGAGTAAATGGTCCAAAAAATAGATATTTTAGCTCGGTTTTGCAGGGGTTCTCCCACAAAATACACACATACCCCTATTTTAAGTTAAAATTTGGGGTGTGAGTTGAGGGAGCTCGGGTTTGTATTGAAGAGGTTAAGGGCTCTATGGAAAGTGCTTCAAGAGTATTTTGAGATGATGTGGGCAATGCTTGGCGATTGTAAAGTTGAAAAATCTAATTTGAAGATGCAAATTATGAAAAATCGATGCCAAAGTACCAATCTAAATGCAAGTTTAATGAAAAAACTTAATGAATTCTAATGCTAATTAGGATTTCAATTAGTCAATGAGTAGTGGCTCAAGAATCTTTAGCTCAAGAACATGCTCATGCTAGCTAATGGAATACTAATTAGGCATGAGAAGGTAAACCTTATGGATCTAGCTAATGAAGGTTAAGAAGTGATAATCATAACAACACACAAATGCAAAATACCAAACCTAGCTAGCATACCCGTGGCTCTGATACCACTTGTTTAAAATGAGATAGTGCTAGCTATTATGGATGAAAGAGGAACATAGTGCAAGTGTGTGTGTAAGCAAGATTATCACTTAAGTGAATTAGGTTCCAAGATAGAATTAGCTTGGACTCATAACACAATCTTGAGTATTGACTTAGCTTAGCACATGCTCACCATAGACTAGCATGTAGTGCAAAATAGAGTTGTGTTTATTCATTCATGAAATGAAATTTAAGTAGATCTACAGTCTTGCTCCATAGCATGTGGGATAATTCCTCCTCTTCTCTCCTTGACTCACACTTCAGGACAAAGCTCACACTTTATAGTCAGTAACTTTTCAAATAAAAATGATAACTACCTATTTCTATTTTTTGTACCTTGATTGTTATGACTGAAGCTTGTGCACTTTCAATCATAAATAACAATAAATAGCTTAAATTTTATAAATCTAGCTTTTACGTTAAGGGCTAGGTAGAAGGTGTCTTTTGAACACTACCCTCTCTCCCTCTCTCTCTCTCTCTCTCTCTTTGTCGGAGATCATTATGAGCTTTACTTTTTTTAAATAGATTTTTAACTCTCATGACCCCTCAATAGTCGCTTTTTTGCCTTTTGAAGGCCCTTGTGAAGACTTCACCTTAAATTTTATAAATCTAACTTTTACATTAAGGACTAAGTAGAAGGTATCTTTTGAACACTACCCCTCTCCCCCCCCCCCCCCCCCCTCTCTCTCTCTCTCTCTCTCACACACACAGATCATTATAGATCATTATGAGCTTTTACCTTTTTAAAATAGATTTTTAACTCTCATGACCCCTCAATAGTCACTTTTTTGCCTTTTGAAGGGCCGTGTGAAAAAACTTCACCTTGTTTCTTTTGTTTTTCTTTTTTTGGTGGTTTTTGGAGGGGGTGGTGTGTGTGTGTTTATGTGTGTTTTGGTTTTCAAATGGAAGAAGTTTATAAAAGCCATGGGTACGTATGGCTGAAATAATGCCACATCAATGTTGCGCATTAAATGAGCAAAAGTTAAAAATCTTTCAAAAATCAAGTGTGAAAATGTGCTAAGTCTTTTTTTTTCTTTTGCCAAACCCACAATTGTGAGTGAGATGTCTTTTTTCCTTTCCTTTTTAAAGCCATATTTACAACTGTGAGTGGTAGAGAGATATATTAACATAAAATCAAAATCAATTACAACACCTTCATGCTTAGATCAAGCCATGTATGAGATAAAGATCCAAAGGAAACCTAGAGTCCCACATGTAAGTCCATACAACGAGGTTTTTTACATGGAAGCCCATAACCAGTACATCATTGAAAAAGGATCACTATCTAGATTCCACCATGCCTTTCAAGTTGCCACCAAGAAAGACATGCACCGATAAGAAGGGCCGAGAAAAGAGACGTACTAGCTATAAGAAGCATCACCACCCAAGGGCATCCACTGAAGTCGAACCTGCCAGCAGGTCGCACAAGAAACACGAGATCGCCAAAACCTCCATCCTCCAAATAGAAAAACAAGGTTGTATCAAGCCATGAGAGGAGCCTCTCCCATTCGTAAGGTGCCTCCCGATGCCACCATGAGAGACATCCCTGCCATAAGCTGGCTCCCATCCTGGATGCGGCGCACTGAAACGATGCCCCATCCTTCATAGACCAACGATTTGTTCTCCCCTAGAGAGTATAACCTGAGCAACCAATGCAACTTTACGTATGATTCCATTCTTTGGCTTGTGCAACTGACCCTACTCTTTCATACACTATATCATTGAATTCTGCTACCACAAACTGTCTCTCGAGTCTCAAAGACCGTAGGTACCAAGCTCTCCAAATTTGCTTCAGATAGCAATACCTCGTTAATTATGTGCACACCAAAATTTCTTGGCTTTGAAATTTTCTCCCTCCCAAAACTAAGTCATTCCTAAAGAAAAGCACCTTCCATGTCTTTTGCACCACGCATTTGCAGACTTTGATGGGCAAGACCCTGTGAGGAAGGGCAATTTTTAAACATATGCAAAGGGATCCTCTGACGAAGTAGCTTTACATCTAGATCAAGTGTCTTCCCAGCAAGCTTCCCACTTGGGATAGCCCCCCCCCCACAATACCTTCCAAGCAAATATCTTCATTGAGCTTTGCCATTTTTTCTCCAAAATGTTGCTTGCACACTTCACCACTTCTATTCTAACCAATTTCACCCTCCGTAGTTTGATGAGTCGAGTAAATCAGTCCTCTTTGTAGATCATCTTGCTATAAGTTCCCAAAGTTCTTTCCTTTGGGCCAATGCCAAGCTTTCCAATCAAGATTTGTGTTGGCGGCAAGCATTGGGCTACTACATAGTACATCTAGGACTCTATTGATCAATAGCCTTTCATTTAGATTCAAACTATGTTGTACCAGTAATTGGTTCACATCCTTCCAATAGAAATTGATGTCATCCTAGAAATATGCAAGCTTGAAGATCCCTTTGTTATTCACCTTTCTAAAAACTTCCCTCCAAAAGATATTCGAGGATCCTCCTCCTATCTTGGAGAGCCAAGGAGATTACTCTAAGATGGATCATCTAAAGTACCAAAAGGTCTTTACCACTCTAGTGATGATGCCACCTTATTGAACTTTCTTAGTATCTCCCCCATGAATCCCCCTTGTTTAAAAAAGACTAGTTTGGAGCTAGAATTTTGTCATGCACTTCAGTCTCTTTGCATGGGCCTCCTTGCAAGTAGAGCTCTGCTTTGTCAAATCCCAGCCATGACCACCCAATCCTTTCTTTAAGATGTGCAAGTCTTTAAATCAATATAGTTTATGATCTTAGTGTTGGTAATTGTATGCTTTGTATATATGATATTTATTAGAAACTACATCAATATACAAAGACGTGTATATGTATTGGTTTATATGTTGATAATGAAGCAGTATGGTATTCATTAGAAACTACATCAATATATATTGGTTTATATGTTGATTATGAAGCACTACTAAAAAAAATTCCATACTTTTGGCCTTGAGTTTTAAGATGAAATTAATGAGACACCAAGGTTTATACCAAAATCTATGAAACTTGTTGAACACTAAACTGCCCAAGTTTGACTCAAAGTTTGATTGGCCAATCAAAATAATCTCGGTAGCCTTATGGATGATAGGGCTCAACCAAATTGAAAATCCTTTCTAAACTTGTGTGCATGGAGTTGCAACAAACAAAACTTAAATGAAGCAGCTTCTCTTCAAGATTTTCCAACACTGCGAACTTTGTAATGGTTGATTTTCTTTGTGAGATGAACAATCAAAAACTTGAATTTTAGTATCTTTCAAAAACATTTCAATGGGATGCTTCCCTGAGATGGTACTTCGTACAACTTTCACTTCTAGTTCACCACAACTTGCGAAAAGTTCTTGAACGATGCTACAAGCTATCCTAATTGAGATATGGATGCCCACTAACTACTAAATTATTGGCATCACCCTTATGAGTCTCTAATACCAGTTGAAACTATATGAGGCTATGGAGGATGATACCTTCGAATATCCATAACAAAAGAGACAAGAAAGATATAGAGAGATGGGGGTGAAAGTAGAGGCTCTTTGCTGCAAAAAAAATGGAGACACATACATTATATTCAAACATATTACTTTGTGTTTTGTTGAAGCCTTCTCATTGTATCTAATCTTATTTTAGCAACTTGTCTCTAAGTTTGTCTCCTGATATGTTGCTTTGAGTTAGAGTGGTTAGGTATTTTCATTCAAGGATGTATTCAAACTCATGTAAATGATCTCTAAACTTTGTGGAGGTGTAAATTCTAGATTCTACAAGTGGTATATGGGATGATAGGGTTTGATTATCTTTTTGCCAATATAATGTTTTGCAAAAGTGAATATTCCTTGTGAACTCAATGTCGCAATTTGAACCCTTCTTAAGCCATATATCACTAGATAGCTCTTGATGACTAAAATCTAGAACTTGAATCTCCCACCCATGCAAACATTGGAGAACATTTGCAACTTCTCACCATAATACTATAATCGCAAAAAGTGTTTTTTTCAATGTAAATTTCTTATCCAAATTTAAAGTCTTATTGGCCATATATCACTGGATATCTCTTGATGATTAAAATTTAGATATCCAAACCCTGCAAAGTTTGGAGATTGTTCACAAAAAGAATTATTGGATGCCTATTTTAGGAAATATGATTACTTAAACTTCGTTAGAGTATCCTTTTGAGACCCCCAAAATATTGCAATGATGATACCAAAAGTTGCAAGAGTTTTATCTTTTGATTGCTCATCAATGGAGTTTCAAGAACAATAACAAGAGCAACTTATTCGCTTGCTTAGTCCATATAAAAGACTCTAGTATTTTCATTTGGATTATGTACACTTCAAGTTACTCTATTTGTCCTCATGTTTTCACTTTGATTTACTACTTTGGAATTCAGTCTCTCAATGCTATCTTCACTTTTGATAGGATTTGGTGCCCATGTGCCCTTCTCAAGGCATTTTTTCAGTCTTATGAAGGCATGAGTGTATCATTAGAAGGGCATGTTTAGAATTGCCCTTCTAGAGGAAAGGGGTATAAAATAGGGTACCTACTAAGAAAAGATGAGTAAATTAAGATGCCCGTCTAATTTTGAAAACATAGACATGCTATAGCATTGAAAATGGAAAAGTGTATGTAGATTAGGTGTCTCTTCTAGTCTTCATTTATGTCTAAAACTATAGCCAAGAATGTCTTGACATAATCAAAGGCTTGTAACTAGAAAATATACTGATATTTCACAAAACACACTGCTCTCTTTAAAAAAAAGAGGCAATACTCACATACAATGAGTGGTATATTGAAAACCCAAAAAAAATTACAAGACAAGCCCTGCTCAAATTGAGTCAAGGCATCTACAACCACATGTGAAACCATTTATCCACCCAAAAACCTGCATAAGTCCAAGATAATGAATCTTTTTACACGGAAGCCTTAGACACTAGTAATGAGGCGGTCCGGGGCGGGCAACAAGAAGAGTGGCCTCTAAGCACCCTTCTAGGCTCCCGTGCTGCTCAATTGGGTTGGGGTTGGAAAAAAAACAAACACACACACAAACCCACAACCTAACCCTACACAAATTTGGGGCACCACCTAGTTTTGGATGCGAACTAGGACGCGTAGTAGAGAGAGAGAGAGAGAGAGAGAGAGAGAGAGAGATAGTGCTCGGGCTGCTTTGAAATGTATCGGCCGTGATCAAGCAAACACAATTATATATGTAAGAAAGAGAGAGAGAAGAGGGAGGGGATGCTTGTTGCATTAATACCTTCTTACAAATCTGTCATGACCAATCAAAGTGAGATTAGTATTTGTTCAACATAGCTTGAGTAAATTACACCACAACACATCACAAGAAAAGCCACCCCAATCACTGACTTAAGGCCAGGGGAGTCCTCTCCACCCTGTGGCCCTCTTACAGTATGTGGGATTTATGGCTAAATTGATGACAACACCCAGAGACAAGCTATCAAGAACTTTAAAAAAAACACCAACACACTTACACATCATTGTTTTCCATTACTTCACGTTGGAAGAGAGACAAAGTATCCAAGCTTAGTTCAAATCCACCCTCCTTGATTCAGCAAATGTTGGGCTTACACTAGTAGGAGAAAATGATAGATTTCCAACTCTCAATTAAATGATCACTCTCTCTCTTACAATGGCATAGAGTTCCCTTGCTAATCACCCTTATTACAACACATGCACATGCATAAGACAATGAGCTTCCACTTAAGAGCTCCTTCTAGAGAGGTTGAGCTTGGCTTCTCAAGCTATAGCATAGTGCTCTTGCTTATGGCTCCCCCTTTTGGTGCTAGCTACACCCTCCTTTTATAGTACTTTTGAGGGCTAGGGTTACTCCTCTAACCATGGTTGGATTAGATTTTTAGCACTTATCTAATTTCTTTTTCTTGGAATTATCAAGAAGTTGGTGGGGATAGATGAAGAAGAGAGAGAGGAGAGAAGTGGAGGTGATAGGACTTTTCATAGTAGGTTAGTGTTAGTAAATTAGTAGAGTTAGTATTTTTATTAATTTACAAATGAAATTGGATATTTACAATGGAAGTATCCATATAGGATACAAATAAGGAAGAAAAAACTCTTAATAGGTAAGAAAATATGGATTTCTTACAATGTTGATGCTCCAAGTGTCTTGAGTAGGGTCAATTTTGACGCTTGTTGACGGTCCACTAGCTTTGACGGTACGTTTTTTCTCCACTCTTGACCTTCCTTGGGAGCCAAGGTAAGTGAACATGAGTAATCAATCACCATGATGCTGTCTTTCAAGAGAAGAGGCTGAATTTTGTGGTTTTTGGATAGATATGGGTAATATGGAAGAGGAAAAATGAGACTAGGTGGTCAATTTTGGAATGGAAGTGTGTGTAGGAGACATGAGTTCACCATGGTTTCTCTTATTATTCAAGGTTGAGAAGAAGGTGAGTAGGGTGCAGAGAGGAGTGGTGAGAGAGGTAGGGATGATGAGTGGAGAAGTGTGTGTGAAAGAGGAAAATGATAAAGTGGAAGAAGGAGTGTGGCTGCATAGCATGGGCAAACTGGGGTCCACCAATAAAATCATAGCTCACAGCTCGTAGCTCAAAAAAATATGAAAAAAATTGAGATAAAAGTTCAGCTCACGAGCTACAACTTTTGTTTGTATCACCTTTTCAAACTCGGGGAGCATTTGATTTTTAAAAATTCAGCAAAACCGACTGTTTTTTCCACTGCACAAAGTCCTTGTGAGGTCCTTCTTTGGATGATTCTTTTGAATACCTCCAAGAGTGAGCTCCCCATGGTGCATGCATGCATGCCACATATCCTTGACCTTATTTGGTAGGTCTATAATTGAAGATATTATTGAGATCATGATATAAGTGAATAGTACAACTAAGAAAATCAAATATTGAGGGGTCTAAAAAAATATGTATATGTCAAATATAAATAATATAGGTGGAAAAAATATAAAGGGGTCAAAATAAATCCCTCTCATTATAAGTCTACCATAAAAATATGAATATTTTTGGTGGTCTAATTTATGAGAGTAATAGAGAATAGATGCAGGAAGGAAAAAAGGACAATAGTGAAAAAATATACACATAAATAAACTAGTTTTTTTGGATTTTTGTTGGGATGGAGTTACACCAAAAATAAGAGAAGCTTGCATGAAATTATTTTTATATGGAATAAAAAGTACGCAAAATGGTAAGAAAAAATATGGTAATGTTGAGTCAATGTACATAGCATAAATAACACACCATAGGTAGAAATATTTAAATAAATACCAAAATAATTATGAAAAATTCTTTTATTTAGGTCCGATATACAATGAAATATTTACACACAAATGGGCCATAATATTTTTTATTTTTTTATTTTATTTATTTTTTTGGCTCAACTAGCCCAGTGACTAGCTAGCTGAGGGTTTTAAGAAAATATGGAGAAAGTCCCTAACTCACACACGCCTATGTACAGTGAAATGGTAGGGATAACCAAAATGTTTGAGTGATTTAGGCTGAGGTAGCTTACTATGGAAATTATGGAAAGCCAAAAAACGGCTATCAGTACATAAAACAACATAGAACCGAGTAGTGCCCAACATGATCAACATAATGAGAAACGCACTCTCTAAAAGTGACTATCACTAGCAAAAATCACGAATATCCACGCCCTTGAGACCCATGAGAAGATGACGATCTGCCGCTCCCCAACCGATCGACATCTTTAAGGCACCACCTAGAGAGTCCCAAGCAGAACAAATGGATTGAACCACCATGAAGTAGGCTATAGAGAGGAACTAAGCCCCATCACAAGTTTCAATCATCAGAGGTGCTACCAAGTAACCACTACTACCCTAGATAATCACCTACCACCACCCCATGGCCAAATGAAGCACGAGTGCAGACCTAGGAGAGCAAGATTTACCTTTGGATGAGGAAGGGTTGCCACCATACTTTGTTTTGGAAAAAATGAGGACGCAATGAATTCACACAAGAATAAAGGCAAGGAATGGCCAGGGGCCCCTCCCTGAGGAGATCCCTACTCCTTTGCATGCTACAGATCTTGTCCTCTCATTGGCGGAGTCGCCAAACCCAACCTCCCCCTGGTACACAAGGCCCTGCAAACCCTTTCCACAATTGTTTGGAGGCCTCCCTAGTGTAAAGTGTGAGCTTTGTCCTAGAGTACTAGAGTATGAGTCAAGGAGAGGAAAGGTGGATTTATCCCACATGCAGCGGTGCAAGATTGTAGAGCTACTTAAATCTCATTTTGTGAATGAATAAACCAAGTCTATTTTGCATTACATCTCTCTTGTTTATAGTGATCTTGTGATGGCTTAGGAACAACTCAAGATGTTTCTCTTTCATCCACCCTAGCTAGCACAATACCATTCCCATCATGTGGTATCAGAGCTATGTTGTAGTAGCTAGGATTGTTGTTATGCATTTGTCTATTAGTGATTAGCATCTCCATTATAATAATTAGTATTTCTAATCCCTCTAATCATTGCTTGATTACCAAGCGTTGGGCATGTTCTTGGATTAAGTCCTTCGGCCACTACCCTTCTTGATAATTGACGTTGATTAGTGAATTAGTGTATATACATAATTACATTATCACTTTCTAATTTTTCATTTTGAGTGATTGTATTCAAGCCCTCATCTTGCATCAATAAAATCTCCTCATTTGAGCAAAATTGTCACTTGCAATTATGATGTGTGCATAGCCTGTCCGGAGAGCTCTCATTTGAGTATAAGCATGCCGAATTTGGGATAGGTCTCAAGGATTAATGCCCCAAATTGAGTCTTGCTTAATCGAGCTTACTCTGTGGGATTTCTGTTGCAAAACTTCAATTTGTGTGTGTGTGTGTGTGTGTGTGTGTGTGTGTGTGTGTGTGTGTGTGTGTGTGTGCATTCAATGCCCATTTTGTGTTTGAGCTCCAACTAGCTCCAAGGTTGGCTCCCACTTTGGTGGGAACCTATGCAAGCAAAGTCAAAGCCTAAAAGGACGCTCACACACACGCAGTCGCCCACGGTAGATCTCAACTTGGTGAAAAACTAAAGTGAAATCCATTTTTGGGTCCGATCGGACTGTCACCGACTGTCACTTGTCAAGCTGCCATCCGGTGGCTTCCCAAAGCGCCTACGAGCGGCTACTCGCTATTGACCGGCCAACTTCCTGCGAACGGCGCCCAATTGACCATCGCTTAGCTTCCCCATTCCGCTAGAGGATGTGAGGTCCACGCTTCACCCAATTTTTTCAAAGCGCCAGTTCTGCCCTTAATGGGACCCTCTTCACGCGGACGCCCAAAGACTTGAAGAGTCTTGCCCTCTTAAGAGCACCTTCCCATGGGTTGCTGCTTCAAAACTCGTACCAACCTCCTAAGAAGGTACTCCCACCTACAGCACTGCATACAAGCTAACCTCGAAAGATCAAAAGGTTCAAAAGCTTCAAAGAGGGCTTCAAGTAGCATTCAAAGAAAGCCTTCATTTCTAGCATTTAAATAATTTCAAAACGCCCTCATCATCAAAAGAGATTGAGCTTTCAAATGTGAAGAGGGGCTGCACCAAGGGTGAAGAGGAGCTTCGCAAAATGAATTTTCTCTCTCTCTCTCTCTCTCTCCTCTCTCTCTCTCTCTCTCTAAAATTTCAAAATCTTGCAGCCAAGCACAATTACTTGCAAATAAATTTTTCAATCATCTCCTAAGGGATATTTGTAATCGTGTAAAGAGGTAGACACTGGCTAGGCTCTCTAGTAAGCAATGGAAGAGAAGGGGCTTAGGAAATTTAATGGGGAGGGCTTTCATACTTAGAAAACCAAATTGAAAGGCCCCTTAATGAAAAAACAATTGTGGGGAATAGTCAAGCCAACGATCACTGATCCGACATCTACTGATGGTGCACACATACTAACTCGAGCTATGAGTGCTCAAAATCAAGCCAAGGATGAGAAGGCATAAGGAATCATAATCACTGCACTACATGACAATTATGTACACTTTACTGATGATTGTGAAACCTCATGAGCTGCATAGCAAGCACTAGAAAAAAACTTTGGAGCTAAGAAAAAGAAGACCAAAGTGAGCTTAAAGAAGGATCTATGCAAATTAAAAATGAAACATAACGAAGATGTTGCAAGCTTGGTCAATCACCTTAAAAGCATGACCACACAACTAGCTTACGTAAACAGTGCAATACTAGAGGAGCACAAGATTGCAGTTCTTCTAGTAGACTTACCACCTAGCTTTGCCAGATATTGACCATCATTGAGGAGAAGGATCCAACACCAGATTTCCAAGATGTAATTAACTCTTTAATGTCAGAGGAGAAGAAGCAAGGGATGAATGCTACTTTAGAGGGAGGAGCTTTTGTAGTTAGCTCTAGGAACAAAACTTGTTTCAAGTGTGGCAAAGAAGAGCCCATAGCAAAGGACTGTCTAGCATCAAAGACTTGCAACATTTGTGGGAAGAAGGGTCAGCTTCCTTCCAGTGTTTCAAAAGGACAGAGGAAGGAAGCATCGCAAAAATCCAAGGCCCAAAGGCTATTTGGCAGAAGAAGACGAAGATGAAGATGAAGAAGAAAAGGCAATAGCCTTCTAGTCTACAAGGACATTCCTCTATTTTTTTGTTTTTGCCTTTCCCCTTCAGCTTTATTTGTTTGTAGATAGCTTGGACTAGCTTGGTCTCATTTTTATACATTTGTTTGAAGGGAGGTGTTGAGTATCTCTTGGATTAAAGATAGTTTGTCTCCTGGATTGGAGATGTTCTTTTTTGCTTTTGGATTGGAGTGCGCCAGAGATGTCAATTTCTTCAATTTCTTCCTAGTCCAAACCTCAAGGGGAGGATTGTAAGGTGTGAGCTTTGTCCTAGAGTACTAGAGTATGAGTCAAGGACAGGAAATGTGGATTTATCCCACATGCAGTGGTGCAAGGTTGTAGAGCTACTTAAAGCTCATTTCATGAATGAATAAACCAAGTCTATTTTGCATTACATCTCTCTTGTTTATAGTGAGCTTGTGATGGCTTAGCAACAACTCAAGATTGTGTTTATGAGTCCAAGTTAATTGATCTTGGAACCTAATTCGCTTGAGTGATAATCTAGCCAACACACACTCACTTGTGTGCATGATGTTTCTCTTTCATCCACCTAGCTAGCACAATCCCATTCCCATCACCTGACGCATGCAGGACAGAGCAGAGAACAGAGAACTTCACACGAGGGCTCATCGCATTATGAGTGCACTGTCCTCTTATATTCTTCACCAACTATGTCCTAGCATACAAAAATTGAGTTGTAATTCTAATATTTTATCATTTGAAGGGCTCAACGAAAATATCATCTTCCATAGTTATGGGTAACTCTTCTGAGTGCATGTCTTTTGAAAGAATAGGTACCCCTTCAAATCCTAATATTGCCATCTACCTTGCTTAAGGCATTTTGTATGAAGGTCCAAAATTCTAGAGTCTGTCATTGAAAGAGCGTGCTTCAAAATTTCTCTTTTATAGGAAAGGGGTATCAAATAGGGTATCTTCCAATGGAAGGGAAGTTCATCTATATGCCCATCTAATTTAGAAAACATGGACATGCTATAGTTTTGAGAATGGGAAAGTATACATAAACTAAGCATCTCTTCTAGTCTTCACTCATATCTAAGACTCTAGCCAAGAATTTCTTGACCTAACTAAAGGTTTGTAGCTATAAATTTACTAATATTATTCACGAAACACACTACCCTCTATATTCTTCACTAACTATGTCCTAGCTAGCTTACAAAAATTGACTTGAAATTTTTTGTGATATCTCACCACTTGAAAGGGAAAATGAAAATATGCCCTTTCATAGGGAAGGGTACTACTTTTGAGAGCCTGTCTTTTGAAAGAATAGGCAGCCCTTCAAATCCTAACAATGGCTCTCACCTTGCAAAATGTGCTAAGAGATTCATCTTCAATGAAATCACACCTCAAGAAAGATCACAAGGGCAACTTATTTATGCTGCATATTTGTCGTGTTTATGTATGGAACATGTACATTAATGATCATCCTTAGAATGCGGTACAAAAAGCATAACACCTCTCAATAATATTATTAAAGAAAAGTAACTGGTTTTCATATATGAATTGAGATCTTTTGTTTACCCAACAAGGCTTTGAATATGTTTAGTCCCTCTCTTGCAATTTAGTCCCTCTCTTATGGTGTCGAGCAATTTGCTAGACTAGTTCAATAATGTCTAATTCATACAAAACATTTCTCTCCTTCGTTGACTATTATATCTGCACCGGTGAAGTTACTCATTTAAAGTTCTCTATATCATGTGCATTCAAGAAATCATTGATAATACCCCAATAACACCATATACATACTATATTAACAATGTGAACTTATTCTCCATCCCCCTTTATGTATGCATACTAGTATACATTTTTTAGAATCAATAGTTATCTCCAATTAACTCACGTGATATGATACATGTTTTGAAAAGTGACCACCTCATGTATCTAATATAATAAAGCAGCGATGACTGATGACCGGAGGATTTGCCCCTAATTAACTCGCCTTACTCTCTACTTTTTAATAGATAAACAATTCAATACAACTAAGACTTAAATAAATATAAGCCTAATGTTTCTTTGCACAATTTCTCCTTTCATAAAGCATGTAAGCAATCAAATGTGTTTGGAGTCATAATTAGAAATATCATTGAAATAGTTGATATTGCTTATTGCTTACAAGTTCCACCAAAGTGGTTCTATAGATAGACCGGTATGCTCTTCATACCTCACTTAAGCGGCCATTAATTCGGAGGACAATTGTGGGCAATAGTCAGATTATTCAAGACCATGACCATGTCTATTCTGATTGCATTTGCAAGCTTATTCAAATTAATATGAAAAAAATGAATAAAATGCAAAGCTTATGTTTGAAAACTCCCCTTGTTGAAGTTCTTGTTTTAATTTCCCTCTTTGGAAATCTCTTGTAATCTTGTCTCAAAGAATCTCCTAGAAGATGGAGCAAGTCTCTCCGGAAGAGAGCATGGAATACATAAACAAATGAAAATTATGAACAAGCGTTTCTATAAGCAAGACAACCCTTTCTTGCTTTTAATGTTAGATCTTTTTTATAATAAAAGAATCTTGTTTTGTAGATGCCAAAGAAAAACATCTTATTTGAGGAGGGGCCTTTTTGATTGATGTTCAGGGTCTTTCATGGGAGATGCACTGCAAGATAGTCTCTCAAGAATGCCTATGGCTTCTGTCATGGATGGCCTTTGCGCAGGCTCGTCATCGATGCAAAGAATGGCAAGATTGAAAGCTTGAACTTGATGATCAAGCGATGGACAACTTTCCACAACAAAAGGATTTAGCGATTGTAGGCCTCGTTCCTCCTTTTGTAAACCTAGCACCCAAGTCACCAAATGTGGCTTTACCTCAAGCTCTTCCTCTTGGTTTGAAACAGGGCTCTTTTCCTCCTCAAGTGAGACACAATTCTCCTCCTCTGGGTGTGGAGTAGAGCTCCTTTCCTCATGGGTGAGATAGGGTCCTTTTCCTCATTGTTTGCAATAGGGCTCTTCTCCTTTTCCTCATTGTTTGCAATAGGGCTCTTCTCCTTTTCCTCATTGTTTGCAATAGAGCTCTTGTCCTCCTCATCATGTGAAGTCCGCCGACTATTGTCTTCCTCATGAGATACAGGGGTCTTCCCAGTGAGTAGCTCTAAAAGCAAGATCCCAAAGCTATAGACATCAACCTTCTCTGTATACCGCCTCACGGAATATGAAACAGATGTGAACTCAGGAGGTGTATAGCCGGGTGTCTCCACTACTGTCTTAGAGACGAGGGCGATGAGGCCATAGTCGGCAACAAGTGGGTTCAAATCATCATCTAGGAAGACATTGGAGGATTTCAAGTCCATATGAAGGATTTTGGAGGTACAGGCTCTGTGCAAATGGGCAAGGGCATGGGCAACACCAAGGGCAATGTTGATTCTCTTGGACCAATCCAAAAGGGTGGGAGATTTGTGAAGAACATCATACAAGGTGCCCTTAGGCATGAAATCATAGAAAATGGCCTTCTCAATGGGTTAGAGTAGTAGCCTCTTATAGCCAAAAGCGTGACGCGGCTTGCTGACTCATGCAATTGTGCCACCTCCCTCTCAAAAGTTGATTGGGTAATTGGGTTGTTGAACACTTTTACTGCCAGGTGTCTGCCATTTGGCAAATCTGACCTGTACACGGTGGCAAACCTTCCTTGCCAAGAACATGGGCTGTGTCAAAGTAGCCTGCATTGGAGACTATTTCTTCATAGTTGTGTGGGAAGCCTTCCATATATATCTCCAACTTGGCCTTTCTCATGCTGTCTGCTACATCCAAGCTAAAGCTATTTCTTGCTCTCTCCAGAGGCCTCTCCATTATAGCCTCTTCTTGCCTTATCTTGCAACAGCAGAATACCAAAAACACAAAGATCAGCACTAGCCCAAAAGCCCCCACCACCACTATTATGGTCACCTTCCCATCCTTGCTCAGCTCTGATTCCTTCTTGTTGTCTGACTTCTCGTGCTTCATTCGCTCCGGCGGCCTTTCCTTGGGCAGCCTATTGCATTCTGCGCCCATCAATGGATCCCCACATAGAAGCTCATTCCCTATATACGATGTGTAGTTGAAGTTGGCTAACACCCCATTCATGGGTATCTCTCCTGCCAGATTATTGAAAGACACATTGAATGACTTCAACATCGTCAGGTTACCGAGCGATGCTGGGACACTGCCTTCGAGGTCGTTTGCGCAGAGGTCAAGTACCTGTAGCGAGGACATGCTTCCAAACTCTGGAGGAATGGTTCCGCTGAAGGAGTTGTGGGAGAGGTTCATTGCTGTGACATTATGAAGGCTGCCAAGCTCTGGAGGCAAGGGCCCTTGTAGTTGATTATCTCCCAACACAAGCTCTTTCAGCAGAGTGAGAGATCCAATGGAGGAGGGATGGAGCCTGTGAAGAGATTAGCACCCAAATCAAGATGGACTAACCTTTGTAAATTTCCGATTTGGAGAGGGATGACTCCATTGAACTTGTTGGAGCCAGCATAGAGAGCAGTAAGCTTGTGAGGTTGGTGATGGAGGAGAGGATTGGTCCTGTGAAGGCATTGGATTGAAGAGAGAGGTACTTGAGTCCGCCAAGGTTGGCTATGGTGGGGGCACCTTTCCAGAGAGGTTTATTAGTATCCAAAAGCAGGAACTGCAGAGAGGAGGAGAGAAAGAGAGCACTGGGAATGCTACCATTGAAGAAGTTACGGGCAAGGTAGAGGGAAGTGAGAGAATGAAGGGAGCCCAATTCAGGTGGGATGAGCCCAGTGAGGTTATTGTGGGAGAGGTTGAGAGTAGAGAGAGAGGAGAGGTTGGCGATGGCAGGGGAGAGGGTGCCAGAGAGGGAGAGGCCATTGAGGGAGAGAGAGGTGACAGAGGAGGTAGTGCATGTGACCCCCCACCAAGAGCATAGGTTAGCACCATTGGAGGCGCTCCAGGTTGCAAGGCGGCCGGTAGGATCTTCCCAGGCAGCTCTCAGAGCAAGCAGGGCAGCCTGCTGGGCGGCGACAGAGGGTGTTCCCGCGGAGGGGGGTGGCAATGGAGCAGGTGCGCCGATGGGTGCTGCTGCAGGCGGCGTTGTTTCATTAGCGGGTGAGCCCACGGGCTGGGCTTCCAGGAGCGGAGTGCAGCCAAGGAGGTAGCAGAGGAGGAGGAGGAGCAGGTGAGGGAGGGGCATGGCAGCACACAGGAATTTGCCACAGTGGGCATATGCCTATGGTGCTACTGGTTGCAAACCTTTGGGGTTTCACCTACATTTCCAATTTCGTGTCAAATTGGGGCTATTAGATTATTGGCTATTTGTCTCCCTCCAACCCGTCTCGAGTCGCTTTTCTTGCTGCCCATCTCTCACTATTCTAAAGAACAGTCAACTCCTCTCTCTCTCTCTCTCTCTCTCTCTCTCTCTCTGTGTCTGTGGGTGAGAGCTTCCTACAGTAGCTGTGCGTGCCTTGTTGATGAAGGGTTTCGAAACCCCTGAGGACCATGTATATTATGGCCACCTCGCACATGCCCCAACGTGCTCAATGTTTTGGCCCAGACTACGGTTTTGCAAACGTCAACCTTAATCAGCTGAAAGCAAGGCTTTCTTTTCTCTCTCTCTCTCTCTCTCTCTCTCTCTCATATTCATGTGGGCTCTCTCCTTGATCCATGCCTTTGCGCTTGAGAATGCTTAGCCTAGTTGGCTTCTCACTTGTTTAGCAATTGTGCATGATTCATACCGAATCCATTTCAATACCTCGAGGTTAGCTTTCTTGAGGATGGAACGTCCCTTCCTTCCCTCCTCCTCTCTCTCTCTCTCTCACTCACACACACACATCTTGGAGGTTCGTGCTATATTAAGGCATGGTCACGCGAAGCTTATCAGTTATTGATAACTATGCCAACTATGCCAAGACAAAGTATTAAATGAATAACTAAGCCTCTTGCATGGTCATGCAAGGCTTTAGTTATTCATTCATCCTCCCAACTATGCCTTGAACTTCACAACTATGAAAAAATCGGCATTGTTACAAAGGGTAGACTTAGTAACTCATTTTTTGCTCCTTTTTGCGTGTGACCAAAAATGAGGCTTAGTTATTTGTTCAAATAACTGATAACTAAGCCTCACGTGACCATTGCCTAACCCATTCAGTGTGCAATCTCTCTCTCTCTCTCTCTCTCTCTCTCTCTCCATCCACAAGAAGATTTAGAAATTTTCTCATGTAGAAAAATGGAGTCTTTCTCAGTGTTTTTCATACAATGCATAACATCATAAGCTTCTACTCGAGAGGCATCGCATACCTAGCTAGGAACGATTAGGGGCAGGGGATCGCCGGCCCCCCCACCGGGCCGGCGGTCCCTGCCCCCAAACGTACCTAGCTAGCTCATGATGTCAAGGTAAGACACAATGTGGGAATATTGTGAGAATTTGTCCAAAACTTCTTGTGCTCTCTCTCTCTCTCTCTCTCTCTCTCTCTCACACACACACACACACACACAACGTTGAAGTGCAAGAATTGATATCGTGTTTCTTTTGGAATGCAATTCTAATGCCACTAGCATTGCTTGAAGCTAAACATGTGGCTGCCCCCCCCCACCGGACTAACTTACGCAACCCAAGGCATACATGAAGCTTCCAAAACGACTAGTACTAGCTCAATTATTAGCAAATGACTAAATTAATTCTCGTCCTTTGCTTCTTAATATGCATGGGGTCTCTTACCGTACCAAAAAAATATGATGTTGATACCTTGAAACTTAGGAGCTTCTAGTCTCTACAAGTAAACTTCTTTGATATCTTTTAATTTAGAAGCATAAAACCAAACTTTGTGAATAAATTAATGATGTGGGTTTTTTAATTAAATTAAATGATGTGGGTTTTTTTAAAGGACATAATTTTTACGAAGGACACTTGGAGGTATTGGGAGGGAATATAGAAAAATAAATAAATAGGTGTAGTGCTTCCCTTGCAACAACATGTGCACAAAGTTAAATACATTTATAGGAAACCAAAGTCTCACGTAAGGACTAGATATGTTGGTGCTTATGGCCTCACCACTAAGTAACACCCATATTTAAGAGCGGGAGGCAATGGGATTAAAGGCGGAGAAGCTCACGTACGAAAATCGAAATGATCGTAGTCATAAAAATCAAATAAAAAATTAAACTTGGACAGTTTGGGTAATGCATGTTAACTTACAATATAATGTTGTAAAAACGATTGTGGATTCACAATGCATGCGTGGGTGAAGTGGTTAGCCAATGTGACCTTAAGCTCGGACAACAAGGTGGCGGGTTCAAATCTTCCCACTGTGCCTCGTTTTTTTCGTTGGCCAAGTTTAATACGCATCGCTTTTTTGGCAGCGCACCTCGTTTTTTCGCTGGCCAGGTTTAGTGTGCCTCGTGATCCTGCCCCTCAACCCCGACCGTCAATTTCATTACTGTTGTCACCATTCTTTCAGTCAGTCTCCATAGATGGGTTGGATAGGGAGTGGGAGTGCTAAGTGGGAGGTTGGGGGTTAGAGACATGACGCGACGCGACGATGGGGAGCCTAAATTTTTTGTCATCATGGAGATGGGATCAACAACGGATTAAATCTCCGTTGATGATCCCTCGACTTTGTCCCATAGCCTTTATATAAAAGAGCGAGGGGGGGGACTATGTCATGTTCTATTACTCATAATTAATGTTGCTCAGAGATGCTCAATATCAGGATCTTGAACGAAGGTCACTAAGGCTACTAAGGCTTCACTCTCACAAGGATCTTGGAGGTGCTACAGGTTTCAAGACCCTCAAATCATTGTGCACTTATGTGCCCTTGTGGAAGACGTAGCGGTTGTCGAGCTAAATACAACCGCTACGTCTTCCACAAGGGCACATAAGTGCACAATGATTTCAGGTCTTGAAACCCTTCAAGACCCTGTAGCACCTCCAAGATCCTTGTGAGAGTGAAGCCTTAGTAGCCTTAGTGACCTTAGTTCATTGTTTAAATAGTTTTTGTATACTTATCTATCACATATTTAAACAATGAACTACGTGTCTCACAATCTCATAATTAACAGATAGACTGTATTGAGCCATGCATGCACATAATTTTCTTGCAAGGGTACATCCAACAACCCTGCATCGAAAATTAATCTTTTACTATTCAAGCATGACAATATTGACACGAGTTCTGAATTTAACTTAGTATATTCTATGTATTAAGCAGAGAGACATTCAGGGGGCCAGGTGGTGCAATTTGCTTCATCCGGCAGTGTGGCTCTGCATCTTCGACAACAGTGAGGATAGTGCGCGTGCAACTAGAGAGAGAGAGAGAGAGAGAGAGGGGGGGGGGGGGGGAGGGGGGGCGGGCGGGCGGCCGAAGGCGACCGGCCACACTAGTGACATCAAGATGGACCCAGTCGAGCAAACCAATCAACTAGAAGACATGTGGCATGTAGGTCCAATATTCCTTGTACATAGACTAGCTGGATTATCTATAACCAAATTAAATACAATAACAAACCAAACAAAAATAAGACATGCGGTTAGATGGTGTCTCAAATGAAAATAATTTTCGTAACGAATTTTTAGGCATTTCGATAACTTGCATGATAGAAACAAAAATTAGAGGCACGAGTGGAATCACATCGAATGGCATTCATATAGTCTCCCTTCTAGCTCTTCACTACTTGTGTAAGCATGTCTGTTAAGATATGTTGAGGTATCCTTTGACCCTCAAGGCTCGGTCTGAGCTTGAGGATTGTGTATATTTCTGTTCTTAATACTATCCTCTCACAATTGTGAGTTTTGAAAAAAAAAAAAAAGATATGTTGAGGTATCTTTGCTTGATGGATATGCATAATATTGTTAGCATTTTGCCCGAGCACTGTAAGAAAGACGTATTAGATATATGGACATGCAATATATCTCTTGTTCAGTCTGACTCTCTACTGGAACTCATAACAAAAACACGTTGGCTATTTTTGAATGAGGACCTGAACCACTTCCTTCGACTATTCAAATGTTTCCTATCTTTGAACACTACTCTAATTCATGTATCGCTTGTATGATAGATTCAAAGGTATTACCACTGAAAATTTAGTTGAAAGTACTGATGCTTGAGTGCTTTGTGCATACTAAGCGAGTGATATACTCGGCATGTAAGATGATCTCTCCTCTATACTAGCATGTGGAGTAGGGTTTACATTGTTTGCAATAGTTGAAGCATCTTTAAGAGCTTTTGTTAGGTCTACAAAACTCACTCCAATATCAAAAGCCAGCCACTAGAGCTCGAGCCTCCTCCCCTATATTTTAGTACCACTAGCTATTCGCCAAACTAAAGGAACAATGGTGGAGAGTGCACGACAATCTTGTTAATTCTCCATCGATGCCTTACATGAGTGTTGAAAATGGGTAGTACTTCTCTTTTTCCATTATCCAAGGTGATACTTGCTCCAAAAGCATGAGCAACCTCCCTTGCTCGTACGAGGCTGTCACACTTCTTCCCAAGAGCCCAAAATTGGTACGGCACTCTACTCCTAGATGGAACTCTCCTCAAGGACCGGTGGGTGGGATGGCATATCAGAATGCATTCTAGTCATATTTGTAAAAGGGTTGACACTAGCTCCATGAGGAGCTAAGACCCGCTTATCTTCAAAACATATACACAGCATAAAACCCACCCTATTGTGCAATTTCTCACAAAACCTAGATAAGTCTTCACATTACACAAAAATATAGATTAGAATAGAGAGACATTAGATCAAAGGGGGAAGCCTTCACAAGTTTGATAGCCTGCACAAGCCCACAACTTGTGTGAGCCACTAAAACAAAAGTTGATAACACTTGATATAGGGATTTTGGGTAAATCAAGTCATCCACACTATGGATTCATCCTCTTAATTCATGCTAAATAGAAATCACTCAATTGAACTCCAATATGCATGAAACATGCATGCGAAAGCTTATCTAGCTCAACCCTTTATATAGGTTTGTATACATTACTTTTAATAAAGACTTTCAAAATAAGGTTAACCATCTCTTTGTAGACTTGCCCCACCTCCTACTGTGCTTATGAGTGGCTCCAATTCTAACACACTTACTCTCGACCTCATTGACAACCTCCTACGTGTTGAGCCACTGCCTGCCCCACCTAGCCACTGCCGCTGTCTCCCCAACCCATTCTCATAATCTCATTCTATCCAATCTCTCTACGTGAGCCACCGCCTATCCCACATAGCCACTGCCTCTGTCTCCCCAACCCCAGTCTCTCCATCTATCTTTCTCC
>NW_028221440.1:1066944-1083884 GCF_014529385.1 Adiantum capillus-veneris
GCACTTTAAGCTTGGGCTAGGTTCTCACCTTAAGTGCAGCCCTAGCATCTCAAGCATGTCAAGCACCTCAAGCATCTCAATAATCAAGCACCTCAAGCATCTCAAGCACCTCAATCATCAAGCACCTTAGTCATCAATCATGACAAGCAGGACAAGCACCTTGAGCTGTGGGTCGAGTTCCCGCGCCTCAAGCTCAGCCCTAGCTTACCTAAGGTCAAAGGCCTTTTACACTCATTATTGGAGGTCTTCAATGAAGCTAACCCTAAGGTCTTATGCTCCATTTGTTAGCCTTGCTCTTTGATAGACCATCTCTCATTTGGGCCCCTTTACCATTGGCCCCGTGTTGAGATAGATCTATAAGCACATGTCTATATCTTAACACTTGTTCCCGTTGATTCTCCCACATTAAGTGATCAATTTAGCATGAGAAAATCATTTGGGTTGGTTAGATATTAGATATTAGATTTTATGACATATACTTATTTTGTGATTTCCTAGCTTAAATTCCTACTTATGATGAAATTAGGCCATGGGTCGGTGACGTCAAAATCTACAATTTATCATTATATGTTTACGTCAATGCGTAGAGCTCTTACCTGTGCTATGAAGCATCAAGAATTTCTAAGCCATTGACTCTAAAAACACTACCCTCTTACTTAGGAGACAACAAAGATGAGTCCATGGTGTGCAAAACCACTCAGGTAAAACGAGCAGAACAGACCCTAGAGGTAGAGAAGATACACTCAATCATGTCATCACCCATTCAATGTACTCTTACCTTGTGAAAATTGTGAAAAATCATACCATATTTATTGAATGATTTACAAAAACTCTAGAAAAGGTGGGCAATACATGGCTAATCTCAAAAAATTTGGATAAATTGAAACATTAATTGGGGAACAAGGAAATTAGACCCGTCCCTAAAAGTTAGGGAATACTACGAGGAGGAAGAAGGAAACACAACCCTTCCGGTGAGATATAATGATGTAGAAACTCTGAGTGCGCGGATGCAGTGCACATGTGCAGGGAGTGCGATGGGGAGAGAGGAAGAGAGAGGAAACAACACAGGATGTCGGTGGAGCTCCCAAATCTCACTGTATGAGTACCATGTGAGAATATGAATGAGAGATCCTTATTCTTTGTATGTATAAAGAATAAGGAGATAAATGTGGGAAACCGAAGACTAGCCGGTGGACATGGGCAAAGCACAGTGAGACACACCGCCTTTACCTAACATTCTCCCACTAAAGGCTGTGTGCCGAAAAGTGGCGAGAAGACTAGCCTACAACTAGTTAATACAAGAGGTGAGAGAAAAGGACTCTCAAGCTATGCCCAGTGGCTCACTCCAAACATGCTCTAGTGTAGATGCAACATGCATACCACTAGGGCTAGAGCTACGATGACACTCATGATGTAGGTATCAAGTGACAACTTGCATGGCTCCACAATGCACAATGCCAGTGTCAGTCATCGCACAACGGACAACTCCCACTACAAAAGCACCAACAGTAAAAGCAAGATCAGGTCTCGAAACCAAAAGGTCAGACATGAGAGACCCGAAAGCCGACGAAACATGCACTATGTGTGCCAGCCTATCCCTGTCAGCAACCTCAGTGCCATATGGCATCGTCATCAGGAACCACCTGACTATGCATCACCATGTCAGCATCCTTTGGCAAAGGCATATCTGCTGAGAATGGTTGCAAAACCAAAACAATCAGCACCACTGCAATCACACACAGCTGCCTGAAGGACATCATTGCTCTCAAACGTATCAGATTCATCATAGAACAATGCATCGATCTCTGGCTCAATTGATGTCACCTCAACTGATGACTAACAAAGTTGTGCATCCCTAGAGATACCACTATCTGCGTGAACATCACCACAAGACAAATGCACAACCTGCTCTCCATGAAGCACATCCGCAAAAGAGAGACGCCTCGTCTCTCGCTCCAAACATGGCTGAAAATACACAGAGACTACACTGCCTCGTGTGTCAAAAATATGCAAAGGGTATACCAGACCGCTCTTAGCACCTCTGGCTACTATCACTAGTGATCCCCTATGCATTTGAAATGACCGCTCTCCAAGTAGTACACAATGTCCACTACTCTGCAATTGACACACTGAAATGAGACTCTGAGTGAGTTCTGGTACATAACGTACATCTTGTAGCATAAGCAATGCACCGCTAGGTAAAGACATGCGTACATCTCAAGCACCCTCTATGTCATATGCTGAACCATCAACAAACTGCACACAACCAAGTCTCCCACTAGAGAAAGAGCAAAACAAATCACAATGTGGCGTCATGTGAAAAATTGCATGCTCATCTAGTAGAAAACACATAGACAATGTGCTATCCCAAGACACAAAGTAGTCTGAAGGCAGGCTAGACTCAAAAATGGCATGCCCGTCACATGCATACTCTCTAGAATCTGTCCTCATAGTAGAACCATGCATCTTCCTCTTCCGCTGCCTCATACGCGTAAAGCAATCGCGCCTAATATGCCCCTTGTGGCCACAATACCAACATTTCAGTCGCCGTGAACAAAAATCACCTCTCATGGCCATGCCAAACAATGGCAAACAATGCTCGAGATCACAAAACTCTCCCACTTGAGAGCAAACCACTATCTCAAGCAGACAAAGTGAGCAAACTATTAAGCTCACAAGACTCTGCAATAGGCAAACAAATTTGACAAAATTTTGGTAGAGTCTCCCTTGTAAATAACTGGAGCAAAAACTCAACAGTAAACCGCAAATGGAGACAACACAAAATGGCCACATGGCCAAATCTGGGAATGTAGTCGTTCGGAATCACCTCACAAAGTCATACAAAGAGCAAGCATGCTCTTGTCGGAGTACCACTCAATGGAATATTGACAAAACCTGTCAATTTTTTTGCATAAAGAAGCTTCAATGGATGCGCATAAACAAGTGCTCAACTGTGAGTATCAACCATGCATCCAAAATACCTAGTCATGATGGCTCCACATCTCCACATATGTTCCCACATAGAGTATACATCAACAGAAAACCGTGAGTCAAGAAACTGCATACGAATGTGCCTTAGTCCAAGAATCACATCCCAAATTAACAATTGCAAGTTAAATCAACACCCAATGGACTCCACAATGTGACGTACATATCCTCAGACGCATTCTACACAACGATTTGCATTATACAAGCCCTTAACTATCAAATCTTTTGTGTCAGGTTGCTACAGAAAATTCAGGGATCAGAATTTCAAAATTTTGATATCACCATTGCGTTCAAAACTTCAACAAACCCTGGGATAGACCCCTAGATAGTATAGATCTGAGTTCGAGTGTGCAAGATGTGCCAAAAAACACTGTTTTCGGCTCAAAAACGCAGCAAAAACTTGTTGCTGTTGCAGAGATTTCAGAGGTCAAAATCAGCTCAAATGGACATCACCATTGCATCCGAAGCGTTCCAAAATTCTAGGTTACACCCTAACCTTGCATAAATCGCATTCCGTATGCAAAAAACGTTGTTTTTGGGACTCGAAAATGACCGACGAAAATGAAAATCTGCATTCTTCCTGCAAATATGATTGCACAAAAGCATACACACTTGCAATACACTCTTCCCTCAATCTTGGGAATTTCCCTCAAGCTTCCATGAGCACAAATTTGGTGGCTGCTCACCGATCTCAAGCTTCCACCGAAAACAAGCTCAGCATAGCCAAAATCTCACTTCTCTGTAGCACTCCATCTGTCGCGAAGCCAAAGCTCTGATACCAATTGTGAGTGCACAAATGTGGTGCATGTGTGTAGGGAGTGCGATTGGGAGAGAGGAAGAGAGAGAGAACGACAAAGGGTGTGGGTGGAGCTCCCAAAACCCTCTGTATGAGTACCATGTGAGAATATGAGTGAGAGCTCCTTATTCTTTGTACGTATAAAGAATAAGGAGATAAATGTGGGCAGCCCGACACTGGCCGGTGGACACCGGCAAAGCAGGGTGAGGCACACCGGCTTTACCTAACAAAAACCATGGCAATACTGGACAGTGGGGCTGGCATAGCCATAGCCACATATGTAGTATGGAAATCATGGGGAAAATCGGCCATCCCCATACAAGGATTGTATATAAATTTCCATATCAGGAGGTAAATTGTCTAACCAGACTTCCTCTATAGGAGCTGATTTCAAAGTTATGCTCCCATCATTGATCTCTCACACTTTTTTCCATAAATGTCCTAGATAGTCTTCCTCCACAAACATAATTCCATCTAAAGCATCTTAAATGTCAGGCACTATGAGTTTCGGCTCTTTAGTTTCAAGGTGGGGTTCTATCCCCACTTTGAATTTCTCTTTATTGGTTTCTACCACAAGCTCCTCAGGTTTTGCTATACTCTCTTTTTGTTTTTCCAGTATTCCTTCAGTAATTCTCATTTGGTGTATACTTTTAGCTTAAAATTAGCTTGTTGTCAAACCATGACCATTGATCAACAAACACATAGCCCTCAAAGAAGCTTAATCTACATCCCTCCGTCCACTTTCCCTCCATGGAAGTGGAGTTGGACGACAACTTTTTATCAGAAAGTGACAAAATAGCCTGTGCAGCACCTTATAGTTGCCCAAATGGGGCCTAGAATGGCCTCAAAAAAAAAGTCTCATCCCAATCAAAGACTGTAGCAATGTGAACTTCCCACCAAGCTTTAATATCAGTTAAAGTACATAAAAGGAAGCATGCAAGCATGAGCTTGAAGATGCAGAAGAAGAAGAAGAAGAGACACCATCATAATAATGACTATGGTTTTGAGTCCTTATTAGTTTTTGTATAGAATGAATGGTCAGTGTTAGTTTTCGTTTGCCCACATACTTGGGACTAGCACATTGGGCATTACCACCTCAATAATTCTTCATGAATGTGATTATGATTATAATTATGATTACATATAATTTTTCATTGATTTGGTTTTGATGATAGTTTATGGGTGTCCTTATACTCAAGGTTTGTATATGGTTAAGGTCATGGTTATATTATGGCATGGTTATGGCTATGGTTATGTTTGTTTTGGGTTTGACTGTGTCCTCTTTTAGTTATGTTAGGTAGTTGGTTTTATCATTGTAATCTATAATTATTTTGTGCTGATATATTATTTCCACAATGCTCTTGCCCACTAATGCCCACTAATGCCAAGCCACAAGCATCCCCTTCAAAAAGGAGAAAAATCAAGAGACCCTTGATGCACGGTTTGCGGTCCACCGATAAAATTGCCCTTCGTAGTGAGGCGGTCCGGGGCGGGCAACAAGAAGAGCAACCTCTAGACACCCTTCAAGGCTCCCGTGCTGCTCAATGGGGCTGGGGCACAACACAACACAAACCAAAACAACAAACCCACAGCCAAATCCCAACTACACAAGGGGCACCACCTAGTTTAAGAGCGAACTAGGACGCAAAAGAGGAGAATCATTAGAGCAACCCACAAACAAGCAAGGAATTTACACTAACCCTAACACCAATGGAACACTCTCACACACTAAAAACACGAGAGAGAGAGAGAGAGAGAGAGAGAGAGAGAGAGAGAGAGATGGTGCTCGGGCTGCTTTGAAGTGTATCGTTAATGATCAAGCAAACATAAATATATATATGTAAGAAAGAGAGAGAAGGGGGAAGGGGGTGCTTGTTGCACTAATGCCTTCTTACAAATCTGTCATGACCAATCAAAGTGAGATTAGTATTTGTTCAACATAGTTTGCGTAAATTTCACCACAACACATCACAAGAAAAGCCACCCCAATCACTGTCTTAAGGCCAGGGGAGTCCTCTCCACCCTGTCGCCCTCTTACGGTATGTGGGATTTATGGCTAGATTGATGACAACACTAGAGACAAGCTATCAAGAACTTAACAAAAAACACCAAGACACTTACGCATCATTGTTGTCCATTACTTCACGTTGGAAGGGAGACAAAGTATCCAAGCTTAGTCCAAATCCACCCTCCTTGATTCAGCAAATGTTGGGCTTACACTAGTAGGAGAAATGATAGATTTCCTACTCTCAATTGAATGATCACTCTCTCTCTTACAATGGCATAGAGTTCCCTTGCTAATCCCCTATTACAACACATGCACATGCATAAGACAATAAGCTTCCACTCAACAGCTCCTTCTGAGAGGTTGAGCTTGGCTTCTCAAGATATAGCATAGTGCTCTTGCTTATGGCTCTCCTTTTTGTGCTAGCTACACCCTCCTTTTATAGCAATTTTGAAGGCTAGGGTTACTCCTCTAACCATGGTTGGGTTAGATTTTCAGCAATTTATCTAATTTCTTTTGCTTGGAATTATCAAGAAGTCGGTGGGGAAAGAGAGAGGAGAGAAATGGAGGTGATAGGACTTTTCATAGTGGGTTAGTGTTAGTAGAGTTAGTACTAATTTACAAATGGAATTGGATATTTACAATGGGAGTATCCATGTAGGATACAAATAAGGAAGAAAAAATCTTAAGAGGTAAGAAAAGGTGGATTTCTTACAAGGTTGATGCTCCAAGTGTCTTGAGTAGGGCCAATTTTGACGCTTGTTGACGGTCCACTAGCTTTGACGGTACATTTTTTCTCCAGTCTTGACCTTCCTTGAGAGACAAGGTAATTGAAGCTGAGTAATCAACCACCATGATGCTGTCTTTTAAGAGAAGAGGCTGAATTTTGTGGTTTTTTTGATAGATATGGGTAAATTGGAGGGGGGAAAATGAGACTAGGTGGTCAATTTTGGAATGGAATTGTGTGTGGTAGGTATGAGTTCACCATGGTTTCTCTTATTCTTCAAGGTTGAGGAGAAGGTGAGTAGAGTGCAGAGAGGAGTGGTGAGAGAGGTGGGGATGATGAGTGGAGAAGTGTGTGTGAAAGAGGAAAATGATAAAGTAGAAGAGAGAGTGTGGCTGCATAGCATGGGAAAACTGGGGTCCACTAATAAAATCATAGCTCACAGCTCGTAGCTCAAAAAAATATGAAAAAATTTGAGGCAAAAGTTCAGCCCACGAGCTACAACTTTTGTTTGTATCACCTTTTCAAATTCGGAGAGCAAGTGAACTTTAAAAATTCAGCAAAACCGACCGTTTTTTTCCACTGCACAAGGTCCTTGTGGGGTCCTTCTTTGGATGATTCTTTTGAATACCTCCAAGAGTGAGCCCTCCATAGTGCACGTATGCATGCCACCTACCCTTGACCTTATTTGGTAGGTCTATAATTGAAGATATTGTTGAGATTGTGATATAAGTGAATAGTACAACTAAGAAAATCAAATATTGAGGGGTCTAAAAAATATGTACATGTCAAATATAAATAATATAAGTGGAAAAAATATAAAGGGGTCAAAAGAAATCTCTCTCATTATAAGGCTACCATAAAAAGATAAATATTTTTGGTGTTATTAATTTTTTAGAAAAAAAAGGGAAAAATCACAATAGTGAAAAAATATACACATAAATAAAACTAGTTTTTTTTGGATTTTTGTTAGGGTGGAGTTACACCAATTATAAGAGAAGCTTACATGAAAATATTTCTATATGGAATAAAGAGTATGAAAAATGGTAAGAAAAATTGTGGTAATGGTGAGGCAATGTACAGAGCATAAATAACACACACCTAGGTAGAAATATTTAAATAAATACCAAAATAATTAAAAAAATCTTTTATTTAGGCCCTATATACAAAAAAATATTTACATACGCATGGGCCATAATATACTTATATTTTTATATTTTTTTTGGCTCAACTAGCCCAATGACTAGCTAATTGAGGGTTTGTTAAGAAGATATTGGAAAAGTCCTGTGACTCACGCACGCCTATGTACAGTGAAATGGTAGGGATAGCCACAGTGTTTGGGTGATTTTGGTAGGGTGAGGTAACTCACTGTGGCAATTACAAAGAGCCGAAAAACGGCTATCATTAGCCCTCCCCTTGGATGATGGTATATTCATGTACCATCATAGAGCATCTTTTCCAAAGAGAGTGCTTCAGAGTCCTTGACGAGATCTTTATTGTTTGGCTCCTCAGAATTTTGGCTAGAGTTACACTCATGCTTCATGTAACAATACTTACATGAGACAGTGACCTTTTGACAGATCTTTGGTAGATCCTTTGGTAGAAGGCGACTCAAATAGGACTTCAAGCGATACCCGTTTACTTTCCTAGAGTGCTCTTTACCATTCAAGTCCATAAGCTGATAGTAACTTGAATTGAAAGCCTTCTTGACTATGTATGGCCCTTGCCATCTTGTTTTAAATTTGGCATCAAAACGATTATCGAGTCGATTGTCATACCTTAGCACAAGATCTCCTTCATTGATGCCTTTGTCCTTCAGTTTCTTGTCAAGCTTCTCCTTTGTCTGTGTGGCTTTCCTCTTATAGCACTCGTATGCTGCTTCTCTCTTCCACTCAAGCTCAGCTAAGGTAAGAAGTCGATCCATCCATGCTTCTTGATCATCTTGTGCTGATTTGCCATGAAGTCGCATTGTTGGAATGTTTAGCTCAATTGGCTGTAAAGCCTCTTGACCATAGACGAAGTGAAATGGTGTGAACTCCGTGGCTTCCCTATATGTGGTTCGATACGCCCACAAGGCACCATCCAAGAAGTCATCCCACAACTTTGTCTTACTTTTCACCATCTTTCTAATGATGCCTGCAATGACACCATTAGCTTTTTCTACCAAACCATTTGATTGGGGATAGTAGGGTGTACTGTGACGATGTAGAATGTGAAGTTCTTCACAGACTTCTGTGAGCAATCCCTTTCTAAACCCTGGACCATTATCAGAAACAATCTCCAAAGGTGTGCCAAATCTACAACAAATGTGAGTGTAGACGAATTTGCTCACTGTCCTCTCATTTACCTTTGCCACACTTTGTGCTTCCACCCACCTAGTCATATAGTCTACACCCACTAGAATGTAGAGTTTACCATTTTTTGTCCTAGGCAGAGGACCCATAGCATCAATGCCCCACTTTTCAAAGGGTCCATTTGCAAGCACGATTTGCCTTGGACCATAAACCAATCTTCTATTCCCATTTACCTGACAATTGTGACAACTTTTACACCAATGTTGGACATCCACATGCAGACTTGGCCAAACATACCCCGCAAGCAAAATCTTCTTCACAGTTAATTCTTGGGCAAAATGACCACCACATGCTTCTTCATGCAAACCTTTTAGAATGGCTGGAATTTCCTCAATAGTTGGTACTCTTATGCATACTTGATCCCTCCCTCTTTGATAGAGGGAGCCTTCTAGGAAGAGATATGCGCTTGCCTTCTTCATGAGTCTCCTCTTATGAGCCTTCGTGAAGTCTTGTGGAAACTCGCCCTCCAAAATGTATCTAATAATGGGAGTCAATGACTCCAATCCCTGGTATCTCGGTTGCTTGACAGTTGCTGCCACCATGATGACTTGCACTTCTTTCTCAACACATGTAACTACTTGCTGTGCAAGTAAATCGGCATCTTCATTCTGTTTCCTAGGAATATGATATAGTTGCACTTCTTCAAATTGATTAAACAATCTACGAATATCATGAACTTTTGTCCGTAAGCTTTCATTCTTGTATGCCCAAATGCCTAAAATCTATTTAACAATGAGAAGTGCATCTCCCTTTACCATGAGGCGTTGTATACCATGGCCAATGCATATTTTTAAACCATGAAGTAGTGTGTCATATTCTGCTTCATTGTTGCTAGCTGAACTTGGTAGATTGAACTTCTCTTTCATGACCACCTCTCCACTTGGGTTGAGCAACACTAGCCCTCCCCCTGCTTTTCCTGTGGCTCGACGAAAAGCTCCATCAAAGAACAAGGTAAAAGCATTAGGAATACTTTTTGGTGGTGGCAATGGTAGGGTCTTTACTTCAGGCACCTTAATCTCCTTTTCATGCACCCTATAAGTGAGAATCCCTGCCAATTGTGCACGCACACTATCTTCTACCTTGAAAGAGTATTGAAACTCTTGCAACTCCATAATCCACTTTGAGATCCTAGTACTAAGATTCATTTGAGATGACACCCAAGGGAACAAATTCTCTGCGGTGAGGATTACAAAAGGTTTTGGGAGCAAGTAGGATCTAAACTTCCTTATCGCAAACATGAGAGAAATCATCATGAGTTCTGCTCCGTGTAGCCTCTCTTTAAAGCATTCATGACCCTACTACCAAAGTAGATGGGCCACATCCTCGTACTATAGGGATCTTGTTGTAGCAACACAGCACCAATTGTTTCCTTCCAACACTAGAGCTAACAAAGAATGTGTACTCCCAACATGGAGGCATGAGTGTTGGTAGCTCTGACAAAATGACTTTAATGTTACAAAAAGTACTCTTCAAGCTCATCAGACCATGCAAATTCTACTTGTTGTGTCAACTTTTGCAAAGGATGAAGCAACTCCGAAGCTAAGTGAATAAAGCGTGACATATACTTCACTTTTTGAATGAATGATATGACCTCTTTGAGATTCTTGGGTGAGGGGAGCTCAATAAGAGCCTTTGCCTTTGAAGGATCCACCTCAATGCCTTTATAGGGAACCTTGTGACCAAGCAAGATCACTTCATCCTCAGCTATGTGACACTTGTCGGGGTTGAGTTGACCTCCCATGTCATAGAGCTTCTTTAAACCTTCTTCTACCCTTTGTAGATGCAATGATTTTGAGCTATAAATGCAAAAATCATCAATAAAAACCCTAATGGACTTTCCAAAGAATGCTTGAAACACCATGTTCATGAAGCGTTGGAAAGTTGCAGGAGCATTTTTCAGGCCAAATGGCATGACTCTAAAAGCATAACAACCCCAAGGAGTGATAAAGGTTGTTTTCAATTGATCCTCCAATGCGATACCTATTTGAAAGTAACCCGAGTAGCCATCACACACAGTGTACTTCTCATGACCAGTACTACATTTAGTATCTCATCCTGAAATGGGAGGGGAAAGTGATCTCTTTTTGTTGCCTCATTAAGTGGACGATAATCCACACACACCCTCCACTTGCCGTTTTTCTTAGGAGTGACAACAACGGGAGAGACCCACTCTGAATTCTCCACTGGATAAATGAAACCTGCTGCTAGAAGCTTTCTTACCTCCTTGAGTAGAGCCTGCTCCTTAAGACTCCTAGCCTTCGTAGCTTTTGAGCCTTAGGTGTGGCCTCTGGCTTCAACTCAATCTTGTGTTGAACAACATCTACTCCACGCACATCGGTGTAGTCTTTAGCAAAAAGCCTCGAAAATTTCCTTAGCACACATTTGAACTCCTCTCTTTCATCCTTTGTAAGTGTTGTAGACAACATACCTTCTAACATTCCTTCATCTTCCACTTTTGGTTCTCTTGGGAACCTACCTCTTCCAAACCTCGAGAAGAGGTCTCTTGGTTGTTTGGCTTAAACCTTACCCCCATGACTTCAATGGAGGACTCCTCTTCAGTAATGCTGCCGCTACTTTCTTCTTCTGAAGTGCTTTCAGTCCAATCTTCTTCCGTCTCACTTCGAGATGATTCTTCATGGAGCTCCTCTTGGCGTTGCTCCTTCATGTCAAAGACAACCTTCTTGTGATTGTCATTCCTGCAAATTAGCTTTCCACTCTCCCAATCCTGCAAAGCTCGCATTTTCATTAGCCATGGTCTTCCTAGGATAAATGGGTAACCATTTCCCTTGGTAGACATGACATAGAAATCCACTGCCTTCTTAATGCCAAAGGCCTCCACAAAACATTTTTACAAATGCCTACGCACCTAGCCTTGCTATTGTTTGCCATTTTCACTTTGATTTCAGGTGTCTCATGGATGTGCATGCCTAGTCTTTGCATGAGCCCTTCTGTCATGATGCAAATTTGTGCACCCCCATCCACTAGACCTTTCCTAACCAATCTTCCTTTTATGTAACAATTCTAGCACAGGTGTAATATCCTCGTTCATTTCAGCATGTGCAATTTTTACAACAGGAAACTCTCTTTTACCTTTCTCCTAGTGCTAACTGCCTTTGTTAAATCCCTCCTAACTTGTGGGCATAATGCAAGAAACTGAGGCCATGAGATATCAGGACCCTTACCTCGCATGTCTTCCAACAGGTTGTATGGAGCCATACCATGTCCAAGAGGGAAGTCTTGGAGATTGATACGACGTCGAGTCCTCTTAGCTTCCTTGGTCTCCTTTGCCTTCTTGCCTTGTCCATGGTCACTCTGTGATGGGACACCCTCTTTCTCTTTACCTTTTCCTCGGCCACGCTTAATGCCATTTGCTTCCATGTCAACCTCATTTGAGTTTGTCACCTCTACCACATGCACATTTGGATCTGGCAAAGGTGGAACTCCTTCTACCCCTTGTGGAGGTGGTCTTGGTCCATTTGGTCTTTGTAGAAGCCTTGGTTGTTGACCAGTTTCTTCACCTGCATTCATCACTGGGTAATTCAAGTTAGGTCTCCCTGGCTCCCCACGGGGCCAAGGACAATTATACATCCCATGTCCAGACTCTCCGCAATTCCAACATTGCAAGACTCTCCTAGGTCGTGGATCTCGCTCTTCAGACTTCTTTGCTTGTCCCTTTGGACCTACAGCTTGTGCAAGGTGAATTGACAGGCTGCTTAAAGATTCGTTTAACTTCTCAATTACTTCCGCCGTTACCTCAGGAAGCTCCCTCGATGTTGATGCTTGTGACTTACCTTTGGGTCTAAGACCTTCTATTGGAACCTCTCCCCTTAAGCACTTGAGTTTCCTATATTTCTCAGCAGCCCTAGTTTCAGCTGCATCAAAGGTAGCAGGTGCACCCGCCTCAACTTTTACCTTAAGGTCAGGAAAGAGTCCGGCTATGAACCTCTCCTTCTTTAGAAATTCTGCACCATCACCAGGGTTAGCAACATTTCGTATCCATAGAGCCCAAAGACGTAGAAACTCTTGCTTGTACAAGTAGTAGTCATCTAAGTCTTTTTGCTTATGAGAAACAATGTCTTGCCATAATTTTTGAGTGTTTTGGGGATCAAAGAAGTATTTCTTGAAACGATTCAAAACTTCTGTGTAATTCCCCTTAACTTCCTCAGGCAAAGAGTCAAACCAAGTGCTAGCATCTTTCCTAAGGACCACCTCAAACATTTCTACACGTTCTTGATCAGTTATTATCCTCTTGATACGGCAAGACATCTTGAAATTCGCTAAAAATAATTCTGCATCCTCTCCAGGCTCTCCAAAGAAAAGAGGATACCCAGACATTTGGCGTTGGCTTTCCATTGAATTGATTTCAAAGTGACACCCGTTTTGTTTTTTCTTCTTAAAAAGATTTACACAATAATGTTTTCTAGCTTGCAATCTGTTCTACAACAAAATAAAGATATTCACATCAAACGACCTATGATAATCAATAAGAGGTAGGATGACAGGGTTTGGTGATGCGAGAATTTCTCCTACTCTTTGGGCACCAAACATGAACACCATACGTTGTTGAAAATGGATTTTCCTACTAATTGCAATGTTTATTCTAATGTGTGGAGTGAAATGGAAGGGGAAAACCTCTATTCCTGGGCCATTATCCATGGTCTATGCATGACCTAATTCTTAAAACAAAACAAAAATATAGACGTCCAAACTAAGGTCGTACCTAATGAGAGGCAAAATAAAAGGATTTACTGAAGCGTTTATCTCGGCCAACCTAAGAGGACCTAAAATTCTACGAATCACACGTTGAAATTGCAACTTAGTACTAACAATTATGTGTACCTTTTGCCTTGCAATGGGAATGAAGGGATCATACAAATTTTCGTGATTCATGCAAACTACTTGACTATGCTAAAGGCTGATTCTACACAAAAATACACAAGCCGTTCCTCCGTGGGGGCACCAATTTGAGGCGGTCCGGGGCGGGCAACAAGAAGAGCAACCTCTAGACACCCTTCAAGGCTCCCGTGCTGCTCAATGGGGCTGGGGCACAACACAACACAAACCAAAACAACGAACCCACAGCCAAATCCCAACTACACAAGGGGCACCACCTAGTTTAAGAGCGAACTAGGACGCAAAAGAGGAGAATCGTTAGAGCAACCCACAAACAAGCAAGGAATTTACACTAACTCTAACACCAATGGAACACTCTCACACACTAAAAACACGAGAGAGAGAGAGAGAGAGAGAGAGAGAGAGAGAGAGATGGTGCTCGGGCTGCTTTGAAGTGTATCGTTAATGATCAAGCAAACATAAATATATATATGTAAGAAAGAGAGAGAAGGGGGAAGGGGGTGCTTGTTGCACTAATGCCTTCTTACAAATCTGTCATGACCAATCAAAGTGAGATTAGTATTTGTTCAACATAGTTTGCGTAAATTTCACCACAACACATCACAAAAAAAGCCACCCCAATCACTGTCTTAAGGCCAGGGGAGTCCTCTCCACCCTATCGCCCTCTTACGGTATGTGGGATTTATGGCTAGATTGATGACAACACCAGAGACAAGCTATCAAGAACTTAACAAAAAACACCAAGACACTTACACATCATTGTTGTCCATTACTTCACGTTGGAAGGGAGACAAAGTATCCAAGCTTAGTCCAAATCCACCCTCCTTGATTCATCAAATGTTGGGCTTACACTAGTAGGAGAAATGATAGATTTCCTACTCTCAATTGAATGATCACTCTCTCTCTTACAATGGCATAGAGTTCCCTTGCTAATCCCCTATTACAACACATGCACATGCATAAGACAATGAGCTTCCACTCAACAGCTCCTTCTAGAGAGGTTGAGCTTGGCTTCTCAAGCTATAGCATAGTCCTCTTGCTTATGGCTCTCCTTTTTGTGCTAGCTACACCCTCCTTTTATAGCAATTTTGAAGGCTAGGATTACTCCTCTAACCATGGTTGGGTTAGATTTTCAGCAATTTATCTAATTTCTTTTGCTTGGAATTATCAAGAAGTTGGTGGGGAAAGAGAGAGGAGAGAAATGGAGGTGATAGGACTTTTCATAGTGGGTTAGTGTTAGTAGAGTTAGTATTAATTTACAAATGGAATTGGATATTTACAATGGGAGTATCCATGTAGGATACAAATAAGGAAGAAAAACTCTTAAGAGGTAAGAAAAGGTGGATTTCTTACAAGGTTGATACTCCAAGTGTCTTGAGTAGGGCCAATTTTGACGCTTGTTGACGGTCCACTAGCTTTGACGGTACATTTTTTCTCCAGTCTTGACCTTCCTTGAGAGACAAGGTAATTGAAGCTGAGTAATCAACCACCATGATGCTGTCTTTTAAGAGAAGAGGCTGAATTTTGTGGTTTTTTTGATAGATATGGGTAAATTGGAGGGGGAAAAATGAGACTAGGTGGTCAACTTTGGAATGGAATTGTGTGTGGGAGGTATGAGTTCACCATGGTTTCTCTTATTCTTCAAGGTTGAGGAGAAGGTGAGTAGAGTGCAGAGAGGAGTGGTGAGAGAGGTGGGGATGATGAGTGGAGAAGTGTGTGGTGAAAGAGGAAAATGATAAAGTGGAAGAGAGAGTGTGGCTGCATAGCATGGGAAAACTGGGGTCCACTAATAAAATCATAGCTCACAGCTCGTAGCTCAAAAAAATATGAAAAAATTTGAGGCAAAAGTTCAGCCCACGAGCTACACTTTTTGTTTGTATCACCTTTTCAAATTCGGAGAGCAAGTGAACTTTAAAAATTTCAGCAAAACCGACCGTTTTTTTTCCACTGCACAAGGTCCTTGTGGGGTCCTTCTTTGGATGATTCTTTTGAATACCTCCAAGAGTGAGCCCTCCTTGTTGAGATTATGATATAAGTGAATAGTACAACTAAGAAAATCAAATATTGAGGGGTCTAAAAAATATGTACATGTCAATAATAAAGTGGAAAAAATATAAGGGGTCAAAAGAAATCTCTCTCATTATGAGGCTACCATAAAAAGATAAATATTCTTGGTGTTCTAATTTTTTAGAAAAAAAAAACAAAAAAGATGTAGGAAGGGAAAAATCACAATAGTGAAAAAATATACACATAAATAAAACTAGTTTTTTTGGATTTTGTTTTGGTGGAGTTACACCAAATATAAGAGAAGCTTACATGAAAATATTTCTATATGGAATAAAGAGTATGAAAAATGTAAGAAAAATTGTGGTAATGGTGAGGCAATGTACAGAGCATAAATAACACACACCTAGGTAGAAATATTTAAATAAATACCAAAATAATTATGGAAAAATATTTTATTTAGGCCCTATATACAAAGAAAATATTTACATACGCATGGGCCATAATATACTTATATTTTTTATATATTTTTATTTTTTGGCTCAACTAACCAATGACTAGCTAATTGAGGGTTTTCTATTTCAGTAAGGAGATAAGGGAAAAGTCCCCTAACTCACACGCACCATATACAGTGAAAGGTGAGGTTAACCACATGTTTGAGTGATTTGATAGGTGAGGTAACTCATTGATGGCAATTACAAAGAGCCGAAAAACGGCCATCATAGGCGGTCCCGGGGTGGGCAACAAGAAGAGCAACCTCTAGACACCCTTCAAGGCTCCCGTGCTACTCAATTGGTTGGGGTTGGAAAAAACAACAAAACACACACACAAACCCTGCAACTAACCCTACACAAATTTGGGGCACCACCTATTTTGGATGCGAACTAGGACGCGTGGAGAGAGAGAGAGAGAGAGAGAGAGAGAAGAGAGAGAGAGAGAGAGAGAGAGAGAGAGAGAAGAGAGAGAGAGAAAGTGCTCGGGCTGCTTTGAAACGTATCGGTAATGATCAAGCAAACACAATTATATATTTAAGAAAGAGAGAGAAAGGGGAGGGGGTGCTTGTTGCATTAATACCTTCTTACAAATCTGTCATGACAAATCAAAGTGAGATTAGTATTTGTTCAACATAGCTTGCGTAAATTTCACCACAACACATCACAAGAAAAGCCACCCCAATCACTGTCTTAAGGCCAGGGGAGTCCTCTCCACCCTGTC
>NW_028221440.1:1084084-1123629 GCF_014529385.1 Adiantum capillus-veneris
ATGAAGCCGATGAGTGGCGGTGGTCTTGTATAAACGCTTTTATGCAAGTAAAGAAGGAGCCCCCCCATATGAGCAATTGTGTCATGCTTTCCCCCCCTCCCCCCTTTATTCTCTGCTCTATTGAGAGTATTTGCGGTTGTGTGTGGCCGTGTGCCCCCCGACATAGCGTCTGCAAAGAGGGAGAGTGTGTGTGTGTGGTCTACGGGAGACGGCGATTGGCATCATTATGTGGGTGTGGATTGTGTGATGGCCATGTGAGTTCATGTGCATCTGTGTGAGCACGTGTGTGTGCGCGGTTTGGTGAGAAGTGCGAGTAGAAGGTGCTCGCCAAGTGGATTGGGGTGATGTGTGTGCCCTAGGCTATAGGAGGAAGCCGTGTTGGCATGTTGGCGTGCTCCCCATTCCTCCTCTCTATCTTCTGGTGTCCCCAGGGAGGAGTGCATTGATAGCTCCTCGTGATGTGATTGGAAGCAAGGATGGTAGCCCGATCTTTAGTGAAAGCGAGGATGCGGATGACTGGCTGGCGGATTTTTGAGTTGTTCCTGCTATCATTGCAGATGACAGGTGATGATGACAAGGTGCGTACGTGTCCTTGGTGCTGCGAGGAAAAGAGAAGGCTTGGTTTGATGGTCTGCAGGCAGCAGACAAACATATTTGGACAGGTTTTAAAGAGCGATTTCTACTGCAATTTTGCAAGGTCATGTCGATGAATGAAGTGGAAGCACAGATTAAAGGCCTACGGCAAGATATAAGTGCCAATTTTGAGGTTTTTGTGGATGAGTTTGAAGCTTGTTGGAGGAAATTGGTGGTTGTTACGCATGTGGTTAATGGCGATTGCTTCAAGATGGAAAAGTTTCTTGCATGTCTGCATCTTGTGGTTTGTGAGAAGGTTGATGATAACAACTGCGAAGTTATGGTGAAGCGGTCCAAGTAGCCAAGGTCAAGAGCAAGAAAATGAAAAGAAAGATGAACCTCGACCTGCTTAAGCCGGCAGAGTGTGCGCCTATTGTAGCAGTAGGGTGTTCTTTGGGCCCGTCGAGGATGGTGCCAATGATGAGAAGTATGCAGCCTGTGGAGGTAAGGCCAATGGTGAATTTTGCTTGTTCGGAGGTGCCTGTTTGCAGGATGCTAGTTCCAATGGTGGATGTGCTTGCCAACGAGGGCAAGCCATGTGCTCACGAGAGTCTGTGTGCAACGAAGATGGTAGATGCCAAGTGCCAAGTGACGCTTGAAGAGGCAATAGAGCCTGTTCTTTTGGAGTCTTTGCTCGAGAAGATGGCAGGTTATGGCCAGGTTGTAGGTACCAAGAGGTTGGATTTGGAAGATGAGAGTGTGCAGAGCCAAGTTGGCAGTAGCCAAGCGTTTTTGGAGTTGCTAAAGGATGTGAATACAGGTGCCGAATCGGCCTATGGCAGTGATGGTGATGGGAGTTTGAGCTCGAGTTTGTGGGATACAGGTGAAGAGGATGGGTCCACGTCCTATGGCGAAGAGAACTCTAGTGAGCCTGAGATGGTACAGGTAGAGTTGCCTGGTTTGGTATATAAAGATGTGATGGTTTCCAATGTGGCTGAAGAGTAGGTGGAAGTGCCCAAGCTAGGGGGTGAGAATATGCATGCAAAGGTTTTGCGCGGCACCATGCTTATGGTGATGTTGGTTAAAGTAGCCGTGCAGTGTGCTTTGATAGTGAGGCAAGTACGGAGCTTGGCCAAAGAGAAGCTGTCATGGAGGTTGAGAGTGAACAGGTTGAAGAGGATGGTCTGGAAGAGGGATTGATAGAGCCATGTGGCTCTCTTGGTTCGGATGAGCATGAGGATATGGTGTTTGAGGATGCCACAGACGTAGACTACGATGGTATTGTTGAGCTTATATGTGAAGCTACTCAATATATGGCTTCTCTATATATGACACCCAGGTCCCCTCTATATATACATCATCTCATGTGTGTATTCTACATACTTTGGGGTTCTATTTCTGTGCCCTCTCTCTCTCTCTCTCAACATGGTATCAGAGCAGTATGTTTTTGTTTTCAAATTTTCTCTTAATAAAAAACGATTGTGCAGAAACTACCCGTGTAAGGCACTGGAATCGGTGTGGTCTACAACTTTGCAGAAGGAAGTTTTTTCAAATTCTGCACCGATTTTGAGTTATCGTTCGCCGACTGCGTACATAGTTGAAAAGCAACTTCCGCTTTTTGTTTTTGATTTTTTTGTTAATTGAAAACGATTCTGCAGAAGCTACCTGTGCGGTGCACCAGAATTAATATGGTCTACAACTTTGCAGAAAGAAGTTTTTTCAAATTCTGCACCGATTTTGAGTTACCGTTCGCGGACTGAGTACATACCTGAAAACCAACTTTCACTTTTTGTTTTTTATTTTTCTGGTAATTCAAAACGATTTTGTAGAAACTATGCCCAAGAAGCATCGGAATCGATGTGGTGTACAACTTTGCACAAGAAAGATTTTTCAAATTCTGCATCGATTTTAAGTTACCGTTCGCGGACTGCGTACATACCTGAAAAGCAACTTTCCTTTTATGTTTTTGATTTTTCTCTTAATTGCAAACGATTTTGCAAAAACTACCCATCCAAGGCGTCGGAATCGATGTGGTCTACAACTTTGTAGATGAAAGTTTTTTCAAATTCTTCACTGATTTTGAGTTAGGCAGACTGCGTACATGCCTGAAAAGCAACCTTCATTTTTGTTTTTTGATTTTTTCTCATAATTGAAAACGATTTTGCAAAAACAGCCTGCGGAGCCAGTGGAATCGATATGGTCTACAACTTTGCAGAAGAAAGTTTTTTTAAAAAAATTTGCATTGATTTTTAGTTATCGTTTACGGATTGCGTACATGCCTGAAAAGCAACTTTTGTTTTTGGTTATTTGATTTTTCTGCTAATTGCAAATGATTTTGCAGAAACTATGCAGAAAAATGATGTGGTGTATAACTTTGTAGAAGGAAGTTTCTCTAAATTCTACACCGATTTTGGGTTATCGTTCTCGTACTGCAAATATGTTTGAAAAGCAAATTTTACTTTTTGCTTTTGATTTTTCTCATAATTGAAAACTTCTCAATTATATTTTCTCTTGATCAATCATATATTTGTTACTGATGTAACTTTGTTACAGAAGCCAGTTACATATCGTTCCGATTCAGTTGAGCCGTTGATGATCGTCCAAATTTTATCGAGCTACTGTTGGTACATGATCTTTTGTTATATGATATACTCGTTCATTGATTCTCGTATAATTATTCTTTTAGAGATATAGTTTACACAGTTTTATTGATAATCTTTCGTTGATACCATAGTGATTTTGATGGTACCATGATGATGTATTGTTAGTACTTTGGTCATGGTGATTTTTGTTGATACCATGATAATATATCGTTGATACCATGGTTATTCTCGGTGATGCCATGATGATATTTTGTTGATTCCATGGTTATTCTCGGTGATACCATGATGTTTCGTTGCTACCATGGTTATTCTCGGTGATACCATGATGTTGTTTCGTTGATACAATGATTATTCTCGGTGATATCATGATGCTGTTTCGTTGATACCATGGTTATTCTCGGTGATACCATGATGTTGTTTCGTTGGTACAATGATTATTCTCAGTGATATCATGATGTTGTTTGGTTGATACCATGGTTATTCTCCGTGATACCATGATGTTGTTTCGTTGATACAATGATTATTCTACGATGCTTTTCGTTAATATCATGATGATTTGTTCATTTTTATTGATAAAATGATGATATTTTGTTAATACTTTGATGATACTAATTGATATCACTACGTTGATAAATGTCATTTTATGTAGTATATACACATGTCATTTGCATCACGTAATCACGCATCTTATACTTTTACGTTTATACTTATATGTTATCGTGCGTATATATGTTGTCAAAAGAGTGGCGTTGCGAACCATCTCTTATGGCATTGTAAATGTAATTACTTCACTAACGATGCAAATAATTTTCATGACTATGTTTTTTGAGTCTGTGATCTATGTAGGATTGATCAAAGAATTGATTTCATGGAGACAAACTTGGTGACAATAAAAGATTTATGAAGACATGTTTGGTGATGCCATATTGATAACAAGCTACACAACAGATACAGGAAGACACTTCTGATTACGAGCTAATCGATAGCCTTTACACCTCTTTATTGAACCTTTGTATTCATTATTGTATTTGATAGGATAGGAGTAATGTAACTCCTCATAAAACATTCACTGTAAAAGGAGTGATGTACCTCCTCATAAAACATTCATTGTAAAAGGAGTGATGTAGCTCCTCGTGAACATTTGTACATTTAATTATTTTTATAATATAACGGTGGGTGTATATAGAGCTGTGGGTTTTTCCCTTGATGCCGTTAGAGAGGCCTTTGGGTGATGAACAGGTGCATTTGGCCATGGGTGAAGAGGAAGAGCATGCTATGAAGCCGTCAAGGGAGATGTGCCATTGGTTCGTGAAAGCCATGCTTATGAGTGCAACATTGTAGTGGGCATGTCGCCATTTATAAGAGTCTATGGAGGAGTCCTCCACTTTACATGGTTGGGTGGGAGGGTCAAGTTTGTTCGTCGATGTTGGTTTGTCCATCGATGCTGGTATGTCTGTTGGTGTGGTCGTTGGGCAAAGTGGTGAGCACGATAGTGCTCTTTTGAGTGCTTGGATGCCAATGGCTGCGTGGAGCAGTGAAGCTATGTTGTGTGCACTTTGGGTGCACTATTGTGTTTGTGTTGGGGTGCAACACTACAGGGAATTTCTACTTGTGGATGGACAAGACCAGTGCCAGGTGTTTGACCCTGGTGGATGATAGTGGATAAAGCAAGGGGTTGGGCAACCCGCCTAAAGGAAGGCGAGCAGCAGCAGGAGCTATGTATATATTGTACATGCAGATTGTGGTGTGGTTTGAGGTTTGATCAGTGTTGATGTGGTTATGCTATTTTGATATGCAGCGAGTATGCTTTTGGTTGAGCATAAATGCTCAACGAGGGGGTGGACAATGATGGTACAACCAAATGCTGTCGACGGTAGAAGATGGCCCATGCAGTGATATATATGCAAGCTGGTGCATGGTATGGTGGTAGTGCAGCTGCAGCGAGGTGGATGTGGAAATGTATGTTTGATGTGTCTTTTTAGGTCGATGGTATGCTTCCAGGCGCTAGATTGGATGTTGGACTCATGTGTCCTAAGTGATGGTTTTGTGTGCCAAAATGTGGTGCTTGATGTGTTTTTCGAGCAGGTCCAGACTGCTCATCAAACGGAGCCCGGATGTGCAAGATATGGCACCTTGAAGGGGGATGCATTGCAGATCCTCACTGGATTGGGCGGGTGCAAGTCGTTGGCGAGAGACGATGCAAGTTGGTATGCTTGAAGTGCTCCATTTGTGGAGCATGCCGGTCTTCTCGGATTGAGAAGCAGGCTCACAGATGGAAAGTTATGGCCAATTGAAAGTTTTCCGGGGGCCGGGTGTGTGCAAGGTTGTCCGCATTAAAATACGTTCCATTAGGTGTTTTTTTGGCCTCGACCAGGTTTGGCAAGGTAGCATGCACTACGTGGGGTCAGTTCAAATCGATGGCTTGGAAATCGAAATCATGGGCGACTGCACATGCCAAGGAGAATGTAAGGCGATCACAATAATTTTTTTGGCTTTTGAGCGGTTTAGATGGACGGGCTCGAGAAAATTAGTGTGTGGCAAATTGCTCATGGTTTCGAATCAGCAAGACGCGGTTCGAGTGCATTGATGTGGTGGATATTTGGAAGTCTCGCAAAGGGAAGCACAGACTGCATGGGAACGTTATTACCAACTTCTTATTTTATGAAAGTGTAAAGGGAGATGGTGGCTGGACTTGGAAAAAACAAAAGGAAAGTTAGCCTCAAAAGTTTAAAGAAAGAGGAGGCCAAAAGTCTCTGCCCATAGGGAGGTGTCCCTTTTTTTTGGTAAGCTTGAGAGAAAAAGAGGAAATAAAAAGAAAACGGAAGGAGGCCGTCGTTGCCTCCTTGAGAGTGAGAAAAAGGCGAGGAAAAGAAGGAAGAGCTAGGAGTTAGTTTTTTTAGGGGTTTTTTGGTGCTCGCTCGTTTGGAAGCGAAGAGAAGCTTGCGGGAGCAAGAAGCCATGGAAGCTTGGTGTCGCACTCGAGCGAAGCTCGTCCCTTTTTGTTTTGATGAACGCCGATGAACGGCGGTGGTCTTGTATAAACGCTTTTATGCAAGTAAAGAAGGAGCCCCTCCATATGAGCAATTGTGTCATGCTTTTCCCTTCCCCCCTTTCTTCTCTACTCTATTGAGAGTGTGTGCGGTTGTGTGTGGCCGTGTGCCCTCCGACATAGCGTCTGCAAAGAGGGAGAGAGTGTGTGTGTGATCTACGAGAGACGGCGATTGGCATCATTATGTGGGTGTGCATTGTTTGATGGCCGTGTGAGTTCATGTGCGTCTGTGTGAACACGTGTGTGCGCGGTTTGGTGAGAAGTGCGAGTAGAAAGTGCTCGCCAAGTGGATTAGGGTGATGTGTGTGCCCTAGGCTATACGAGGCAGCCATGTTGGCGTGTTGGGCATGCTCCACACTCCCCCTCTCCAACGTGATGGAGACTAGAGTTTATTTTTGTTGATTTCCTAACACGAATACATTAAGAAATGCAGAAATGCAGGACTTGATGCAGTAACAAAGACAACATCCATAAGGCAAGGTAAATAGTGAACACAAGGCAAGGCCTTTCTTTCATATCTCTCTCTCTCTCTCTCTCTCTTTTTTAAGACATGTATGTGTAATGAATAAGAAGAGAAAACTCTTGTAGCCTTTCTATCACCCAAGCGTGGTAGACCACCGTAGATTTGATATCCTAGTTCACTCTTGAGTAACAAGTCTTGAGTGAAACTAAGACTCCTGGAATATGTCTTGGAGTTATCTTGGGAATGTTCTTATCTATACTATAGATAAAGGGGGAGGGAATTCCAGCCCTCCCCCACTACACGTGGCAGTGGCTCCTTCAATCGGTCAGCTCTGGACGTGTGTGCATTGCAATCGGGCTACTAAGAGAGAGAGAGAGAGAGAGAGAGAGAGTCCTTTAACCGGCCCCGAGCTGTTGAGAGAGAGAGAGAGAGAGAGAGAGAATTTCTTCTGCACTTCGGGCATACCGCTTTCAGTTTGAGCCCATCCCTCCCCCAACATTCTTCTGCACTTTGGGCATGCGGCGTTTTAATCCGACCTCAATCCCCCCCAAAACCTCAAAAGAGACACACACACACACACATTCCAAGCGCGAGAGAGAGAGAGAGAGAGAGAGAGAGAGAAGAGAGAGAGAGAGAGAGATAGTCCGCCTGTGTTGGGCTCAGTCAAAGCATGGTGGTGAGGATGGCGCAGGGTTTGCTTCAAGTGCTCACAGGCCGCCATGTCAAATGTGAGAGAGAGAGAGAGAGAGAGAGAGAGAGAGAGATGAAATGTTATATTAACGTCTTCAAAAGGCCAAACAACCTATGAGATTTTAAAAAAGGCCAAATGACCTATGAGATCAATTTTTTTTAAAATGAGAGCCAGGTCCCCCCCCCCCCCCCCCCCCTTCTTCTCTCTCTCTCTCTCTCTCATAGCTTGCTCTTGGGATAGTTTCCTACGACGTTAAAACTCTCTTCTTCTTCCTCTCTCTCTCTCTCTCTCTCTCTCTCTCTTCTCTCTCTCTCTCTCTAAATAGTAGGGCGGCATTGATTGGTCAAGATAGGTCGATAATATGTAAGAGATCATGGAAAATTACAAGAGATCGCACAACAAGTAACTTATTACGAAATGGTCGATCAAGGGGAGCCGCCTTAATAGCTGCAAAGGTCGAGGTAGGAGCATGTTGGTCATGTTGATCAGCATTGTTTATAGGGAGAGAGCGGCTTTGATAGCTCATGCTACCAGCTTCATAAAGCAATGCAGTATACTTCGATCAGTCGAGCGCAGTTCCATTGCAGCCAAGACGGCAAAGAGAGAGAGAGAGAGAGAGAGAGAGAGAGAAGTTTTAACTTCGTAGGAACAATCCAAGAGACCTCAAAGATCTATTCGATGAGGAGTGAGGGGGAGGGACGGACAGAGGGGGAGATAAAGGGGGAGAGAATTCCGGCCCTCCCCCACTACACGTGGTAGTAGCTCCTTCAACCGGCTAGCTCCGGACATGTGCGCATTGCAATCGGGCCACTGAGAGAGAGAGAGAGAGACACACACACACACACACACACACACACACACACACACACACAGAGAGAGAGAGAGAGAGAGAGAGAGAGAGTCCTTCAACCGGCCTTGGGTTGCTGAGAGAGAGGGAGAGAATTTATTCTGCACTTCGGGCGTGCGGCGTTTTATTTCGACCTCAATCCCCCCCAAAACCCCAAAAGAGACATACACACACACATTCCAAGCGCGTGGGAGAGAGAGAGAGAGAGAGAGAGAGAGAGAAAGAGAGAGAGTATGCCTTTTTTGGGCTCTGTGAGAGCATGGCGGTGAGGATGGCGCAGGGTTTGCTTCAGGTGCTCAGAGGCCGCCATGTCGAATGAGAGAGAGAGAGAGAGAGAGAGAGAGAGAGAGAGAGAGAGAGAGAGAGAGAGAGAGAGAGATGGAATGTTATATTAACGTCTTCAAAAGGCCAAAAGACCTATGAGATTTTTAAAAAGTCCAAATGACCTATGAGATCAATTAAAAAAAAGTGAGAGCAAGGTCCCCCCCCCCCCCCCCCCCCCGCCCTTCTTCTCTCTCTCTCTCTCTCTCACCCCCCCCCCCCCCCCCCTCTTCCCTCTCTCTCTCTCTCTCTCTCTCTCTCTCTCTCTCTCTCTCTCTCTCTCATAGCTCGCTTTTAGGATAGTTTCCTATGACATTAAAACTCTCTGCTTCTTCTTCTTCCTCTCTCTCTCTCTCTCTCTCTCTCTCTCTCTCTAAATAGTAGGGCAGCATTGATTGGTCAAGATAGGTCGATAATATGATTGAGATCATGGAAAATTACAAGAGATCGCACAACAAGTAGCTTATTATGAAATGGTCGATCGAGGGGAACGGCCTTAATAGCTGCAAAGGTCGAGGTAGGAGCATGTTGGTCATGTTGATCAGCATTGTTTATAGGGAGAGAGAGGCTTTGATAGCTCATGCTACCAGCTTCATAAAGCATTGTAGTATACTTTGATCAGTCGAGTGCAATTCCATTGTAACCAAGCCGGCAAAGAGAGAGAGAGAGAGAGAGAGAGAGAGAGAGAGAGAGAGAGAGAGAAGTTTTAACTTTGTAGGAACAATCCAAGAGACCTTAAAGATATATCCGATGAGGAGTGAGGGGGAGGGAGGGACAGAGGGGGAGGGATTCCCCCCCTCCCTTTTGACACTTGGTGCAATTTGCTGCTCCAGCTAGTGGTGTCTGCAAACCCGGCAACACAGCGAGATATACTCTCACTGTGCAGGTGTGCAGAGAGAGAGAGAGAGAGAGAGAGAGAGAGAGAGAGAGAGACGGTCGTCATATTTATTTCAACGTGCAACGGTTCGAGTATTTATCTGCCTATTTATTAGTGCTCGCGAGCTGCAGATTGGAGTCAGAGTCAGAGTCGGATTGGACTCCTCTGTCCTCATTGCTCAGCTTGCACGATCACAGGGGCCTACACGCACAGTTTTGGGGTGCTGAGACTACTGACTCACAGCCTCGAGGGCGATTCTCTCTCTCTTTCTCTCTCTCTCTCTCTCTCTCTCTCTCTCTGTCTCTCTCTCTCTCTCTCTCTCTTGCGTGCTGCCCTGCCCACGCGGGAACCCCCTCTCTCCCTCCCTTGTGTCCTACTCTCTCTCTCTCTCTCTCTTCTCTCTCTCTCTCTCTCTCTCTCTCAGTGCAGCCGTTTTTTGACCTAGTAGACAGCAGTCCACTCTTTTGATCATAACTTCTTCATCCGAACTCCGATTTGGGTGATCTATAGCCTCAATCGAAGAGCACAAAGTCCTCTACGCATTGATGTAAAGATAGAAATTTTCGGAGTTATGGAAGGCGTTTTTGTAGCAGCATTTCCGAAGTGAACAGGTTCAACAAAATTGATTCTCATCTCCTATTTTACATACAATGTCTTCCGGCACTCGCAAGGGTTCTTCTTCTTCAACAAGGTCCACAACCATTGTGGAAAATGATCCAAAATCTCCTAAGTGTGGAGATAGCAACACAACCACCCAACCAACAACATCGGAAACCATGATCATGGCGTACTTGGTATCATTGCAAGAGACCGTAAACAAACAAGGCGAAGACTTACGAGCACTTGCAATGGAGAAGGGCACACTAAGGGTACTTGTGGTTGAGAATGAGAATCTCAAGAGGACACTTGAGATGCAAACAACACGTTTGATGCAACTTGAAGAGGAAGTCAAGGAATGTAAACGCTCTCTTGTGGACTTGAATGCTTTGAAGGAGCGGATGAGCAAAGTAGAGCATGACCATGTATTGAAAGAGGAGAAATTTGACACTATGAGCCGGGATGTATGCGACATGAAAAATGTATGCACAAACAAGTCTTGGGCTGATGTATGTGGTAGCAATGTGGTTTCTAATTCCTCACTCATGCAAGCTATGGTTCAAACAAAGAATGTTGAGAATGTAGATGTGGAGGAGTTGAAGGAACGGGAGCGACATTCCAAGAACATTGTTATTCGTGGAATTCCCGAAGAGAAGTTAGAGACACCTCCTTCTCTTGCCATTGTTATTGAAGATTTCTTCAAAACCCACTTTGGCATGTCCGGAGTTATGGTCTATGGAGCACATAGAGTGGGGAAGCAAGGAGCTCCTCGCTCGGGAGAACGGCCAATTGTATGCACCATGCCGGATGAGACCAAGCGAAAGATTATCCTTGATAATAGTTGGATCTATTTGAGGAATACAAAATGTTTTGTATGTGAAGATCGCACTATTAAGCAACAAAATATGCGTCGCAAGGCATATGAGGAAAAGAATAATAAAAACAAGGAAATCTCTCATGAAGAAAATGTGCCCAAGGAGGAGGCAAGTCTCTCAAGCAAATAGGGATGCGTGACCTATGAGACCGAGTTACAATTGAAAATATGCTTTTGGAATTGTAATGGATACCCATGGAATGCGGGGGTTGGCATTGATGAACTAACACGCAAAGCCGATGTTGTACTTCTTGTTGAAACTTGGGAGCATGATACACAAAGGATTAACGGCTTGGAGGATTACAATGTACATTCATTGATGTGGTCAAAGAATCTCAAGCAACGAAGAGGACAAGGAGGGTTAGCATGTATGGTTAAGAAAGGATTGGAAGATTTTGTATCAATTGTGAAAGATGACAAGTACAAACGTTATGTATGGCTGAAAATTATGACACCAAAAAGAGCACCCATTTTTGTAGCCGGTTGCTACATTCCTCATCATGATTCTCCCTTTTATGCTTGCATGGATAGAGATCAACCATTTTCTGATTTGGAAGAGGACATTGCTTATTTCAAAGGTGAAGGTGATGCTATTGTATTTGGGGATATGAATGCTCGCACAAAAACATTGCAACATGATACTCAACAATTTGATATGCCATACATTTCAAGGGAGTTGGAGGAAGTTCACTTGTATGATCGTACTTCAATGGATGAGAAAGAGCCCGATCACTATGGAAAGTTACTTTTACACATGTGTAATAGCACGGGTATGCTCATTGCCAATGGTGTATCTTTGTGGAGTGGAACCAATGGATTTACATGTAGAAGACATAATCGGGATAGTGTGATTGACTATATGCTACTCTTTGAAGCCATTATGTATCGCATAAAGAGTTTTATGTTTGGTCAATGGACCCCGGAATCCGACCATCGCACCTTATGTATTGACCTTTCATGTGGAGAAGCAACTAAGCATGATAATCTCAGCCAAAGGAAAGAGAAGTTATCACTATGTATGGATTTCAAACGGGCACCAATGTACATTGAAATGGTTGAGCAAAAATTATGGATGACAAAGCTTCAATGTGATGCACCATTGCAAACTAAATGGGAAGCTTTCAAGAAAGCTATTTGTTCTTGTGCGGAAGAATGCTTTGCCATAAAGCATCTCCATGGTATCAACAAAGATAGATCACGCAAAAGGTGGTTTGATAAAGAATGTCAAGATGCTCGAAAGTCCTAGATAAAGCTTGATGCAACTATGGACAAAGACAACTATCAAAGTCATTTGCATACATACAAGGCATTGATTCAAATGAAGAGAAGAAGATGAGAAGTAAAGCAACAAGAATTTCAAGTCCAAGAAAAGGCACATGCATGTGGAAGATTTTGGAGAAACTTGAGAGGCAAGCGGGTTGAGAATTTTGGTAACTTGAGTCTAGTGGATATATACACACATTGTAGGCAATTATATGAGCAAGAAAATATTGAAAAAATACCATTTTATGGTTCACTCCCATGTATGCCGTCTTTTTTTACTATTGAGGATGTATGCGATGGGCTTGAAAAGTTGGCCACTCGCAAAGCGGGAGATCTTCAAGGTATCAGGCCGGAGATGATCAAATGGATGGGAGATTTTACCCATGAGTGGATGTGTGATATGTTCAACCTTGCACTTCAACATGGTATGCCTTATGATTGGAGTACTAATTGGGTTAAGCCTTTGCATAAAGAAGGGGATGTAAAGAATGTAAGTAACTACCGGACTATAATGATTAGGTCTCTTATGGCAAAGTTATTTGGGTGCATAATGGAGATGAGATTGAGTGATTGGGCTGAAGAGAATGACAAGCGTGCAAAGGGACAAGCAGGTTTTCGTCGATGCCATAGCACCATTGATCATCTTGTCACTCTTCGTGTTCTCATGGAGGAAAGTCGGTTGAAAGGCAAGCGATTGTATTGTTGTTTTGTGGACTTTAAGAAAGCCTTTGATATGATTCCACGTAACAATTTGTGGAGAAGGATGCAAGAAATCCAAGTGCCAAGTGAGTTTATGCTTGCGGTTTCTCGAATCTATGAGAAGGTGATTTGTCAATTGCGCATGGGAAGAGAAATTTCAGAAATTTTTGTAAGCACTATTGGGGTTAAACAAGGATGTTCATTGTCACCAACTCTCTTTGGTCTATGCATCGATCAATTGGAACAAATGGTACTTGACTTTATGCAAGAAGAAGGCATTGAAGAGGTCACTATTTGCAATGCGGTAATCATGCTTTTGTTGTATGCGGATGATGTAGTGCTTCTAGCACACACTTTAGAAGATGCACAAAAGCTTATGGTTGTCCTTGAGAACTTTTGCTTGCATAGTGGGCTGATTGTAAATGAATCCAAAACAAAGGTTATGCTTGTGAAAACCAACCATAAGGAGAAGCCATGCATTGTGTACAACAACAAGACACTTGAAGTTGTTGAGAGCTTTAAGTACCTTGGCCTTGAGGTTCCATCCAATCACAAGTGGCATGAATGTGCTATGCGTCGTTTGGAAGCGGGAAAGAGAGCATATTATGCATTTGAGAACATGTGTAATGCGGGAAACATCAAGTGTTGGGTTCTCAAGAAGTATCTTTTTGATGCATTGGTGACACCGGTTCTTCTTTATGGAGTTGAAGTGTGGGGTGGGAGCATCTCAAAGTCTACTTGGAAAGAGTTTGAGAATGTCCAAAAGCGTTTTCTTACAAACTTTCTCCAAGTTAAGACACAAACACCATATATGCTCCTACTTCTTGAGTCGGGATCTCTTCCAATTGAGGTTATGGGCATGGAAAGGGTTGTGGAGTACATGATAAAGATGCGTCAAAACCCCTCACATCGACTTCCTACAATTGCATGGGAAGCAAGAAAAAAAGTTCAAAAGACGCATAAAAGCAAGATCTTGAGCACGGGATGGATGCAAGACATAAAGAAGTGGTTTGGGAGATGGGATGCATTACACTTGCTACATGATGCTTCAATTGACTCTCAAGTGAATGAAGCTTTTCTACAACGCCAATGTATTACGGCTTGGGAGAAATCCGGTGGGTCACGCTTCATACATTACACCACCTATATTGCCCCCAACTACAAAACCATGTTCTTCGCTGAGAGAGGAAACCGTACTCACACTTACATGCTTGAGCCTATTCCCTTGTCCGCGATACGCACTATCGTAGCAATTCGGCTTAGCTCCCATTTCCTTCGATGTGAGATAGGGCGTTGGGGCAATGGAGAAGAGTCAAATCGATTGTGCACATTATGCTCACTGCAAGTTTGAGAGTCTGAGTACCACACACTACTAGAGTGCTCAGCTTTCGATCACATCCGAACTTGCTTCTCTCACATTTTCAGCCATAACTTAGACCTACACACTTTCCTCTCCTAGCCAAAGTGTGGGCTCTCCATTGCGACTCTCATCACTACAATTTTGGAGCATCGAGAGTCACTCATCAGCCGTACACATACTACATCACATGTAACTTTGGTCCCATAGGTCATATTTGACCTCCGAGGACGATAATAAAATCTATCTATCTATCTATCTCTCTCTCTCTCTCTCTCTCTCTCTCTCTCTCTCTCTCTCTCTCTCTCTCTCTCTCTCTCTCTCTCACACACACACACACACACACACACACACACACAAACAACACACACACACACAAACACACACACACACACACACACACACACACACAAATGCTGAGTCCCGAGTCTTCAACGGGCATCGCCATGAAACCTTGCAGCAGTTCAATCTTTGAAGCGAGGGAGAGGGATTCCGGTCCCCCCCCCCCCCCCCCCCCCCCTCGCTTGACATGTGGCGCAATTTGCTGCTCCAGCCAGTGGCGTTTGCAAACCCGGCAACACAGGGAGATATATTGTCACTGTGCAGGTGTGCACACACACACACACACACACACACACACACACACACACACACACACACACACACACACACACACACACACAGAGACGGTCGTCATATTTATTTTGACGTGCAACGGTGCGAGTATTTATTTGCCAATTTATCAGTGCTCGCGAGCTGTGGATTAGAGTTGGATTCGGAGTCGGATTGGACTCCTCCGTCCTCACTGCTCAGCTTGCACGGTCACGGGGGCCTGCACGCACACTTTTGGGGTCTTGAGACTACTGACTCACAGCCTCGAGGGCGATTCTCTCTCTCTCTCTCTCTCTCTCTCTCTCTCTCTCTCTCTCTCTCTCTCTCTCTCTCTCTCTCTCTCTCTCTCTCTCTCTCTCTCTCACACACACACACACACACACACACAAGTGATGACTCCCGAGTCTTCAACGGGTAGCTCCATGAAACCTTGCAGCAGTTCAATCTTTGAAGTGAGGGGGAGGGATTCCGGTCCCCCCCCCCTCAACATGTGGTGCAATTTGATGCTCCAACTAGTGGCGCTTGCAAACCCGGGAACACAGGGAGATATACTGTCACTCTCAGGTGTGCACACACACACACACACACACACACACACAGACGGTCGTCATATTTATTTTGACGTGCAACGGTGCGAGTATTTATCTGCCCATTTATCAGTGCTCGCGAGCTGTGAATTGGAGTCGGAGTCGGAGTCGGATTGGACTCCTCTGTCCTCATTGCTCAGCTTGCATGGTCACGGGGGCCTTCACGCACAGTTTTGGGGTGCTGAGACTACTGACTCACAGCCTCAAAGGCGATTCTCTCTCTCTCTCTCTCTCTCTCTCTCTCTCTCAGTAGGGAGTCGGAGTCTCGCTTCAAAGATTGAACTGCTGCAAGCTTGCATGGCGGTGCCCATTGAAGACTCGGGAGTCAGCATTTGTGTGTGTGTGTGTGTGTGTGTGTGTGTGTGTGTGTGAGAGAGAGAGAGAGAGAGAGAGAGAGAGAGAGAGAGAGAGAGAGAGAGAGATCTAGAGTGGGGAATGATCCAGTGCTTTGATGGAATCATGGAGGGATATAGAGAGAGAGAGAGAAACCCGTCTGTTTTCTTGCCTGGGACAACTTCCAACTGTCTGCACGCATGAGAGAAAGATAGAGAGAGAGAAGAGAGAGAGAGAGAGAGAGAGAGAGTCAACTTTCAGTCAGTGCGCGTGAAAAATTATTTTTCCAAACATGCAAAATTCCTTTCCTTGATTTTGTCAAGAGGAAATTTCTTCAAATTAGGCAATTTCTTCATGTTTTTACACTATTTTTCTCTATTTTGGGGTGGAATTTCTCCCTTTCCCCTTGCCCTCGACCGACATTTTTGTAATTAAAAACGGCACAATATTTAAGCCGAGACACATTTTTCCCAAACACTGCTTCCATGCTTTGTGTGTGTGTGTGTGTGTGTGTGTGTGTGTGTGAGAGAGAGAGAGAGAGAGAGAGAGAGAGAGAGAGAGAGAGAGAGAGAGAGAGAGAGAGAGAGAGAGAGAGAGAGACAGCAACCCGTATGTTCTTGCCGGCGAGTGTGTGTGTGTGAGAGGAACTTTAAGAAAAAATCAAGGAGAAAACTAAACCTATATTGCCTTTGGGGGGTAGTTTCAAAGAGGAAATTATTCAAACTAGACCAATTTTTTACAATTTTAACTCCATTTTTTAAAATTTTAACTCCATTTTGTTGAATTTTCCAAGCGAGATTTCTCCTTCTCCCCCTCCCTTCAACTGATTGTTTTGTTTATTCAACCGGCTCAAGGCTTATGTGACACACTTTTCTCGAAGATTGACGGAGAGAGAGAGAGAGAGAGAGAGAGAGAGAGAGAGAGAGAGAGAGAGAGAGAGAGAGAGACGTCTGCCACACACAAGTATGGTATCTTGCTTCATGCTAATAGTATGTGATGGGTGAAAGCATAGAATGGTGTCTAAATACTTGGTGTCCATGGACACCAAGTATGATGCTATGGATGGCACCATAGCTGGGCTTTTAAGTCAATAATTTTTAAAAGAATATAGGTAAGATAACTGACTTCACGACTCCACTACTCGGATTGAAAGACATGGAGCGGTTAGCACGCGTGGACCTCTCCCTATCTCTCACTTTCTCTCTCTCTCTCTCTCTCACTCACTCTCTCTCTCTCTCTCTCTCTCTCTCTCTCTCTCTCTCTCTCTCTCTCTCTCTCTCTCTCTCTCAGACGGCCTCCAATGCCCATCTCCATCTCTCTCTCTCTCCTACTCTCCTGTTCAGAATATGGATGATGGAGACTCCCTTCCTCTTGCTTTGGTTCCAGCTCATAACTCCTCACAAGCAGCAATGGAGCTTCTTGAACTCAACAATGCAGCACAACTTGATTTCAGTTCACTATTACAATCAGGAAGTTTTGTACGACTTCATTCATTTCAAACTACTGCAGACTGTTCCAGGATGGTGGACGACGGATTTTATGATGAGGCACATGGAATAGACACCATTCATACGCAGGTGAACTCCAAGAGAAAGGCTTGTCTAAATGAGGATGAAATTATTGCAGTGAGGAAGTATGAAGCACAGGCTAACCGTGAGTACAGAAAGCGATGTCGTGCAAGAAAGCAATTACAACCAAGCGTCAACATTGGAGTGAAAGATTGTCATAGGGAAGATTGTCACAGGGAGGACGTCGATGTACACACAAAGGAAGACAAGAAGCAACATACTATTCAGAATATTGTTCAGCACATTGTGAGAGAGTTGCATAGTTACGAAAAAGAAGATAAGAATGCAATTCTTCAAGGTGTTTTCAATGATGATAGAATCTTGCCATTCTGTGAAGATTTGTATCTTCCTGCAAATGGCCTTATTTTTGCACTCAAGGTCTCCTTACAGGAATTAAAGATTCCAAAATCAGCTGACGAGATGTTTTTAAAACGAAGCACATTCAGCATGCTGGTGAATGGATTGCTGCATGATAATGGGAGCCAAGGTAGAGGTGTTACTCTACATAAAGTGGCAAAGCTATTAAATGTTCATCCAAGGAATTTATATTCAGCTCTGGGTAGACTTGATAGTGATCCTATGTCAAGTACGTTGAGGTTCGACTTATGCAAAAGGAAGTCTGGAAATGCTGGGTCCTTATCGGAGGAATTGAAGCAGACAATTATTACATTTTGGATAGAGCACAATAGGGTGTCTCCAAACAAGAAAGATATTTGTCGGAAACGATTGGGCAGAAAACATTATCAAGAGCATCCCATACACTTACTTGATGAATCTCAGGTAAACATGTCTCATTCTTACAATGAATGACTCTCAAGTGAAACATCTCACTCTTATGAATAGCTACCCATTGCGTGTTATGGAGTTGTGTACATCCTACTATATGTGATATGTAGCCAAGTAATGTGTCAAGATAGTCCATTGTCTCTACCTACGCTATTATGTGTGCTATATTGCACAAGTGTAGCCCAATGTCCCTGTCTATGCTATAAGTGTGCCATGTAAAAGGACTCTATTGTAGTAGGATAGCAACATGTGTGCTATTACAGTAAAAGTGTGTGTAAGAATAGCACAATGTTCTTGTCTATGATATGATGTGTGGTATGTGAAAGAGCTATATTACATATTGAGAGCACTATGTGTGCCATATAGCGCTAGTGTGTGTAATAAGAGGCCAATGTCCCTATCTATGCTATTATGTCATAGTATTTCTTACAGTATGAGTGCTATATAGCATAGCTATGTGTAATAATAGCCCGATGTGGTCCTGTCTATGCTATTATGTGTGCCATGTAGCAGGACTCTATCAGAGTATGACAACATCATGTCTGCTATATAGCAATAGCACAATATACCTATCTATGGTATTATGTGTGCTATCAGATTTTATAATATTATGAGAGCACTATGTGTGCTACATAGCAGATGTTAGTGTAATAGTAGCACGGTATCCATGTCTATGGTATTATGTGTGCTATGCAGAGTGTGATATGTGTAATAATAGCACAATATCCCTGTCTATGCCCTTTTGTGTGTTATGTAGAAGAACTGTGTTATAATATGAGAGCACTATGTGTGCTATATAGCAGACATGTGTGATGTGTGTGTAATAACAGCTAAAAATCCCTATCTATGCTATTATGTGTTATATAACAAAATTGAGCATGTAATGAAAGCTGAGTTATCTATCTATGCTATTATCTGTGCTATGTAGCATAGCTATGTGTATTTATACCAATGCATCTGTAGCTATGCTATTATGTGTGATATATAGCAAAATGTAATTCTAATGCATTTTTGTTTCAAGCAGACAAATTATTTCTTGAAGTTTAAAGATAGCCACCCACATGTCACAATTGGGCAAAGGTCCTTTGAGAAGCTGAAGCCTTGGTTCGTGCAAAAGTTGAAAGATCAGAATACTTGCTGTTGTGTTTATCATATCAAACTGATGTATCTCAAAGATGCATTTAATGTTATGCGCTCATCTGCTTTTGGTTTTCATGGGAGGTCATGTACATGTAAATGCAATGTTTGCAAATCAGATGGGGTGAATGCAGAATGTCTTGCCGTTGAGCACTCGTTTTCAGGGATCACGAAGTTGTGGGAATCATGCATATGTACAAAGGCTGAGGGGGATATGTTTCATAAACACACCTGCTTGATGGGCCAATGAAAAAACTGTGGTGTGGAAAAGCTCAGCCTTTGTCCAAGAGAACTTGCAGAGATGACAAAGACAGTTCCACTGCAAGTCTTCGAGGACATTAAAGTTCAAACTAAGCATGGTCTAAGTAAGAGAAAGATGTTTTCACTCAAACAGGTGGCTTTAAGTGAGCTGACAGGGAGGATAAAAGACGACATCAGAATCTTCATCGAGCACAATTTCACTTACAGATGGCAGGCACATCAATACAGAGAATGTTTGAAGGTGTTTCCTTCAAATACCATTATATCTGTAATAGACTTTGCTGAAAATTAATCGTTCAAAGAGAAAAATGAAGTACAATCGATGCATTGGCATACAGATCAATGCACCATCCTTGTTCACATAACGTACATGCGTGACAACGAAGATGACAGTATTATCAAGCATATGCATTTCTACATCTCCGATGATAGGCAACATGATACGCTATTTGTCCAGCATTGTTTTCTTCTTTGTGATCAGTGGCTTAAAGACCAGGGGCTGAATTTCAAGAAGCACTGGGTGTGGTCAGATGGTGCAGCTTCGCAATTCAAGGTTGCCAGGCCATTTTACTTTGTTGCTAGATATTACCAACTAACAGGTACAGAGATGACATGGAATTTTTTGGCTCTGGCCATGGCAAGGGGGAGCATGATGGCACTGGCGCTGGCGCTGTGATAAAGAGAGCCCTTACACATAACAACTCAAGAGTAATGGAGTTTTTCTTAGGCAAGCTGCAGACATGGTTGCATTTTTTACGAGAACAATGTCCAATGCTGCATGTAGCTCTTATGCACAATCCACTGAAGCAGGTCCTAATATAAACAGGAAATTTTGGCTAGTAAAAGAGACAGAAGTGGACAGGTCTAATCTATGGGGTTGTGAGAGAGTACCAGGATCTCGATCACTCCATTGCATTTCAGGCTTTTGTCGTCATGATCTTACTCAATTAAGGACCAAGCGGCTTTCTTGTTTTTGTGATGCTTGCATGAAGGGCCATTGGAGGACTTGTTCCAGCAAATCATATGCAGGCAAGTGGACACATAAGGCATTGAAACCACTCTCTGAGGTAGCAGAAGAGACTGGGGTACCAGAAGATGAAGCTGCAATGTTTGAGGGATCCCAGGATATGCTGAGTGAGTATCTCATTGAAGGTGATAACTTTGCAGTCAATGGAGACGCTGGCAATGCAAAAGGTGTAGAGTTCTTTCTTTTGAGATGTACAAAGAGAAAATGGATGACAGATTGCATCTTAGAGATAAGTGGAAAACAAATGTGATAAAAACACTTATGTTGTCACAGGGTGTTGTAATCAACAGCAAGAGGGGGACCCAAATCACTACACTCTACTTGATGATCGGGGAGTTACTAACCTGTACTCTCACCTTGTTCGGGCAATCAAGTTTGACATGCCTTTGGTAGATGCTACCTCAAAGACATATTATTTATCTCCGGAACTACATGAAACCATTTACAACTACATGCCCTATGAAGCAGCATGATACCTATTTAACATGCTTATATTATGTTCTATATAGCCTTCGCCATTCAGTACCTCCTTACACATGTTCATTGTGCTATGTATCACATAGCACACAACCACACAGAGCACATAGCATAGAATCACACACATTTCAGATAATGAGGCTACTATTGTGAACATGTTGCACCTTGAAAAAATTTAGCCAAGATATTTGTCGAAAACGATTGAGAAGAAAACATTATCAAGAGCATCCCATTCACTTTCTTGATGAATCTTAGGTAAACATGTCTCATTCTTACAATCATCTCACTCTTATGAATAGCTACCCATTGGGTGTTATGGAGTTGTGTACATGCTACTATATGTGATATGTAGCCACGTAATGTGTCAAGATAGTCCATTGTCTCTACCTAGGCTATTATGTGTGCTATATTGTACAAGTGTGTGTAATAATAGCCCAATGTCCCTGTCTATGCTATAAAAGGACTCTATTGTAGTAAGATAGCAACATGTGTGCTATACAGTAAAAGTGTGTGTATCACATAGAACAACGTTCTTGTCTATGATATGATGTGTGGTATGTGAAAGAGCACTATGTGTGCCATATAGCATAAGTGTGTGTAATAAGAGGCCAATCTCCCTATCTATGCTATTATGTCATAGTATTTCTTGCAGTATGAGTGCTATATAGCATAACTATGTGTAATAATAGCCCGATGGTCCTGTGTATGCTATTATGTGTGCCATGTAGCAGGACTCTATCAGAGTATGACAACATCATATCAGCAAAATAAAATTACATCATATCACCAAAATAAAATTACATCATTCAATAATTAAGTTTAGAGAACTTTGAACATGTCAGTTTTTTGTATAGTAATCGCAAGTACATTCACTGCACAAAATGCTGTATACATGATTCCATAACCACAATCAACCTTCCTTATATACTTCTCGTTGACTTCTATAGTGACTAATGACACGAGAAAACACACTGTCCGAAGGATTTTCAAACTGGTTCATCTTTGCATAAGAATTAGGGTTGGGTGAGACTGTCCACTTCACTATCCAAGGGAACAATGTGCTAACCAGGTAAATTGGGGACTGAAAAATATCTGCTTGTTCAAATGAAGTAGGACAGACACAAGTCCCGGGAGGGGTGAGCAGACACTTGTAGAGTGTGTCATCCACCACCAGTGTATTATCAGAGTTGAACTTAGGATGGTGCTTCCAAAAGTCTTTCAAACACTTGAAAAATATGGGCTTTGCGTTATCTCTACATGGAGGAATCCCAGGAACTTCATTTAGATTGAAGCTCGCCTCTCTACACCCCTCTTGATTGATAATATCGAGGAAATGTTGTTTGTTCATCCTAGGAAAGCATGCACTCAAAGCAAGTGCTAGATTGTCTTGGGTCATGCAGCTCCATACTGCAACTTGTGCTCTTTGCAGTAGTGCATGCAAAAAGATTGATGCATTGGGCCTGACCACATATTCAAATTGCATCTTTCCTGTAGCATTTGGCGCAGTGACTACCTGATACCTTGATCTTGCCCAATCAGGAATACTGATTCTCGCTATTCCTTTGTAGAAGGAGACCTTATACCTCCTTATGAGAAGCCCATTCACATCCAGTATGATGCATAAATTGTCCCTTCTCTTCTTGTCCTCAAAAGACGCAGGAGGCAGTGCAACAATCTGTACTGGCATTACCACAAGACACGGCCTCTCTTGCCTCTCATATTCATGTCCATTTTTGGCCTCTTTATCAACATTCTTTGTACCTACCTCATGTGTATCTGTAGTAGCCTCTCGACCCATAGGGACCTCTGGACTTTTAACTTTGGTATTCCCAACAGTGGGATCTGTACAAGACTCAGTTGTATCATGTGCAACTGCCTCTTTCGTGTCCACAGTAGCCATGAAATGTTCTACCATTGCCTCTCCCGATTGAGCTGCTCTGTCAATGGGCACCTCTGCGCCTTTCCCTGCCTCATTGTTTTGCTTTATACATGCCTCAGTTGTATTATGTGTATTTGCCTCTTTCATGTCCGTAGCAGCCACGAGAACTTCTCCCATTGCCTCTCCCGATTGAACTGCTCTGTCGTATGCCTCAGCTGTGTCGGCAGAAGCCACGACATCACCGTTACCCACTGCTGAGCCTATTCCAGGTACTCTCTTAGTGAGGTCCTCCTCACCCAAGCCTCCCATATCTTCAACAGCGACATCTGTACCTTTTGCCTCCTCTGCATCAACAATGTCATCAGCTGCATCACTTGGACAGACCACCTAGGCTTGAGCTGTGACATCACTTGCACCCACTGCCTCACGTGTTCCAGCTTCTCTCTCAATCAGGACCTCCTCACCCATGCCTCTGGTATCCTGAATAGTGGCATCTGTACCCGTAGGCACAATTGCATCAAGAAGGGCATCCATGACAGCATGAACAATACTTTCTGTTCCACCATCATTAACATTGTCATCAGTAGCAGCATCTGTGCTACCATCAACTTCCATAGCATCCACAATGTCATTTGTGCAGGCATCAACTACCGTAGCATCAGCAATGGCATCTATGCAGGCATCAACTGTGGTAGCATCATCAATGGAATCTGTGCCAGATTCAACAGTGGCATCTGTACCCATAGCCACAACTGCATCAAGAAGGGCATCTATGATAGCATGAACAATACTTTTTGTTCCACCATCATTAACATTGCCATCAGCAGCAGCCTCTGTGCGAGCATCAACTTCCATAGCATCCACAATGTCATTTGTGCACGCATCAACTATCGTAGCATCAACAATGGCATCTGTGCAGGCATCAACTGTGGTAGCATCATCAATGGCATCTGTGCCAGATTCAACAGTGGCATCTGTACCCATAGCCACAACTGCATCAAGAAGGGCATCTATGACAGCATGAACAATACTTTCTGTTCCACCATCATTAACATTGCCATTAGCAGCAGAATCTGTGCGAGCATCAACTTCCATAGCATCCACAATGTCATTTGTGCAGGCCTCAACTAGCGTAGCATCAGCAATGGCATCTGTGCAGGCATCAACTACCATAGCATCATCAATGGCATCTGTGCCAGATTCAACTGTGGTGGGGGTGGGTAATGTACCCTTTTCAAGTTTAGCACGGTCAACATCTATATGCACATCATCATGCACAACCTGCACATCAACTGCATTAGGCACAAATTCAGCAGTACTAGTAGGTGTGCAGGGATCAACTGTATCAAAAGACTCTTTTTTTTTTGCCTGTAACCCCCCTGGAAGCTGTAGCACCCCCTCTTGGATTTCTTCACAGGATAAGACTGAGCCAGTGAACCTACAGACCCCTCAACTGTATCAAAAGACACTTTTTTTTGCCTGTAACCCCCCTGGAAGCTGTAGCACCCCTTCTTGGATTCTTCACAGGATAAGAGTGAGCCAGTGAACCTACAGACCCCTCATCTAGAAACCCTGAAGAGCGAGTGCGTCTCATACAAGATCCTCTTTTTTCAGCTTCTTGATTATCTATGACAAGAGAAAGTAGAAACATATTACTAAACATGTACATAAAATAAATCAAATAGTTTGCAACTACTCGATGCAAAGAATTAAGAAACATGTCACTAACAAATTCCAACACTTGATTCCTCAATGAGCATGGATACAATAGGGGTGCAATGGATTGCACATGCCTTCTAAAGACCTCTTCTAATTGCATGAAGTTACAACAAAAACACACTCATTGCTTTGCATTTGGTTTGTTTCTCTTCCTAAATGAATCAAGAGGTATATCCATTGTGGGACTTCCCCCTAAGTTCTTGGGAGTCGATTTCTTGCGCTTTGGTGTTGGATTCTTCCTCGCTGGAGGGGGTGTTTCTTTCACCGCATCTGCAACTGCCTCATCATCTGATGCATCATCTCTACTGTCCACACTTGGTGATGCTTTGGCACTCAACAGAGAACGCAACAGCCTTCTTGGAGTTAGTTGTTGCCTAGGTGATTTGACTGCAGAAGACTTTTCCATCAAGATGTCTTCAACTACTCCACGTACTGCATCCCTAAGGCGGACTCCACTTCAAGGGATGGCTGCATCCCGCGGGTAGACTCCACTTCAAGGCTTGGATGCATCCCTGGGTAATCAGGCCATTCTTCCTTGTGGAATGCATCGTCTTGTTGGAGCAAGCATGTGATGATTGTTCTACAAAGCAAGCTATTTACAAAGTCTCACTTGGAGTATCCCAAAATACACACATAAATACTGATTTTGGTACCTACCAGTGGCCTGCGTAGAGACTCTCTCTATTTTTGTCCTCAATGATTCTTGTATACAGGTCTCTGCTGTAATGTTTGTACCTGCAAATGATTTCATTAAATGCAAGAGTTTAAACTACCAATGGAAAGTGGGCCTGCAATAGTAGTAGTAAATAATTGACACAGTGACTACCTGCACTTGATTCTTTCATCTCACTCTTCACCTTCAGACCACTCATATGCTTAGCTCTAGGGGGAACAGACATGTTGCAATCTAGTGCAACACAATAGCCATAGTCCCTACATACATGTGCAAAGCATAGCATATGGTACACATGGGTGCACGGAGAATACATCCAAGCTTCTGGCATCAAACGGGAATCCACATCCTACACAATGGTAGAACCCATTAAGTGCGACCTCGCTAATGCTCTGCTTAAAGTCCACAGGAGGAAAAGGCTTCATCAAACTGGCTCCCACGTTATGTGAAGTCCTCTCCATGGTAACACAAAATTTAAAGTGCTCTGATTCCTGTGCTATGTTGGCCTCTACTTCTGCAAGTAGTGCCTGTGAAACAAAGAAGACAACACATCTAATTTAAGTCTCAATAACCCAACAAAAGAAGATTGCTGAAAAGAATATGCAGCGTGAATCTTATCCCTTATTTGCAATACCACATATAAGACAAGCACTTACTCTATATGCTATAAACACAAGCTTGATGTGGTATATGATATAGCACATAGCACAGTCCAAGTATAATGTGCTATAAGTGCTATAAGCAGAGAGACTTTTTAAAATACCAGATATATCCCAAACATTTTCTCTATATGCTATATAGCACAAGCTTGTTGGTATATGATATGCAGTGGGCTATATGAGACATAGCACATAGCATATAGCACAAATATTGTGCTATGTAGCACATATCACAATTAGAGATGTGCTATGTAGCACATAGCAAAAATAGAGATTGTGCTATACAGCACAATTCACTATTCCACACACTCCAGGGCTATATTGTGAACATATAGCACACAAAATGTGCTATTTAGCACATAGCACATAAAAAGATTGTGCTATGTAGCACATATAAATATTTAACACACACTTCAGGGCTATACTAAGAGCATATAGCATACAGGTATGCTATATAGCACATATTACACATGTCCTTTGTGCTATGTATCACATAGCAAATAACCACACAAAGCACATAGCATAGAATCACACACATTCCAATAGATGAGGGTACTATTGTGAACATGCTGCACCTAGATTGAACTATAAAGCACATAGCACATAACCACACATAGCATATAACCACACCCACTCCATGAAGATGATGGCTATGTTGTGACCATATAGCACATAGCACATAGCATATAACCACCCACTCCATGAAGATGATGGCTATGTTGTGGCCATATAGCACATATTTGTGCTATATAGCACATAACAGAAATAGAATATGCTCATACAATACATAACCATACAATCCATAACACTCTAACCACATAACCACATGGAATTGAACCACATACTCCAAAACAAAGTGAAGCACATGTAGGAGGGTATGCACCTTTGCTTTAGCCACATTGGCTTCTAATTCATCAACGTTCTCTCTAGTAGTACTCGAGAACTGTCCAATCAAATCAGGCATTGTCGAGCTACAGGGTCTTGCATGCAATTAATCTCCGTTTGCAACTTTATGGCCAAAGTGTTTGATCTTTGAGCACCTTCAGCCCTATGCAATTCTCTGACTTGATCCTCTACCTGCTTCTTTGCACCCTCAAGTCTTGACTTATAGTCTTGCAATCTGCCCTCTGCAATATTCTTCATTTATGCAAGTGCCCTACTATCCTCCTCTGCCAATTGTACCAGGCATCCTCCTGTAGGCATGCTTGACAATGGTACAGACGTACCTTTTGTTTTCAATGATGATCTGGTAGAGGCAGCAGTGGTTTTGGAACCTCTCCCTCTACCACTCATCTGCTCTCTCCCCACCTCTTGATCTTGTTTTGGCAAGTTGTGTCTTTCTTCTGAGGCTCTCATTTCCCTCTCTGCAAAGATAGCCCAAGAAATTTGATTTTTGCCAGATTCACTGCAGTTTTCCAATGCAAAGGCCTTTGCAAATTGAGTCCCTACTTCATACATGAAGGGACCCTCCTGGTAGACATCTCAGTGTCTCCACACAAGCTTTTGTAAGAACTCCGAATGAGCATGGTATGCCTTCACTTTCTTCTGGCTACCTGGAACAGCTTTGGCGTATAAAGACAGCTTCCCAGTCCTCCTCAGAGATGTCATTGTTTCCTGTCAAGCTACGTGGATCAACTCCCTCCAATGGCAATCCACGCTCCATATGAAATCCTCGGCAAGACGAAAAAACTTCGTATGCAGAGGTGTTCAATGTCCTAACTAGACTGCTCCTTGCTTGAATCGGATGCCTTTGAGGAAGGTGCCATGATGCAGTCTCAAGTGATATACCTGCACATCACCAATGAACTCATGAGACGTGGTGTGCCCTCGCTTATCATCCCTGCTAGAAAGAACAAGAACTTCATGGGCCTACCTTGTGGACTAGCAAATTACCTCATTAGTCTATGTCCTCTCATGCAGCCAGCAAGCAGCATTAGGTTTTTCTCGCCTCTTGTTGCAAATGAGCAAGGTGTGGCACTCATGCAAATCCAAATGTAGCTTAATGTAGCTAAATGATCCCAGGTGGGACGCGCGTGCTCAAGCAGTAGAGAGTGTACATGTTTAATGGGAGAGACATACCTCCAAGAGAAGAGGGCGGTTACTGCAATCGTCCTTGAAGCAGCCAAGATTGCACAGTAGAAGCTCTAAGCACAGTAGACCTTGAGCACGCGCACGAGAGAGAGAGAGAGGCGGGGGGGGGAGGGAGGGGGGGAAGAGGGTGTTTGAAACTGCCAACTACTCATGAAACAAAGTGGGTGTGTGAAGGCTGAATTTTTCAGTATAACTTTTTTTAGAATATAAATTTGGACGTCTGAAATAGGGCACCAGTGACCACACCCCCAGTGTCATGCTATGCTATTAAATTATATCACATATATAGCTGTCCACATATTCATGCTTTCACCCATTGAAAGTGAGGCTCAATTATAAGCTCCAGCCTAAGGTTTGAGTCTTAAAGTTTATGCTTTTGTTTCAAGCCTGAAACTTAAGTCTCAAAGTTTAGGCTTATGTTTCAAGCTTAAAACATAAGCCCTAAGTCCCTTTTAGTTTTTATCATTCACTATGTGAAATTTTTTTATATTATACGAGCTTAAGACCTATTTATAAAACCCTTTATCTATGAGTTTTTCAAGGTATGATCCATTTTTCTTCATAATCTATAAGTATTTTTCTATTTGTAAAAATCTTTTTCTATAACGTTCATGAGGCTAGACTCACATGGTAGTGATACACTAACATACAAAGGCAAAAGTCGAACTTAAGTTTGACGGTACAAAATAACTTTCAATATCTTGCTAGAGATTATGACTCTTTCTTAACATATATAGTTGCTACAATAGGATATGAAATTTTGAGCCTCACTTGGAACTACTGAGGTAGGATTCTATGCCAAGGACTTTTGTTGTTGAAACTCATACACACGATAATGTGATGGTCACCTAGCGTGCTATCTATTTGACATTTGGAGGTGATAATCAAACTTAAGTTTATGCCTAAGGCTTAAGTCTTAACCTTAGGCTTATGTTTCAAGTGTAAGGCTTAAGTGTCAAGCCCTTTCTAGTCTCAACGCATTCACTATGTATAAAAGTATTATATTGTGCACATCCAAGGCCTTTTTAAAAAACGTCTTACCTGTTACTGTTTCAAGGTATGATCCCTTTTACTTCATAGTCCGTAAGTATTTTTGTTATTTGGAAGATTCTATTGCTACAATGCTCATGAGACTAGCCTAACATGGTAGTGCTCATGAGCCTGGTTTCACATGGTAGTGCTACACTAGCATGTGGAGGCAAGGCTCAAACTTAATTTTGAGCCTACAAACTAAATTTCAATTCTTTGTTAGGTACAAAGACATTATGAGTTTCACATAACATATGTAAGTGCTACACTAGGATATAGAGTTTTAAGCTTCACTTGGATAACTCAGCTAGGACTTTTGTGATTGAAGTTCATACATTAGTGCTTCACTAGCTCTCCTTGTTAGGCTTGAGCTTAAGTTTGAGCCTCATTAGTGTTTGGTAATGCTAATTTTTGTCTCACCAAAACCAAAATTTCTTATTCTTAATACACATCTGCATGTTAGCTATGATCTGTGAATTGGCACTTTAAATAGAAAACATGAGCTTTGTGATGGCTCAAACTCAGGTTTGATCCCCCCATGATTTTTTAATGGTAGATGTACATAGATACCACTCAATCAAAAACAATTATATCTACAAAAAATGACATACTTTTAGAGAAAGACAGAAGATAGTATTTAGAGAACAGTGTCTAAAGGACCTAAAGTTTCACAATTGATCAACTCAATACACTATCCTACCTTTTTACACTTTAGGAGTTTGTTGGTACATGATAATGGAATGCATCAATAAACCTAGTATCACAAATACTCTAAGAATCATTCTCACCTTTTTCATCATCTACAATGTCTTGAGGGGCTCGATAATCCTCCTGTGCATCCTCATTGCCTGCACCATGATCTTCATTATCTTTAGCATTGTCTTTTGCACACTCAAAATCCACAACTGGACTAATTTCTCCAACATTGTCGCCCCCCCCCCCCCCTTTTATGGTCAAAATCTATAGCTTCTTGAACTTCGCTATCATCTGTGTTGTCTTCATTATGATTGTATTCATTTCCATTAACACCCTCTCCATTGGTTTGTTGCTCATCAATGTCAAGATTGTTAAGGGATTCTTTTTCTGTATCATGAAACTCCATTGTTTGTCTTGCAAGTGATGCTTGACTTGCACCACACCACTTCTGCAAGGACAGACTTCTCTCCAAAAGAAAGAGCATTGAGATTCTAACTCCATTGCTTCAAAATCACCTTTACATAGAGCAATAACCCTTCTCTTCTTCAACAAGCTTTTGCTCCAACAAAACTCCACCGCAAGAAAAATCTAAAACATAGCTTTGCTCAAACAAAACCCTGTGATGATAAATAGGGCCAATAGTGAAGTTTCTGTCAATAAATTTGTGATCCTTGCCACAAGATCCTGAGAATGTATGCAATTTTCCAATAGCCTCAAACCTATCAACCTTGCTAACGAAAAGAGCAACCATTGTAGTGTCCATAGTTCCATCTATCCATGAGTCATCTCTTGTTGCTTGGATATCTCCATATTCAATATGAACCTTAGTTGACTGGCTAGAAACCCCTTAAACAAGCATTAATATTGATGAAATCAATGAAACACACTAGCACATATTCATATTGTGCATTCAATGTGTTTAGATTGAATGCCAAATTTGCAAAAAAATATGTAGAGAGATGTTCTTTAGTACCATGAATATCCAAGATGACCAATTGAAATAGTACATACTCTGTATTGAAAAATTCTTTGATCTTCCTCATATCAAGCACACTTCCTTGATTCTCCAAGGAATATAGTCATCTTAAGATATTATACCCATATTAGCTCTATAAAGATGATTGAGGAGAGTTACTACACTTTTTGGAAGTGATGGTGAAGTCTTCTTTGCTCTGTTGAGGAATTCCTTGACATAGTACTGGCTATAGATCGTCATTTGATTGTACTCATGCTCTCTTAGCTTATACTTCTCAGAAACTTTCTCCCAAGATAACTTTTCCCTTGTCAAATCAAAGAAGAATAAAATTATTGCTTCTTTCAACACTCGATCTGTTTTTTAACTTCCAAGCCGTCTCATCCATCTCCATTCTATGAGGGGTATGCTTGGCCTTCTTTAGCAAGATGGTTTTCTCTAGGATTTCATTTTGCAGTTCAAGAACTTCTCTACTCTCGAGGCACTTGAACAATGTATGTGCTAGTGTTGCTATGCCAGGTGCTTGTCGAATCTGACCATCCTTCATAGTTAAAAATTTAGGATTTTCATTGGAACCTTCTTCGATCGTTTCTCCCTTTGTATTTGGTAGCAAGCCTCGAGCATATTCTTTCATAATCTTGACCCAACTCTTCCACATATCCCCATCACATAGAAGCAAATGCAAGTCGGACTTAACAAATCCCTTTTGAAGTGTGTGCTTTGTGGTCTCAACAAAGGTCTGCAAAACTAAATTTTCCAACATCAATATTGACAAGGCACTAACTTGTGGGGTTGTAGTTTGAGCGTGGCCACATTAAATTGTATCTTGATATGCTCACATGCATCTATGCAAAATCCCAAAAAAATGGGTATATGTAAGTGGTGCTTAAACTTTAGTGCTAGAGCCTCATATGCAAATGACACTAAAGCTTAAGTTCAAGCCTCACTTTAATTTTTAAATGATCACATGGAGGGCATGCTTGAGCCTATGATAGACTCTCTCTTACAAATAAATATTGATAAAAGACTCATATTCATGTTTTCAAAGAATCAAGCAAGTACCTTCCAAGACTTCAAGTCCTTCCAAGACTTCAAGTCCTTCTTGGTTTGATTGACATCAGGTGTGGTGGCTTAGAAGGATAACCATTTTCATGCCATTGTGCTCATGCTTGCATAAGCTAGTCAAGAAATGGCTCCTTTTGTATTTACTTTGCAATAGATAGATTCACATCTTTGGAGATTTTGCGAGAGATCTTTGGTGGGCAATCAAGGATAATCTTTGATCGTCTATATTTGAATTGCTGACGCAATTGAGGGGTAACCTTTGCAACTTTCTCACCCTGTAAATTGTTTGAAACACTAATGGAGTGTTGTCTAGAGATTATCCAATAATCAACATTGTGAACATCCTCTTTGGCAAGTTTGTCAAGAGCATATTCTTTGGAAGGATCATAAGGCATCAAAATTGCCAATATCTATTCTTGCTTTAGTTCTTGAATAAAGTCTAAAGTCAAAATCCTGAACCAATCTAAATTCAATACACATAGTTTGATGGAGCAGGAAAACACCTTGTCATGTCAATGTTAAAGACTTCATCAATCCCAAAAGGATAGAATCCCTTCTTGATTTCTAAGGAGGCAAGTGCCTTGTTATCTTTTGATGGAGTTTCCATTTCCATCAACTCCTCTTCAAAAACCTGTTTTTCTCTCACACTCTTTTTCATCTTCCTCTTTGCTAGTTTTTGTCGATCTTCTTCAAGAGTAGAATCATCCTTTGTCTTTCTTTCTTGTGAGTCCTTGTGCATCTTGCTCTTGTGAACCTTCTTGCTCCTCTAAATTATTATTGGTGGTAGTGATTGAACGTTGCCTTCCAAGTCTTTCTAACTACGTTCAATTAATCCAACGGTCTCCCTTAGCTAGCCTAAAAGTGCACTAATATACCACTCACTTACTACTCCCAAGCCCATTTTAGCAGATTTATGGATATACGTTCGTAACTAACATATCTTGCTAATTTTTTGTAGTCCAAAAATGCATGTCCTCCTAGTCTCATAGTCCAACGCTCACAAAGGTACTAATTTCACTCTATACGCATCCCAAAGTTTTTTATTTATGATTTAAAATAATGTCAGGCTCGCTAATTAACATACTCTTGGACAAAATTTATTACACCAAGATATCTTTCAGTTATAACTTTCACTAACTTTTTCCTTGTATATAGCAAATTGACTATCACACAGTTCCAAACACGCAAAATGATAAGATAATAACAATTTTATGACCAAATTTCCAGCTTTTAACACACAAATTCCAAAGCACTAACAACTTTTGTACTCAAGACACTCATTTTGCTCCTAAAACTAACAAAATCAACAAAATCTCAGTGAAAATATTTCCAAAATCTAAACATTCCAAGTCCAAATCCCCAAAATGCTATTAAATGTGCAAATTTATGCCAAGCATTCCCTTTCCAAACATATTTTCATGTATATGAACTTAAAATAGCACTGTTTTCTTTTAAGATTGCAAAACCACTATCTAAAGATTCCATTTTCAAATCTTTTTCAATTTGTCTTTAAGTGATGCAAACATTGTTATGTTTAAATTTGAAATGTTTTTTTTTTAAGAAAAGAGAATTTTCATATGTTTTTTAATTCTTAAAACAGCTCGACTAACCACGATTCGCTTCAAAAATTTCCAAAATTCTTGCGACTACGGCCCTTCCATCATTCACGAATTTGCAGCCACATGGTTTGCTTCGCTCTGATTCCACCTCGCAAACGAAACACATACGCACTATGGTTTGCTATCTTTCTCTTCCTTTTCCGAACCTCTATCTAGAATTCACTCAATTTTCCTCTTTCTCTCTCCACGTTTTTTGCTTCTCTCTCTCAAGTTAGACACACACACACTCTATAATTAACTCACACATAGGCACAATCAAGCTTTCATACACAGAAGTACACAATCAAACACTCAACTTTAAACATCTACACAATCTCATGCATCATCCACACACAAATGTTTTCATTTTCTCTCTCTAGTAAACACACACATACACAAAAATTGACACACACACTCTCCCTCTATCTCGCTCTCGAGTGGCTCTACAAGCCTACAATCATGACAGAAATCTCTCTCTCTCTCTCTCTCTCTCTCTCTCTCTCTCCTCTCTCTCTCTCTCTCTCTATCTATTATATATATATATTATATATATATATATATATATATATACGTGACGTTCGAGATCAGGAAACGGCCAACCTTCATGCATTAAATAAAATTGGTTTTAAAACAAAGGTTTTTAAGCGCCCATTCACACCCTGCCTTGACCGACTTCTCCTTACAGGCTCGCTACACGTTACAAGGCAGCCTCCGCTTCAACTGTTGCATTGTTTCCAATCAGAAAATGATTAACCATGCAAAAGTAATGTCAAAGAAAAACTTCTTTAATTGATACTCATAGTCCCCGTACACCCTCATCTCATTTTGGGAGATAACTTTTGACATTGTAGGGACAATCCCATTAGATCTCAAAAATCTATGCCATCAAATATCAAGCCTTGAACTCAAATCCTTCTTCTCTTTCTCATTCCTCTTTAACGTCGTTAAAGCAATCCCAAAAGAGCTCAAATATCTATACAACAGTAGCTATCCTTGCTTTTGGTTATTAATGTAGATAGCAGACGTCTCTCTCTATCTAGCTTGGACTCTATAGAGGGTAACCCTCTTTCACTTTCTCTCTCTCTTCTTATCCGCCCAATCGGTCATGGAATTAACATGATGCCTAATCTAGTACTATGGTCACAATTTAGGAAAACGTTTGCTATGAACGTGTTTTCAAATGGTACTGTTGACAAATATTATCAACGCAAAATTAAACTCACAAAATAGCTTAAAGACAATCATAATGCAGCTAGTTAGACATGCATATGCTCTAGAATGCCCATGCAGTTCTCAATTTATCCCAAATTTGGTACAAAATATGAAAATATATTGGGGTCTATATTCCTCCCCTACTGAAATGTGAAGTCGTCCTCGATGAACAAAAATATCTTCGACACTGTAAATGAACTTCTTTAGAGTGATAGATTTGCTAGTGTTAGAGATATCATCGTTTTGTAGGTTCACTTCTTAAGGTTGACACCCTCAAAGAGTCTTTGTGCCCCATTCAAGTCGCTTTCCTGAGTATTGACATTATATTAGTGCTAGAAAGCTATGTTACGTATGTCCATCGTGGTGGCCCGCTAACATTGGGGCCATTAATTGCCCGGGAATGCAATCCTTAGGTGGTGAGTGACCTGGTTGTAGCTTTTAACTTATAGACTTTTGATTTTGATTTGCAATTCATTTACACTTTAGTAATCAAGCAGCTAGACACAGGGTTTAGTACTTTGCAAAGGCTAGATGTTGAGGACTTGCTAGGTACACTCTTAAGAGTGTGTGAGTGAGATAGAAAAGCATTTCATTTTTCATATTCTCTGATGCTTTGCAAGTATTGTTCCATATTCCATTTTTCTTCTAGTTTTGCATTGTTGTTGATTTTTAGTCATAGGATTTAACTCTACAATTAGAAGTAGGTTGGGTAACATCTATAACCATCAAATTGAGCAAAAAGGATTAGGAAAAAAGCTACCTAAACTTATTTTGGTGTCCGAGACCATAAACTATGAAATTTTAGAAATTTGATGGTTAGGGCTCAAAACCAAATACGAACCAAAAAAAAAGGTGGAAAAAGGGGTGAACCAAGCTTAAGAAAGCTGATTCAGAAAGCTTCAAAACCAAAATGTGCAAAAACATGGATCGTGATCCATGACCCCCTAAGGCAATTTGGCCAAAAAATGATACCAAAGGGTTCTCTGGGGTTCCAAATCTCTAGATATTCACTTTTGGTGGAAAATTGACACATCATACCCTTCCAAATCAAGAAATTGGACAGAAAGTACATAAACCTTGGAGCTAGACAAAAATTGGGACCTTTTGACTTTTTGGTGTCCAAACTAAAAGAAAAAGTGAAAATATGACTTCTACAGGCGATATGCATACAATTGACCAAATTTTGTGACCAGATGAGGTGGAACATGGATCAAAATCCATGACCCCCTAAAGCATATGAGGCCGAGATTTAGGCAGTGAGTTGACATCGTTTGGAGCAACTTTTGTGAAGGTCATTATAGTAAGAAACAACAAAAAATTGACCAAAACATCAAAATACAAACTGCAAGTCAAAATCACAAGTAGCCACAACATTTTTCTTTTTTAAAAAGAAAGGTTTTCAAATCCAAAAATAAGTGGATAGGTAAACTCCATAAACTTCAAGTAATCACTAAACCAAGTTTGGAGTTCAGACCTGATGGAACATGGATCGTGATCCATGTCCCCCTGCTAGACTTTGGGGTTGTGACCTTACAACTTGGTAACAGAGACCCACAAAAAGAACTTATTCAAAAACAAGGGTACCAAAAAAAATTAAGAAGAGGATCAAGCAAGGCTAGAGTCAATTAAGAGCAAAAACTACCAAACAGACTAGCAAAGTGGATTTTGGGAGACCTCAGGGAAACTAAACCACCTAGAAATCATATAACAGGGATCAAGAGAAACTGTGAGAGACCTGTGTACCAAGTTTCAGGTTATTTTGACACTGGGGTACATGGATTGTGATCCATTACCCCTATCACATGAACACCCTAGAGTGATACCAGAGTTAGCACTAGTCCCTGGTAGCATGGTGTTTTTTTCAAAATTCAATTTGGAGTTGATTTGTGCATGTTTCAAGCAAAATAGAAGTTTGTGTCAAAAGTTTGATAAAATCCCGATTCCAGTAGATTTTGACCAACTCATCCGCGTTGTAAAGATATAGCCACCAAGTGATTTTTTTGAGGTTCTTGGAGTCAAAGTTACAACAATTAGCTCTTAATTGGTCCAGGGTTAAATGCACAATAAAAGGTAACAAGTCAGGTTTATACAAGCTTCATTTTCTTGATGTATTTACAATCATGCAAAATTTATCAAAGTAGAAACCCTAGCATTAGAAACCAACTAAGCCATACTTCAACCAAGGGTAGTGTCAATTAAGGGACCATACCTACCTTAGAGCCAATATTGGAGGAAGGTCTGTCTGATACTTCTTCGGATAGATCATATACCTATATGGATGAGGGATCCAAATGTGTGAGTTTCAAGGAAGAAACCAAAATGGGAGCGGGATAAATGTAGCCCACAACAAACCTGAAACTTTTGCACCTACAATATTAGTTTGAAAATGAGCATGGTACTCAAATCTATAAAGACGATATGGATTGCTACTGTGTTAAAATTGAAGAGAGGTCTAGTGAGCTTAAGCTCGTAGTGTCCGTAGATTATAGTGGCGATTGATATTTTGATGAAGAGGGGAACATGTGTGTAGTTGTGCTTAATTCCTTTATTATGGAAAAGTGAGGATTAATAATCACAAAAGAAAAGGTTGACGTAGAGGTTGAGGAGAAGCTACTAAAGCTGGACATTCCTAATGTCAAGCTTAGACGAATAAATGTGTCTACTTACATGAACACTGACAATACTCATGTGCACTTACATAAGTATGGTAACATAGAGAAAATGCTCTAGTACAGGTGTGAGATTCCCAACATGAGGGAGTTAACTGAGCAAAAATGCTTGTATGTATTTGTGTTTGAAGTCAAGAGAGATACACAGATCATCATGTTAGACAAGTATGGTGAGAAGTGTTTGGCAGTGAGTCGTGAACGAGCTCAAGGAAAATACATATTGGGGAGTCAATCCATCAGTACTATGTCACGCCTAGCCACATATCTACTATCTCAAAAGCAACACGACCAAAAACTATGAGAGTAAATCCTCTAAAATCTCATTTGGGAGACTCTATCAATTGACCACACCACTTTAAACGGAGACCAATGGGATCTCTGGGTTCTATGTCTCTACATCAAGATAATGATATCCTAGACATGATTTTTAGCACAAGGGTATCAGATATCAAAATCAAGAGTTGGTATGTAAAACCTAAGAGAAGGGTGACTATTTGAACCCCTTCTAGAGCACTTGTTAATGGTTATGAGACAAGAGATGTATTGGTAGAGAATCTAGAATGATTAGAATGATATCAAAAACTCAAAGATTGCAACCTTCTCAAGTGGCTAAGTGCATGCCAAAGAAGTACAATGGATTGGGAGATCCAAACGAGCACTTTTCCATTTTTAAGTCTTAAGAGAGGAACAAATAGCAAATTTTCACACACAATACAAGGGATTTGGTTTAACATTTGAGGGACGGTGTTGACTTGGTTCCATTCACTAAATAATAGAGATTTCTTTAACATTGATCAACTCTTACGAGAGTTTGCTAAGGAATTCTCTAAGAGAGGAATCAAACACAACACAATTTCCCAAATTTATGCTTTCAAATCAAAGGAAAATTAAAAGGTGAAAGAAGCTTCACTTCGCTTCAAGCAATACATTGAAAGGTTTCCAATGCAAGAGGTACCATAGGAACGATCGCTTGTTGGTTCTCTTTAACGAGGGCTTGAGAAATAAAACTCTCAAAAAGGACTTACATGAGCTAGATAAGGTAACTAAGGGGGCGTATGAGAAAACTAAACATGCAAACAACTTAAAAACTAGGGATTTTGTATCTGTTGTGGAAGGGATCACCTGCTCATACATTGCGCAAGAATCTTGACAACAAAATTAAACCTGCAAAAGAGGATAAGGAAGAACCATGGACTATGGGGATTATCGCGAAAACAATGAATGAGGCTTAATCCCTAGAGATGCAGCCAAATCTTGAAGTAGACAAGTCGTGGCCACAATCACTGTGGGAGAGACAATTAGAAATAGAAAAGATGGAAGTATCACATTGCTATTAGCACCAATCCTTGAAGTCAACATGGACCATGAGATCTATCCGGGAGATATTCAGTCGTTGTATTAGCACGAATCCTTGAAGTCAACATGGACCATGAGATCTCTCCGTGAGATATTTAGTCGTTGTATGACGATGCAGAAATGAAGATATCTACGGAGAGTAAACTTGCGACCATCAGAACTTTTCCGTCCTTTATAGGGGAATATGAGGCAAAATTTAAAGTGAGAATTGTGCCATGACAATGGAATTCTATTCCATGGGTGATGGATACAAAGATCTTACATGATCTACGATCTTCTCCTATAAGATGCACAATCACTCTTGCAAATCTTTTGAAAATCATACCATATTGGTGGGGACAAATGAGCAAAAATATGGAAAAGATGCGATTGAAGATCCATCCAAACGATGACTTCATGGACGAAATTAAAGAAACAAATTATCCTAAGAAACCCAAAGCAGAACCTATCCCAGTCAATAAGGTAGGCAACTTTGCGAAGGAGAAGAAGGAAACACCATCTTACCCTTGGAATACAAAGCAATAAAGATGATACTGATACTTGATAGTGGGGCCAGAGCAGCCATCGCTACAAAAGGAATCTGGAAAAAATGGGGGAGACTAGTTCTTAAAAAAACATGCATGAAATTTCAACTAGTCGACGAGTGTGGAGAAACCTTTAGGAATGTTGGAACAAGTCATTGTATATGAGCATACCTTTGTTGTAATAGATTTCAAAAAAGGCAACAACTTTGAAGTTATTTTGGGACGACCATTCACACGACAACTCAAGATGGTTCAAGATTGGGGCTATGACCACCTCTACTTACGGCACAAGGGAATCACAACTAGGGTTAACACAAAGGACCATAGTTATAGGGATGTAAATCGAACCCCGATAGAAGACTTTTCTATCACAACAGATGCTGAACACAGTTTCTTCCTT
>NW_028221440.1:1123829-1192673 GCF_014529385.1 Adiantum capillus-veneris
GTCCATGTAATACTACTTTCTTTCCTTGGACATAAGCTTGCTCTTACACCACTGTCAAAAGTGACCCTGTTTCGTCTCCATCCGTTGCACTCTGAAGTGTTTTCCCATGTGACCACAAAGCTCCATATTTGTGATACTGCAGCCACAAAATTGAAACTAAAAGTTATTAAAGCAATGTGATCATGTAGAGCTCAAAAAGGAAGTTATGAAAATATACATGTCAATCGCAACCCCTTGACACCTCCTCTTCCTCTTCCATGATCAACACTCCATTCCTCTTCGCCTATGATATTTGTCACATCTAACCACCACCCAATTGGAAAGTCATGCAATTTTGAAGACGATCTGGAAATGGAAGGTTTCTAGTGGCACGGTTGCGCTTGAATTGCAGGCGATCTGTCAAGCGTTGTTGCTTTTTTCCTTCGTACCTCTCTAGCCACTTTTGCATGATGTCTAAGTTGAGATGGCAAAATCTCATAACCTTTTTCTCACATTGTGATGTCCATCTTCCTAACGATGCCTTGTCCCTACGACTGGTCCCCTGTCACCTTGACGTTGACCTCAGTAGTCCACATTTGGGCATCTCTAGATCAATTGAGAAAAAATTCACTAACGAGGACATGAGACTCTTGTACAAGCCATCCTGAATTCGACGACCCTCGCGGCGACCCCTTTGACAAACAACCCCTTTAAAAGTCTTCATAAATCTCTCCAAGAAGAACATCCACCTGCTATGGACCACCCCAGCAACTGCAACTTCATCAACCACACGCACAAGTATATGCATTTGGATGGTAAGAATGTGTTTGTTGGAAAGTACTTCTCCACCATGCACGCTGCTTCAATAGCATTTAAGCGTGTTGCATCGATGATGTCTTCTCTTATCTCTTTTGAACTGATCCAGCATACCAACTCACTGATTTTGTAGATGTTCTTCTAATGTCATCTCTCAAACAACCCTTTATGGAAATTGGTAAGATAAACTGTGAAAATTTGTGCCAATCGTGGGACTTAAGACCACTGAGATTGTCATCTCTCGTGAAAGCCGTTTTCAAACATCGCATGCACCCTCCCTGTGGGAGTCTTGAATGACTATATATTCTTCTTCACTTGTTGCTCTTCTACACGACTCAAAACCCATGGATATTTTGGTATAGCAAACTTTCCATTGGGTTTAAATCGAGGCCACATCTCTAGCATTCGCCCCACGGCCTGCAGGTCATCTCATTGGGCCTTGCTCTCCCTTTTTCTAGTGATGGTTTTCCATATGATCTCCCCCACATTCTAAAAGATGTGCATTGGGTTGAGCAAATGATTAATCAAAAGGTCACTCCAATACGGGATTTCATGGAAAATAGAAAGTCTTTTCATTCCATGTGGCATCCAATCTCCCCTCTCTAGCCACATATTTTTCCAATGGCTCGCTTTCAGTGGATGCATGTCATGTTTGCATATGTTTGATCTAAGTAGCTCATGTCCTTCAGGAAAAAATCTACCATGCTCCTCGTAAATTGTCTTGCTCAAATGCTCAGAGGGGCGAAAACCAAGTCAACGACCACATTTCGGACATGCATGATTGCCCAGTGACTCAAGCCTAAAACATCACAAAATTAAAATATATAAGCGTTGGCATAGCCAGGAATCACATGTATGTGAGGGTCTCAAAGGCACTTACTTGAGCACTCACTCAAGCTTGGCCAATCATGCATGGTCCACATGAGAATGCCTTGCACATGTACATTCCGTCGTCGGATTGGTTGGGACATATGAACCACATCGATTCGTGTCCACAAGATTTGCAGCTCTTCTATAAGTGGTGCCAAATAGACATCCATGTTCTTTGCTTTGTACTTTCCTGGGATGATCAATGACAACAATAGATGGACCTTCTTGATAGCTAGCCATGGTGGAAGATTATAATTAATCAGACAAATAGATTACGTGCTCCATGAGGAACTCCGTAATCTGAATGGGTTTACTCCATCCACTGCCAGACCAAAGCGGATACATCGAGGCTCGTTCTTAAATGTAGACCAACTTTCCTCTATGTGCTTTCATGCATGAGATTAGCAGGTACCCACATCACATTATCTGTCAATCTAGTATTTGAGTGCCATATTGTCATCAAAGCGGCTATGGACTTGCACTTGAACATGCTCTTTATTCTTAGAATGATAGGGAAGTGTTGTAATGGACTAATCTTTGAAGTTCTTAAAGTCAAAAAGAATATAGTAGGGCATATCTTTCGTTTAGCACGATTTGAAGATTGTGTAGAATAGTCTATTAAATAGAGCTTATATGAATGAGTTTGAGATATTAAGAGAGAATATATTTTCTTTTTTTAAACTAATACACTAAATATGTATTTGATAAAAATTAATGAATAACAGATAGTCTGTCTATGAACATTAAAATTGAGATTTTTGTTAATATCAATATTTTATAATTATGTGTTTTTAGCTTAAAATGCATGGCTAGGCTTAAAATAAGTTGAAAAATTAGTGGAAATAAAAAAATAGAGGTTTTAAGAGTCACAACCTAAAAGTTGCGTTTTCAGCCAAAGAAAGACGTTTTCGCAATTCTGTCCACGCAGTCTTGTAGACAAGACCTATTCCCGTCGTTTTGAGTACCTGGATTGCTCTGTTCTGAGTTTGTTTACAAAAGTTATGATGAAAACAAATAGAAGGCAGCAGCAGTGTAGTATACACAGGGATAGGCAGACATACAACAACATACAACTCTCCCTGCTATCAACCAAGAAGTGGATTTGTTTTCTTCATGGTAGACTATTGCAATTGAGAGTATGAAGGTGATGCAGAAATCAATGTGTGAAACAGGATCTGTGCAAATTGTCATGATAAAAATCTAACCTTCACAGATCGCTTAGCGATCACGTTCTTATCTTATTCTCGCATGTATACTTGGTGCGAAAATCGAGTTGATTGAACGCCTAAAAAGCGGCTATTTTGAGAAGTCGTAGGCTTTTCGAGGAAAAGAAAGATAAAAGCACGACGGGTGGTGCGTTTGGGGATCAATCACCGATCTCTTCTTCTGCGAGTACGAGTGCGAGTGAGACGCTGCATGCAAGCGAACTGAAGCTCGGGGGTGGTCGGGAGGTTTGAGCTCTGTACAACGGAGTGCATCCATATATTTTATTGCTCCTCTGTTGTATCAATACAAAGATCTCTTTCTCTATCTTTTGTTGTCTAGCTCTATTATTCTGTTCCTATGACAAGTGTCAAAGGACCTTTGCAGGAATAAATTTTCCTTGTGTGTCCTCCATGTACTTGGTTGATCCACAATTGGGACATTGTTCCAAATTTGCATACTCGTTGTGAAAAAGTATACAATCATTAGGACATGCATGTATTTTGTGATAATCCAAGCCATCCTATCATCCATACTTTATCTACCAATGATGCCAAAAAAAATTAAAACAGTCTAGTTGTTATAACTACACACTACTAAGTACATGACAATACATGACAACCTCACATTCTCTAGCCATGCCGGATCCTCGCACACCTCAATCTAGAGGTGCACGAAGATTAGGACCACAGGGTAATAATCTCGTCTTTATTGGTCAATGACTATATATTAAGGTTCTTGAAGTTTATATGCACTTTGGAAGTTCGATTGCGTTTTTGCAATTAATTGCTGATAGCTCTAACAACCTCACATTCTCTAGCCAGCAAGCCCGATCCCCCGTACATCTCGGTCTAGAGGTACACGAAGATTAGGACCACAAGGTAATAATCTCGTCTTTATTGGTCAATGAATATATTATAGGTTCTTGAAGTCTGTCTGCACTTTTGAAGTCCGATTGCGTTTTTTAAACTATTTACTACTAGCTCCTCTAACAATCTCACGTTCTCTAGCCATGTCCGATCCCTGCACACCTCGGTCTAGAGGTGTACCTAAACTACAATCTAACCTATAAACAAATTAAACCTAACCTATAACTTCACCTATAACAAAACCTAACCGAAGTTCATTTGCGTTTTTTGAAGTACACGAGCCATTCTTGAAGTCCGTTTGCGTTTTTCTACTATTTTCCACTAGCTCTAACCTAACTTATAATCTAACCTAACCTATAACCTAAACCTAACCTAACCTAGGGTAACCTAACCTATAACCTAACCTATAACCTAACCTAACCAAAGTCCATTTGCGTTTTTAGAAGTACACGAGTCATCTTCGAAGTCCGTTTGCGTTTTTTCTACTATTCATTTTCTGCTAGCTCTAACTTAACCTATAACCTAAACCTAACCTAACCTAACATAACCTACAACCTACACCTAACCTATAGGCTAACCTAACCGAAGTCCGTTTGTGTTTTTTGAAGTACACGAGTTATCTTCGAAGTCCGTTTGCATTTTTTCTACTATTTATTGATAGCTCTAACCTAACCTATAATCTAACTCAACCCATAACCTAAATTTAACCTAACCTAGCATAACCTAACCTATAACCTAAACCTAACCTAACCGATCAAAGTTCGTTTGCGTTTTAGAAGTACACAAGTCATCTACATATGGCCGCTAATAGATGGACGTTGTGTTCAGACAGTTAGAACTTATGGTATGGTGTGTAAAGCCGCTTAGGTTAGACTCCTTCAAATTGGATTAGGATAGCAATTAGCCATTTCAATCCGCTTAGTTCTATCCACCTAGGGTTAGCGTCTTAGGACTAATGTTGGTTTAGCCACTAATAGATGGCCGCATTTTGAGTGTTAGGGTGCGCTATGTAAAGCTGCCTAGGTTTGGCCGCTCCAAATTGGATTAGTGTAGCATTTTTCCATTTCAATCTACTTAGGACTAGCCGCTTAGGGTTCTATGGATTCTGGTTTGGCCGCTAATAGATGGCGCACTGTGTTCGGACGGTTAGGGCACACTATGTAAAGCCGCTAAGGTAAAGCGCTCTAAAACATATTAGGGTATCGTTAGGCCATTTAGTCTTCTTAGGGATAGTTGCTAAGTGTTATCGGCTTTAGATTAGCGACTTTTTTTTTGCTGCTAACACATTACTATATTTGGAGTGTTAGGGTAGGCTATGTAAATCGGCTTAGGTTTGGCAACTTTTGATTTGGTCGCTCCAAATCCAATTAGTGTAGCGCTCAGCCATTTTAGTATGCTAACAGGATTAGAGGGTTATGGTTTAGACGCTAGTGGATAGTCACGTTTGTATATTTCACCGATAAGTGTTTAGATTAACATAAAAGTACATAAGTTCTAACTATCCGAACACAACGTCCATCTATAACCTAAACATGAGTTAGCTTAACAGATAACCTAACCTAATTTTTTACGTACAACCTATAACCTAACTTTTTGCTTGCCTAAACCTGACCTAGAATCTAGCTAAACTATCATATAATCTATAACCTAACTTATAACTTAATTAATCTTCAATTTAAACCTAACCTAGAACCTAACCTATAAGCTAACCTAACGTAACGTAACGTAAACTAACTTAATTATAACTTAACATATAGCCTATATATACCTTAATATAACCTATAACCTAAACTAAACCTAACCGAAACTTAAAACCTAAACCTCATCAATTGCATAATTTCAAAAACGGCATAATTCAAAACGAAATTTTCTTCAAAACATGATTTTTTCATAAACCAAAACAAAAAAAATTCATAATTCAAAACAAAATTTCACAACAAAAACCATAATTTCTTTTAAAGCGTTGAAAGTTTAAAGCAGGAAACTTTATTTTATCAATATACAAATTACGTTTAATAAATTTAATATGCATTAAAACTTCAAGCACTCACATGTGGCCTATTTGAGCAAGGAAAGGTGTTGTAAACGTCCTCGAACCTGCAAAAGAATACACACACACACACACCATGTTAAACCCTAAACCCTAAACCTACAAAGTAAACTTGAAAACAATCTCACCTTAGTGCTATGGAGTAGTCCACGAGCAAGATTAGCACCTCCGACAACTTGTTTCGCACCAAATCTGTAAGAGGTGACGAGGAAGAGAGCAAGATAAAAGGTGCAAGAAGAAGAGAAATGCATAGGAAAAGCCCACGGGTTTTGTGTTTTGGTAGGATCCACCGGTACAAGTATCGGTACCACTATAGGAGGAAAACTCTAGAACAACGGCAAATAAACGCGTGTGCGGTAATAACAGCGGCAAAGGACGCGGTAGTGGTTTAACAACAATATACGCGGTGATAGAAGCAGTAATACAGTCGTGATTATTACCGCGAACATTACCACACATATCACTGCTCATATTACCACGTATATTACTGCACATATTACCACGTATATTACCACGCATATTATCACACATATAACCTCACATATTACAGCACATATTGCCTCACATATTACCTCATGTATTACCATGATACGGATTTTCAAAAATAAAGATCCTCATCATAACCATCATATGATGGCCAGATTAGCACCATTGTTCCTGATTTATATCTATAACATATTTAAACATAGTTCATCTATCATCATAGTTCATTCAACAAGCATCTCTTCTTGCACTGTTCGCTTCACAAAAGCTTCTTCTTATTGAAGCTCTATATTGTAGGGGCTTTGTATACTCATCTTTGACATTGAAGAGTGAGTCAAATAAACCAGTGATTTGGAAGCTAATGTAGTTGATGATTGACTTAAAGACCTTTGTGTATGATCATAGTTCTAGTACTAGAAGCACACTCATAACCTTTAAGATAAGCATCATATTTGAAACTTTGTAGCATTTCCATTTCCATTGTCATGTTTATGCTGGCGTCAATTTGGCACTCTCAATGATTATGCATTCTGCTCATTATGACATCTATGATAGGTAGATATAGGTAGACAAATAGATTTAATTATCATTGATGAAGGTCAAATATGACATATGGGACCACAATAAAAACATTACAAAGTTCCTTATGAATAAAGGAAGATGGGTCTTTTAATTCATGATGAAGTGTGTGTGCATAGCGGGCGTTTTGAAAATACCTCTTGAATGCACGTGCTACAGGTATTTTTGAAAGGTGGACCCCCCGGGTGTTGGATACATCTCAATTAAAGAGTAAGGGTCTAGCGAGGTGTGATAAAGGGAAGATAAGATGAAATGAAAAAAACCTAAGAAGGGGTAGGTAAGGAGGGAGCCGGTTTTGGAGTTCAAAACTCTTGGATAATGGCTTTACCTTCTTGATAAACTAACCATTTCCCTATTGAGTGTGCTTCTCACATCTTTTGGAGTTCTTCCTTCTTCTGTTTGAGTTAGGCGGATGTTAGATCTTCTGCAAACCAAAATTTGGTGTCCTTGAGAAGCCGGAATTTCTCAAGGAGTTTGATTTGATCTGCTTGGTCTTGAAAATTAGGATCGCATGGTTGGTACGATGTTCGTGTGTAAGAGACGTGATTATGGCTAACCCTTTGTACCATGTGGATTGTTGTTTGGACGTGAGAAAAGGAATAGTAGAACATTGAAGGCAATATCCTCTTGGCATTGTCATTCACCTAGCGTGGACACTACACGATCTTTAACCTTACCAAAGATGATAACCTCCACTTGGGTTTTGAGCTCCTTTGTGAGGATGGTATCTACATCCACCTTTGTGTTATTGAGCTTAAGGTCCCCCTTCTCTTTCCAGTCACTTGGAAGCCTACGAATGCAAACATTATCCTACACTTGGGGTTTGACCTCCTTTGTGAAGGTGGTCTCTACTTACACCTTTGTGTTATTGAGCTTGATTTCCATCTCTTCCTTTTTGTGGTTCACCACTATGGTGAGACGAGCCTCGATGGCGACGAGTCTATGCTTCAGCTCGTCATTCTCCTTGCAAAGCTTCTTTACTTCATTTTGAAGACCTATGTGTTAGGTTGTTTGTCTTTGGCGGTGTTTCCACGACCCCGGAGAATGTAGACTTGCCTTGAGATGAGGCTCAGGTGGCCATGATGGGCACATACTTCCTATGAAGAGACTCAAAGCATCACTGCTAGAGAGTTACGGGAAACTTGAATAGACTAAAAGTTGGTGCTCAAAACGAGTCTAAGAGTTGAGGGTAGCTCGTGCAAAGTCGAGGTTAGGTTAGTCCGATAAAGTTGGGGTTTTTGGTAGCTTCAACAAAGTCAAAATCGTGTGAATGATTAGATGTGTGTGCAAGGCGGTGTTGGTCGGGAGGACAAGGTTTGTGTTAACACTCTACCTAATCTCTACATCCTCTTTATCGAATCCATCTACACCTCCCTCTAAACCCTAATCGCTTCCTAAATCCTAATCTTATATGTCTACCCTCTACTTAATCTCTATCCACACTCTCTATGTATCCTCCTAAACCCTCTAAACCCTAATCGCTTTCTAAATCCTAATCTTATAATGTCTACCCTCGCTTAATCTCTATCCACACTCTCTATGTATCCTCCTTCTCTACCTAATTTACCTAAACTCTATAGACTCTCTATCTACTCTATCCACACCTCTCTCTATACCCTAATCTCTTCAACTAAATCTAACTCTTATCTTACCATCTAGGTAATAGCATGAAGCACCCATACGGATTCATTGGTACTTATATAAAGTACCATGACATATTTAATACTTGTTAAATGGTAGAGTTTGTGTAGTTATATCTACTTGTGCTTTTGCTAAGTACCAAAAAAGCTCCATTGGGACTTGTGGAAAGTACCATGCAAAACATAAGCAGAGTCAGGTGTTGAATCTTGAGAGTTGTACTTATCATGTAAATCCCAAAACTCTATGAACCACTTATAAAGTTCACATGGTACTTACATTGCACTTAAAAACCTAAATGCAAGGTTTAGTTTTACATTGCATACCTCTATACGGTCAACGTTGTCTCTAATCTTTGAGTTGCTTGCATCAGTCCCTAGAGCTATCAATGCACTTGAGAGAGGAATGATCTTTGCATCAATTACTATCAGCTCAGAATCGGATGCACCACATGCTCCTCCCTCCATGTTGTCTTTCAATGTTTGAAGCTCGATCAATTGTCCTTGAAGCACTGCTTGAGCTGAAGATGTTCCCACTATCTTCCACATGCTCTGACTTTTCTCTTGTAGTTGCACTTGGGCTGCATTTAGTGTGCTTTTCACACTCTCCAGTGTACTCTTTCTTGCAGCCAACACCTACTCCACTTCCACCACGATTTGGAGATTAACGGAGTTGCAATGAATGAGGGGCCAAACTACAGGAAATAGAAGTTTGCTTGCATTTCAAAAGATGATAAATCTTGAAGTGATGTTTCCAAATCTTGCTACCTTCTAATTGACTTAATCTAGACCCTCATACAATATGAAAGTACCAAAGTGATCCACCAATTTTGCCCCCAAACCTTACCACCTTTTCATGCTTTTACCCATCTACCCTCTACATAATCTCTATATCTACCCTCCCTCTACCCTCTAAACATAGAGTGATCGAGCGCTAAATAGAGGTAAATCTCTACACTTTATCTAGTCCCTCTATCTATGTGTACACTCTATGCATCCTCTGTTTCTCTATTTACACCCTCTGTACTCCCTCTATCTACTCTATCCACATCTCTCTCTAAGCCCTAATCTCTTCCTAAATCCTAACCTTATCTATCTACCCTCTGCTTAATCTCTATCTACACTCTCTACGTATGCTCCCTCTCTACCTAAACTTTACACCATCTCTATCTACTCTATCCACACGTGTCTAATCTCTTCCTAAATCCTAACTTTATCTATTTACTCTATACCTAATCTCTATATCTACCCTTGGACTCTTTACCTTCTAAACATAGAGAGAGCACTAAATAGAATCTCTACACTCTCTCTAGTCCCTCTATCTATATATCTCTACACTCCATGTATCCTCTATCTCTCTATCTACATCCCAACCACTCTCTAGTCTCCATCTACATCCTAACCTCTATCCAGACCTCTCTTTCTCTACCTAATCTCTATATCTACACCTTCTCTACGTACTCTCTACCTAATCTCCTTAATCTCTAAATCCTCTCTATCTACTCTATCCACACCTCTCTCTACACCCTAATCTTTTTCTAAATCCTAATCTTATCTATCAAATCTCTAAATCTATCCTCTCTCTACTCTCTCTTTTCCCTAATCTCAACTCTCTCTATTTCTACTCTCTACTTAGTCTCTATCTACAGTCTCTACGTATCCTCCCTCTCTATCTAGTCTAAACTCTACACCATTTCTATCTACTTTATCCACACCCCTCTGATCTCTTCCTAAATCCTAATCTTATTTATTTACTCTATACCTAATCTATATATCTACCCTCAGACTCTCTACCTTCTAAACATAGAGAGAGCGCTAAAATAGAGGTAAATCTCTACACTCTCTTTAGTCCCTTTATCTATCTCTACACTCTATGTATCCTCTGGCTCTCTATCTACTCCCTCTATCTACATCCTAACCTCTCTCTACTCTCCCTCTACATTCTAACCTCTATCCACCTCTCTCTCTCTCTCTCTCTCTCTCTCTCTCTCTCTCTCTCTCTTTCTCTCTCTCTCTCTCTACCTACCTAATCTCTATCTCTACACCTTCTCGACCTAATCTACTTAATCTCTAAATACTCTCTACCTACTCTATCCACACCTCTCTCTACACCCTAATCTTTTTCTAAATACTAACCTATCTATCTCTATCTCTATATCTTCTCTCTACTCTCTCTATTCCCTAATCTGAACTCTCTCTAATGCTACTCTCTACGTATTCTGCCTCTCTACCTAATCTACATAGTCTTTACCCCCATTCTATCTAATCTATGTACACATCTCTACACTCTAATCTCCTTATAAACCCTAACCTTATCTATCTACTCTCTACCTAATATCTCTACCTTCTCTCTACTCTCTCTATCTCCAAATCTTGACTCTCTCTCCACATAATCTCTATCTCTATACCCATTATCTACTCTCTTTCCCTCTCTACACACTCTCTCTACAGCCTCTATCCTTGTTTCTCTCTCTAATCTAACAATCTCTCCCTACTTCCTCTCTATCTCCACTCTCTCTACACTACCCTCTATCCCTCTTTTCCTCGCTTAATCTTTCTTCTTCTCTCTCTCATCCAATCTACACTACTTTAACACTTCTCCTCTCTCTAATTTCTCTTCTCTCATCTCTTTTCTTCCCTCTCTTTTCTCCTCCCTCTAATTGCTCTTCTCTCTCTCTCTCTCTCTCTCTCTCTCTTCCACTCTCTAATTTCACATAACACTAAATTGAATATTTCTCTCTTTAATTTCTCTTTAAACTCTTTTTCTAATGTACAATTTATCATAATCTATCACTTTTTTTCCTAATGGTTACTTTTGTCTTTTTGTCTCTCTATTTTTATTTCTCTAATTTAACATACACATGTTTCACACATCAATTCACTCTAAGTTAACACTAAATATACAAGAAGTTTAATGTGTAGGTGTGATGTTTAATTTGACCTTTTCTCTCTCTCCTTAAACATCTATTTAACATTAATCATGAAATCTATGTTAATCTCTACTTTAACATTAATTAACATTAACCATTAAATTTACACTAATTCTCTTTCTCCCTCTCGTTCCCTCTCTCCTCTTTCTCTCTCCCTAATTACACACCAAGCAAGTAAGCAAGTATCTACGAACTAATCACATGCCTACAACAATCAATCAAACAAGCAAGTGAGGTCAATCGAGCAAGCAAGAAGCACCTACAAAAACATGAAAGAGGTACAAAATCTTTGAATCTAAGTTTTCTAATGTGTGTGTGTGTGTGTGTTTTAAGACAATGGGGAGGGGGATTTTGTAGAAGCTTACCTCTTGTGTTCCTCTAGCATTTGAGTCTTCTTGCGGTCCTTGTGTAGAGCCCTCTTGCGGTCCGCCCTCTCCTCTCCAACGATCGTCAAGTGTGTTGGAGCTATATATGGCTCACTCTACTCAACTTGGTCTCACCTATATATTTGTATCTAGTCCTCAATATGAATCCGTCTTTGGGAGCGTACATGGTGTGTCTCTTGTCTCGTCTCTCTCTCTCTCTCTACATCTCAACATGGTATCAGAGTGGTAACGATCACGCACCGATTCAATTCATGGTGACAAAACAGTATGTGTATGCGATTCGTATGTAAGATTCAGAATTGCTACAAATTTTATATTTTTGAGGATTGATTCTTGTTAACTATGGTTGTTTTGTGTTAAAAAGAATGATTAGTGTTTTCTGTGGTGTTTATTGCTAATCGATATAATAAATCATTGATTACGTTTCTTGTTGATTTGTTTTTTGACACTCTGAACTTCGTCTCAATTTTTGGGGGTCTTCTGCTCAAAATTTGGAGAAACGGGTAAAGCGCAATGGAGTGGAGCACAACGATACTTTTCATCCAAAACTTGTTCATCTCCTCGAGCTCTTCGATTTGAGTTCTAGGTTTGCGTCAATCGGAGTTCGTAGCAGAAAGCTATGTTGTTTTTACTGCAGATTGAGCTTGACGGAGCTTTCTTCGACGTGAGTCTTCGTGAAGCATCCGCGATCGTTTTTCTAATTTTCACATTAACTTTTCCGAGGATGTTTAGCTTTATTCATATTGTGGCCGTCAATCTTGCGTCTCACGTCACTCTATTTTGAGACTCTTTTATTATTGATGTATCCTTTCCCTGCTTTTTTGAATGATGTCTCTCACATATTTGATGCGTGCTGAGCATGCTTCGTTCTTGGATATTTTTGATAGAACACATCATCAAATTTTACTCGTTCTCAATTGCAGCCTCCCACATATATGGTGTGCAAATTCTATGATCTTATCTTATACGTCTTCTGGCAACTAGATATGGCTATGACTATTCTCGTCAACAGCTTCCTTCTGGCCAGCATTCTGTTCCTCCTTTCCAAGGCCAAAGATTTCTAGGGCAGAAAGCAAAGATGTTGTTAATTCTTGAAGGCGATGAGCTCTCTGATGTTGTTCTTGGAAATCGTGTTTGTCCGTCTCAGCCTATTGATACGGATCACGATAACGTGCTTATCACTAAAGGACCTATATTTGAAGATTGAAATGTTGTGTATGTGGATTGGCAACGATGTGATAAAGCAGCTCGTCGGTATATTCTTTATGCTCTTAGTGATTCTCTTTTGCTTGATATGTATGAACTGCCTACTTTTCACGACGTATGGAAGTACCTTATTGCAAACTTTCACAAGAAATCTGTTACAGAAATACTTTATTTGAGAGGGTTGCTTAACAAACTACAATATGAAGTTGGTACTGCCCATGACACATATTGAATATTTCAAATCTATTATTATTCACCTTGCTGTTGCCGGTGACCCTGTTCCACAAAAGCAACTGATTATACTTCTCCTTGATACGGTGAAGGACTCCTCTTATGATAACATTGTTACTATTCTCTATAATAAAGATGGTCTTGATTTTGACCAACCCTGCATGTCTTTAATTGAATACTCTCAACGTCAAGAACGACGTAATGCGGGTCATGATACATCTATGATTTCACAAGAGGAGACTGAGTCACAACAGATGGAACGTGTTTTTTATGCTGGAAGGCGTCCGTTTCAAAGAGAAAACCGCAGAGGTGGCCGTTGTGGTAATATTTTCTCTCGTCTCAAATTTCCTAGTAAGCAATTTTCTTACTGCAACAGAAATGGCCATACTGAAGATGATTGTTGGGCACGTCAATATGATGAAGAACACAACATTACCATGAAACAACTACGTTTATCTAGAGACTCTGCTTCTTCTTCTTGTGAATATTGTGGACGATTTGATCATCCCACTCATATGTGCTATAAGCGTCGATTCGACACAGATCGTAATAGAGCATATGCTACTGAACATCGGAACAACATTGTACTAGAAACAAGATGCGTCCTATGTTCAGTTGCTCCAGACAAAATAGTTCATGTACATGATGGTTCACTTTTTATTGTTGGTTCTGGTGCTATAGGAAATATGACATATCAGTCTAAGTGGCTCCATAACTGTCATCCACTACCAATTCAACGTGTTGTTTATCTTGCTGATGATACGACTTGTCAAGTAAAGGGTATTGGAGATTTATATCTTGGTACCTTATCTTTTTCCACTCAAATTTTGGGAGGAGTATTACATGTACCAGATCTTCAACGTAATCTTCTTTCAGTTGCTAGACTTGTTGATCTGGGTCTCTTTGTTGGATTTGATCATACCAAATGCCGAATTGAGAAAGATGGACAAACTATAGCCACTTCTCCTCGAAACGGTAATTTGTTTGAACTTTCTCTCAATGATGCTGTAGTAAATGTTATTACTGCTCCAGGTGATCATGATTCCAAAATATGGCATCACCATTTTGTTCATGTTGATTTCTCAAAACTCCTTGATCTTCAGCGTCGTGATCTTGTTCATAGCATGGATCTTAAATCTCATCCCCATATGGGAATTTGTGAGTTTTGTGCTCTTGGAAAACATAATCATAAACCCTTTCCTCTTTCAAATACAACCGATTCTCATGATATATTGGATCTTGTTCATACTGATATATGTGGACCTCTACCTTCTTCGATATCACAATATCGCTACTTCATTACTTTCATTGATGATTTCTCACGGTATATGACTGTATTTTTACTTAGAAAAAAATCTGAGGCCTTATCTGTTTTCAAACAATTCCACAAGGCTGCGGAGCTTCAAACTACTCGTCGCCTTAAGAAGCTTCGTAGTGACAATGAAGGCGAATATGTTTCTTGAGAGTTTGTGAATTACTGTGTTGACAGTGGAATTCATCATGAACACACTATTCCATATTCACCTCAACAGATTGGCGTTGCTGAACGAAAGAATCACAGTATTCTCAATGTTGTAAGATGTATGCTAATTCATTATGGTTTATCTCGTGTTTTCTAGGCTGAAGCTTTTTTGATAGGAGTATTTTTTAGAATCATCTTCCTACTACTGCACCCTCTGGTAAGATACCCATCACAACATGGATAGGTGACATTCCTTCTATATCTCATTTCAGAACCTTTGGATGTATTGCTTATATTCATGTTCCCAAAGAAACACGAACAAAGCTTGATGCTCCTGGTCTTAAAGTTATTTTTATGGATATTTTGACACTTCCAAAGGCTATAAATTCTATGACCCTTCCTCCAAGAAATTAATTATGAATCGTGATGCTACTTTTAACAAACAGCTTATGGGAGGCTCATGGTCCATGAATGATTTTGATGATACAAAATCATTGCTTCAGGCTTTTCCATTTCTTTCAAATGATGAAACTCTTCCTATAGAGAAACTTTCCTCTTCACAACCATCCATTCCGAATGCTGCCAACGATGATATTGATATTTTTGTTGATCTGCCTATTGATTTTGAACATGGCTCATGTCATGTTTATGATGATGATATTGTTGATAAGGATTTTTCTACTTCTAAAGATTTCGTAACTTATGATGAAGCTATCTCTTCACCACAAAAGGATCAATGGAAAGAGGCTATGGAAGCAGAGTACGATTCTCTTATCTCTAAAGGTACATGGATACTAACTGAATCACCTCCTGGTCGTACAGCTATTAAGTGTAAGTGGGTGTATAAGACAAAAGTAAAAGCAGATGGATCTTTTGACAAGGTCAAGGCACGTTTAGTTGCAAAAGGTTACTCGCAAGTAGCTGGTGTTGATATCAAGAGACTTTTTCACCAATTGTTCGCATTATAAGTGTTCGAGTTTTATTGGCCTTTGTTGTTCAATTTTATTTAGAAGCTCATCAAATGGATGTGCAAAATTATTTTCTTAACGGTGACTTGAAAGAGGAATTTTATATGGAACAACCAGAAGGGTTTGCTATTCCAGGTAAAGAATACCTTGTTGGTCAACTCCATAAGGCACTATACGGTCTCACACAACCTTCGCGAGCCTGGTATAACAATTTGATCTTTTTCTCACCTCTAAAGGATTAATCTCTTGCTCTTCTGACGCTAACTTATACATAAAACACCAAGGTAGCAGTTTTGTGATTCTTGCTCTTTATGTGGATGATACCATCCTTGTTTCCAATGATATAGGATTTATTCAGCAAGTGAAAAATTTATTTTCTTCTACATTTGATATGGCGGATCTTGGAGAGATTCACTCGTGTCTTGACATTCAAATCCAGCGGAATTGTACAAAAGGTATTTTATTCCTTTGAAAATCAAAGTTTATTGCAGATACTATTCAAAAGTTTGGTATGGAATCTGCACATTCAACCAACACACCTTGTCTTGCGAGCTCTACGAAGAAAACTTCTGACAATGGCGTTTAACTTGTCACAAATCAGCCTTATGCTAACTTGATTGTATGTCTTCAGTTATTGTCATGAACACTCGTCCTGATATTCTGTTTGTTGCTAAGTATCTTGGACAACATCTTGCACGTCCTTCTCTTAAGCATTGGTCTACAGCAAAGCGTGTGTTGAAATACTTAAAAGGCACTACAGATTTTGGTTTGGTCTATCGCGACAACTCACATCGATTCTATATAATCTCTTCTCTTTTGGGTTACACTGATGCAGACGGGGCAAGCTCACATTTATCTATGCAATCTACTGGTGGAATCTGCTTCTTTATAAATGGTTGTCTTGTTTCTTGGACTAGCAAGAAACAACGTTGTGTTGCAGTTTCTACGACTGAGTCAAAATATGTTGCGGCATCACTTGCAGCTCGTGAGTTGATATAGCTTCAACAAATGCTGGTTGATATTGGTCACTCTCCTCTTTCTAGCACACCCTTGCGGTGTGACAACCAAAGTACTATTAGTCTTGCAAAAGACTATGTTCAACATAATAAGTCAAAGCACATTGTTGTCCATTATCATTATGTCAGGTATGAAGTACGCAAAGGAACCATTATGGTTGAATACTGTCCAAGTGACCAGATGATTGCAGACATTTTGACCAAAGGCCTCAACGAGTCACATTTCATCCTCTTGCGCTTGGAGCTTGGAGTTGCTTCGGCCTCACTCTTTCTAGATTAGCTTCTTTGATATTGTAATAGCTTTGTACATATGACATTGTAATCCTATAGTACCAGTCACTATGTACACTCCACATCTGCACATTGTGATCTTTGATTCACTTTTAATTTGTGCTATTAGACAATGAGGCGGATACATCATCACAGGTTCATATTTTTACATTGTATAGGGGGGGTCCTGAAATCCCTTTGTGCACTTCACAAACCAAAGCTGGTGACATAGATGCTGAGTATCCTTTCTCATCAAGGTCAAGCTTGCCCAGGGAATGAGGTGAATGCAAAGAAAAGGGATCCGTTGGAACCCAAGATACATGCATTCAATTGATACAGAAAGAGGTAACCAAGTTCTAATCTCTCTCTCATTTGTCTACAACTGGATGTCATATAGAAAGACATTTCTTAAACTATTACTTGTTTTGTGTGTGCATCTGTTTTGCAAGCCACTTGTGAACCCCAGAGAGGCATAGCTACAAATGAGACAAAAGCTTGGTACAAATCAGCGAAAGGTAGAGAATCAAAACATAGTGATGCCTCTCTTGATCACATTAAGTTAACACTTACAACAACGAGCCCGTAAAGACAAATTAGCCACTCCTTACAGCCACGTCAACGGGATTCTACAGTACCGCTGCATTCATGCAATTCTCAGAGATTAAGTGTAATTGCTAATTAAGATGTCATTGTTTGAGATACACCATTCCTCATGCAATTCTCTTATAGGTTTAGTGAATTGCTCATAAGATGTCGCTATTGTCTACGGGGATCTACAGTATCATCACTCCTCATGCAATTACTTACATTGAAATACTTACTTAAAAACACTTAAGGAAGCTGTCAAGCAGCATTTAACACTGCTTCAAAAGAATCTAACAATCAAACGTGTAGATGTGCTTTCAAGACTTAGCATACCTTCTCGGACATTTCCTGAGCTTGTTGTCTAGCAGATTTCGATGTGGCTCGCTCTGCCAGCAACCTTGCCCTGAGAAATTCTATGGTCTTAGCTGATAAATCATCCATCGTAGCCATATTACTGCCCAAGTTGAGAAAAACTAATTTAGACAGCATATCTACTGCCGATTGAGCTACAGCACAGCAAAAGAAGCACAAACAAGAGAACCCCGTGCACCAACAGGGGTTTTGATAGACACCCACATTAAGAAAGTTACCTTTCAGCAGTTTGTGGATTGAAGACATTGTCTGCCACAGCTTCATGCTTGACTTTCATTCTTGCCATTCACTGTTCTCCATTGAAGTGCAAAATAATAAAATGGCTACATGGTAAGCCAAAGCAGGCAGCTTTCCATCAGAGCGGGGCGGTGATATAGTAAGAAAGTCGCGACACCATGATAAAAACGCTAAGACAGTGAAAGCCGCCCAGGTTTTTGAGGGGCTAGACATTAGGTTTTTACCTAAAGGACTAAAGCTTTAGTGGATAGTATCCATAGGGTAGCCAACACTGGTACACTCTAATATCAACCATGTGATAATAAATCAAGCAATTGTACAGCACAGGGTAGTCCCTTACCCGGCAACAGCTCAATTTAACCGCTTGAGCTTAGACAGTGATTCGGAGTATAGTCTACCACCCCCTCCAGCTGAGGTGCTAGAGCCACCACAGCCCCAAGGTAGTAATTTAGCATGTAAAACATAAGGTAAAATCCCTAAAGCCACAATATAACATTTAAGCGAACCCCATAGATGCTATCTAGGTCAGAAGCCATGACCAAGTGTGTGTGTGTGTGTGTGTGTGTGTGTATAGCTATGGTCAGCTGTTGTGACATTGTGTGTGTGTGTGTGTGTGTGTGTGTGAGAGAGAGAGAGAGAGAGAGCGAGAGGGGGAGATCTCAAAAAAAAACACACAAGCACAGATGCAAGTAACATGTCCTAGCAGAGCAGCATGATGAAGGAAAATCCGCCCTGCTTTAACAAAGTGAAACGGGGGTTATAATGTGGGGGGACCGCACCATGTGAATTGATCTCCTTGTCTAAAGGAAAGTGTGTGTGTGTGTGTGTGTGTGTGTGTGTGTGTGTGTGTGTGTGTTTTTACCTGGCGCCTCTGTGTGTGTGTGTTTTTTCTTTTACCTAGCGAGGCGCCATAGCCGATAGAGGCTGGCTTGGTGTCGGTACTCAGTAGGTCGAGTCCAGAAGAGGAAACCGTTTTGGAGTGGAGCGGGGGAGAAGCTGGAGAGGCACGCCGCAGGAAAAGTATGTGCTCACTGTGCTCTGCGCTTTTGCATGCAGCTTGGGTGATAAATGAAGCTTAAACGGTAAACCCTCCTGATTGAATGCCTAAAATTGATGGGCTTTGGACCAAAAGTAGTCAGATTTGTTCTAACGCTACTGGGAAATGCCAAAGCTAGAGTTTCTCTTAACAACTCCCTCTCTGACCCGTTTTCCCTTAATCGATCGGTCACACAAGGATGCCCAATGGCCCCTCTACTCTTCGCCACAGCAACTGACTCACTAAACTAGCTAATCAAAGCCAAAGTGGTTGAGGGCAGCATCAAGGGCATCTCCCTTTCCAATGGCAGGCGCGGATGACACCAATGGCTTTCTACACAATGATGAACAATCACTTCGGAAGTTTTGGGAATGTTATCAACCACTCCAAAATTGGCATCAGAGCTTCGCACTCCCCCCTCCCTAGCTGGATCATCGAGCAAGGCTGCTCCGTTCTACGAGACAGAGTTATCTTCCGTCTGCTAGGAATTCCATTTGGGTTTGAAGTCACCATGAAGCAAAGGTGGAACAGGGTCCTGGAGAAATTCGCAGCCAAAATGAGTCGATGGCTCGGATTCCAAGCTAACCTAGCAGGCAAGGCTCTAGTTATCAAGCGTTACATTACCAGCTATGTGCTTTACTTCCTTTCCTACTGGAGACCCCCCAATAATCACTTAAAAGACTTTATTAGGATCTGCAAGAACTTCCTCTGGACAGGTGACCCTCTCAGGAAAGGGATAGCTAGAGTCAAGTAGGAGTTTTGTTGTCTCCCTAAGGAGCAAGGAGGGCTAGGATTAACCAACGTCATCGACTAGGCGAACAAACTAGCAGTAAAACTCGTTCTTAGAGCCCTCGACCAACCTGAAGAGGAATGGGCCTCCCTACTTTTTCGGCACGTAGATAAGTTTCAACTCAAAGGAATCCAAGGGGTCGACAACATCCCATGGTGTACCCTTTTCTTTGGTCCAATAGAAGTAATAGCAAAAGGCTCTTACCTCCTAAAATCTATTTGGAAGGCCTGGAACAGTTATAGACCCAAGCGTGAAAGTCAATTGGGAATCAAAGCACAGCCTCGATATTAGAGCCCAGGAATCTTTATGGTGGTCATTCCCCCCAATCCCCCCCCTTACCCAAGCTCAGGGTAGGACAGCTAGACGTATCCACAACAAAGGATTAACCTCCTGGAAGGACCTTTGGCACACAGTGAAATCAAGATGGCTTACGCACTCTGAACTCCTCAAGCACCATCAACTGCAATGGTGGGAGTTAACACTACTAGATGCAAGAAAATCTCTCTTCCCGAAAGGTATGGAGTGGTCCCTCTCACCCGCACACGACCCTTCCCCCAAGGCTCTCTATTGGGGCAACGGCAATTCTCTCCACCACCCCCCAAATCTCCCCCCCCCCCCCCCCCCCCCCCCCCCCCCCCCCCCATCTTGCAGGCCCCTATGCACACCACCCTCAACAAAAAATGGAAGATAAGTTTAACAAAGAAACAATGGATTTTCAAGTTCCAGAACATCTGGAGCAAAGAAATCTCGGCGAAACACTCAGTACTCCTTTGGCTCATCCTGCACAAAGCAGTATGGACATGAAGCAGACTGAGGGCTATTGGAATGGGCCCAGGAACCTGCAAAAGGTGCTCCCAAATTGAGGAAGACATCCCCCATCTGTTCTTGAACTGTCTAGCCAACACTAATATTTTGCTCCCCTTATGAAATGCCCTGGGCTCCACCCCAACCGGAAACAATTTTTGCTTGGTGACTCAGTTTCAATATTTTCTGTTATTTGGAACAGGATCAGAGGAGCATTTTTCTGGTTAATCTGGCTTGAAAGGAATGATTTCATATTTAACATTGCTTACCACATTAAAAGTCTGAGGATACTCTTTTCTCACTTCTCTTTGCATGCCAACCAACTCAAACTTGACCAATGCAAAATTTATGAGGCTAATCGGAAAGTCCTAACTGACTATGATGGGATTCTACAACAGTGCAAACATAAAGAAACAACAGGAGGTCCTGCTTGATGGCTCCTACACTCACCTGTAGCGGATGATAGATGACTGCAGAGCAGAAGAAGAAAAGCTAAGGCAACAGCACTTCAATGGACTGCGGCTCATAGCACACCTCCAGGAAGTCCTTAGCTCACTGCTTAATTGAAATAGCTGGTGAATGAGAGTGTTTGATTGTACTAAGCAACTAGAATATGCCAGAAGTAATTCTGATCAAAGGAGTATCTCACGATGTGTACCAAACAGTATATCCCTACTTGTACCTCGTTGTTTTTGTAATCTCCCCCATGATATTGTAACCTTGTTACTTATCTAATATACACTCCCACCGCTTTTTATGGGGGGGGGGGGGGAACGCGATCTGCCACCGAGCCTATCTTCGAGAATATCTTGTAATTTTGACTATCATGTAATTTTTCCCCTCTAATTTAATTCACAAGCGCCCCTCTTTATGGTTTCAAAAAAACAACGTGATCTGCCAAACTGGGAGTGGTTTAGGCCCTAGGGGCTCTGTCAGGACTCAGTGTTGCCACACCAGAGCGGATGGAGAGTTTTGCTTAGGCCGGGTTCAGACGAGCCCGGTGGCAAAGAGCTCGCTTTACATTTTCTTCCTCCCCTCTCGTTCATAAGAGGCAGTGGCAAGATATATGAACCAAGCCTAGTGGTGGTGTTGAAGCCTTTGCACGCACTCGTGTCAATTCAATCTGTGTGGAGCACATTTCACGCTGAAAAGTAGGCGGTAGCAAAGGCCTTTCAAGGGAGGAGGGGGTTTACCAGATTTTAAGTGGGTCAAAAAACGAGCCATAATCTTTCTGTCGAATAAGAATTCTCCACACAGGCCTCACGGCACTTTGGTTTTTCTTGTCGCCACCTCGCTTGACCCGGCCTTAGTGACTTGGGCCAATGAATACGCACACTCTTCACAAAGCCAGTCACTCATGTCCGGCGGATTACCATGGATTCTGGATAGCTCGCTTGGAAGATCGAGGGACCCTCCAAAGAAATGTTTAAGCTGCTAAACTAGTGTGCCGGGTGCTTCAGTTCAACTCATGGGCAATCATGAAGTGTAAGTACGATGTAAAAGTGAGATACAAATTCCTACGTGCTCCTATATTTGTGATGATGTCCATACACTAAGCAATTCTTGTGAGTCATTCAAGTAGCTCACGCCTCTTCTACGATGTGTAATGACACAATTGTAATTGATGTTTTCTCAAGATACATGAGGTACCCAACGATCATTACACGAGAATTATTTTTTTGAATTTAGCGTACATGTCTTTTGTGTCAAAGGTAGATCCCAAATGCACATATTGAGTTTATCAAATGTCCAAACCTCATTAGATTGTAAAATTTGGGAGTTAGCACATGTCAATAGTAATTAATATTTGGTTACTTGGTTTCTATAATATCATAGAAAATGCAATTGGTGCACACGTGCTTCTGTGCACACAAAAAGGAAGAAACCCTACATGTGTATGGCGGTGGCGTGGCATCGTCCTCTCCCAATTTTATGAACCGTAGGGAACATGCCCTTCCCTCCTATACTTCTTTTCTCCTCCAAGTGTTGGAGGGTCATAAAATACTTCTCCTCCCGTGTGGAAGGGATCAATATTCTCTCTTCAAGTCTTGAGGGTCTTCTTTATAGGATTTGTGATCTATGGGGATAGCGGAGGCAATCCCATCAGCATGGACTTTGTGTTTACAGCTGAGGGTAGCAAAAGAGTGAATGAATCCGATGACAACGTCTTCGGGCTAAAGAAAATCTTAAAGTCATCTCCCTTCCGAGTATGTATCCTGACCTCGGAGATCTTACACACAGGGTGAACATGGGCAATCAGAATAAGGTTGAGGATGGGTATGTGATGCCAGAAGACGTCAATCATGAGCTAGCACTGCAAGGATTAGAGATTTGTTGTGTTCGCTCAGTGGTCTTGTACTTTATGGGCCAACGGATGTCTTCCCATAGCTTATGGGACTGGGCGGCAGCGGAGACAAGCAACAAAAACTTGTCATTTTATAGCTGTTGGCAAAGGATTTTATGTGGCAGAGTGCTCTTTCGAGAACACAGTCCAAGATCTGGTTATCATTGGTACTAAATATGCCTATTTCAACTAGAAATCCAAGATGTGTTGCTCCTGTGTTGATTTTCACAATTTCTCATGTATCTTGGAATCTATAACCTATTCCAATTCCAAAGGCTCATTTGTCAAAGCTAGTAGAATTATTGAATTCGAAATTAAAATGGGGATTTATGATCCTTCTTGTGCTTCATAATCAAATAGGTGGTTCATAGTCCCAAAGAAAAATGGTGCTTTATGCTTCATCCAAGACAGGCAACCTGTAAACAAGGTCATAATAATCAAGAATGTGGGTAGAGGTCCAATTGTGGATGACTTTGCAGAAGGATTTGTAGGAAAGGCTATCTATTCAATGGCGAACATCTACTCAGGGTATGAATTGAAAGCAGGGTCTTAACAACCATGAGGACACCTTTGGGCTTGGTAAGGATGTGTACCTTACCTCAGGGAGCAACTGACTCGGTTGCACATATGATGAATGGTATCAACAAGGTCTTATGAGACTTTATTCCTCAAATCACAATGCCTTTCATTGATGATTTGCCTATCAAAGGATGTGAAGAAGGTGAAAAAGATTAAACACTAGATTTGAAAGAGTGTCGTAAGTTTGTAACAAATCACATAGATGATTGTGATAGGATATTCTCTCGGTTGATGGAGGAAGTGAACCTCACATTGTCAGTAGGTAAAATGTCTATGGTTGGTGTCAACGAAGTGCTTATTGTTGGACACATGTGTGGGCCATATGGTAGAAAACCATGTCCAGAAAAAGTGAATGCAATCCAAAGAATAAAGAGACATACACAAATGTCACTGAGGTTAGGATGTTCTTGGGCGCATGTGAGGTTCCCAATCTCAAAAAAATGGGGCAACTTGATAGATGGCCTGCTACTACAGACGGAGGCATGGTTGCCCTACAAAATACCTTAAACAACATACTGCTAATCATAAATGAACAAATCAGCATACTTGACGCCTCGCATAACACATAATCAACGATGTACACGAATAGTGATTAGTATTCTGTGTTAGGAATAGCACGTTGTAAAATGAAAAATTTATGAAACGAAACAACATTGCTTATGCCTGTCGACATCCACATACTACCTATCCTAGTGTCCCATACCACTAGAATAAGCAATATATGTCATGCCTTGATGAATCAAGTTATCATTGGTCACACTCATCATTCAATAATCAATTCTCATCAATCTCAAGTACAACACTATCGCGATAGAAAATCATCATATATCCATTCCAAATCCAAATCCAAACATCTGCCAACATGTACCCATTTCAAATCCAAATCCAAATATCCTTCATTTTGTATACGCAGGTAACAAAATCATACCAGTTATAGTGGTGGCCAGCCACACTGCTGCATGATTTCGTGATTGGTGTTGCCTAAATCGGTGAATCTACACCAATAAGACGTGCAGCCTGAATTGGCGAATTTGCATTTGGTATAAGTTTAAAAATCATGAATCTACAATTTATCAATGTGCTGCCTAAATCGGCGGATCTGCACCAGGTTGAGTATCTACACATTGCCTAAATCGGTGAATCTGTGTGTCCGTGACCAATGGACTAGGCATGGCATAAAAGAAGTGAAAAATAAATGACATGTTTGGTATGAAATTGGAATAGATTGGAATGTGGAAGCATGTACCAAATCTTAGCGATCATCGCACACCAACTCAGCTCATGTAAGTAGTGGTATGACAAGTCATCTCAGTAAAGAGTCCAATCAAAGAAAGTAGAAGCCATGACATTAGAAACAATGGATTTAGCAACATAAGGAAGTTCTGTCTTCTTAAAAGCATTTGGAAAAATTCTTGCATGCTGCAAGGTTCTTGGGTATTCATAGGGTGTGAGAATGTCTACAAAAAGACTCACTTAAAAGAATTTAAATTTAATAAACATTAATTTATCAAACCACTATTAAACTAGAAGATTTGCGCATAAGCAAATGTGGTGAAGGGTGGGAGAATTTGGAGGGGCCAAGAGAAGAGAAGAGATGGGATAAGCACTTGTGGTGAAGTAGATAATGTTACTTTTAGGTCTAAAGATACATAGATAGAACTTACTTATCAGGGATAATTGAAATGATGTTTCAAGAGGGGTATTATCAGAATGCGTTAAGAAATGTCATTCCTGGAGCTTGATATGAGAACATTGTATTTAGATTTATCTGCAAAACATTTCTATTTAAAAAAAAGCACTAAAAATGACTTTGTGTTAAATTCAATAACAATCTAATCATACACTAAAATAATGTGACCAAAGGTGGAATATCTTGAGTCTATTGATTTTAAAACTGATAATTTGGGAGAGAATTTGTACAAAATGGGAACAATCATGATGATAGACATATAGGGGACATGGCATGTTAACATTGAGAAGTCGACATGAATGTGTGATATCTGCTTACCATTGGCATTAAAAGTGGAAATATAATGCACAAAGAGTGAAAACTAGTAGGGATGACATACAATATCTAGTAATACCATAAGATGGAGCATAAGAAAGAAGCTTAGAGCAACCTGATTGTAAATCCAATTCCATTACACCATTGCTAATGAGTATAACCGAACATAATTAAGGTAATAGCTGATGCAAGAAGCACTGAGAGAGCAAGTTTGTTTCTTTTAGTAGAGAGTTGCGGGCATAGTTATAGCTGCATTGCTATAATCGGGAGAACAGTCAATTCAGGTGGTGGTTTCTACAAATGTATTAGGTCAGACAATCTCGCTTGCCACGGACCTATAGCGGGTCGTGTCAACTCAATTAAACTGAGAGTAAGGGTGGAATATTTGGAAGTGATTCTCTCGCACCAACGTGGAAAGCTTTAAGAGCTTCCATCATGAAGCAGTTTTTGGCCACCGATGCCAAAGACAAAGTACTCACCGAATGGCGAAGCTTGAAGCTCTCTCCCTACGAATCCATTTATAGATAAGTAGACAAGTTTTGAGACTTACATCTCAAAGCCACTATCTTCAAAAAGATGGATTTTGGAGAGCAAAAACAACAATTTTGTGTGGGCTTAACTGAAGAAATGGCGGAGTATGTCAACTCCCAAAGGCTACGCACCATATCTGTGGTTATACACCATACTATGGTGGCTTCTCAAATCAATTTCCAAACATGGGCTAAGAGAAATCTTAAGCCCACGGAAAACAAGGGTTCCAATGAGCCCAAGGGGAAGGACAATGTCCAAAAGTCTCCTAAGGGCAATTCACGACAGTTTCTTGATGTGAGGTGACCAAATTTGTGACTATGACCATGTTCCTAAGACCCTCACTCAGTGACCTTCTTTTATAAAAACAAAAGTTATCTCACACATTTACATAAGACTATGCTCAAGAAAAGGGAAGAAAATAGGTGTGTTATCATCAACGTGCCATGTGGCACGAATCGATTAGGTCTATCCAACAATCCGGAATTGCTCCCAATAATCCCATGCTTTATGAAGGCCTTACATATTTAGCTTCTACCTAAGAGTTAGGCCTTACAATCTTATGCAATCGTCAACAATCGTAGAAAGCATGAAAGAAATGGGGTTAGAGAGCCATTATGTCACTCTTTGATGATAGAGTGGAATTTCATGTGTGCAAAAAGATAAAAGGCGCATAGAAAAATTATATATATATATAAAATGGAATAATAAAAAAAGTATACAACCCTACACCCCTGATGGGGTTCTTTGAGCTATGGAAAGCAATGTAAACTCATGAGACAAGATGATGCCCATTACTGGACGTGTGTGTTCAAATTAGCACTAACATATGACAAAGATGATTATTTGAGATGTATTAAACCCTGCAACACCATGAATGTATTGAATGTGCTTGTGTCGAGATACGGCCGTTGGAACAATTAGCTTTTTTTTTGCGCTAAGCAACATAACTACACGATTTGAAAAATTTGAGCAATGACAAAATTAAAGTGGAACCATCAGTCTGAGGGAAAAGTATGTTGATTCCTATAATGATCAAGAAAAAAGAGTAGGATGAATAATATATGAAAATATAAACTAAGGTTATGAATGTGTGCGAGTTATAATTACTTATTGGACCTAGAATAGCTACAACAGTATGGTTACTAATGTGTGAGCAAGCTGGCCAAACTCTGAAAACTCAAAGCTTAAGGGGACTATAGAGTTTCAACGTGGTGTATCACAATTAATATTGGCCTATCGTAATCGCTAGGGAGCAGCAGATGCATCATCAATGGTTGGAATCTCCCTATTGATTCTTGGGACATGAGGGACTGAGTCCCTTGGTTGGTAGCCCTACCTTTAGATGGCTTTTTCCACCTTTCAACCTTTCCTGCAATAACCAAAGGTAGCGATGCTTCCAATCCACTTGGCAATCTTCAATCGACTCTTTACTCCCGCCTTCAAACTCCACCAGTTTTTGGTGCTTCACCTCATCCTCGCTTGTAACGCCAACCCTTTCCTTGTTGTTTTTTCATCCCAGAACACCTGCCTGGAGCCGCTCAAACTGTGCAATCATCGACAATCGGATCCCCTTATTGTACTTAGGGCCGTCACAGGTTGCATCCTCCCCCTCTGAAGCCAGCCTCACGACCCTACTTTCAACATCTGCAAAGGTCACCTTGGCCTTACTCTCAATCACCTCAACTGTAGCTTTTTACACACATCAATATGCAACCTTTGGCCTTGCATACACCACCCCCTTCCAATCCCTCTTGGCAACCCCATAGAATATGTGTACGGGTTTTCCTTCTATAGCGCCATCACCTGGTCCTTCCAACCATAGTCTCCTCAATCCAGCATTGCCAAAGTCGTCTACCTGCTCCACTCAGTCTTTGTTTTAATATCAGTTGACCATTATCTCCTTCATGCTTGTAGTCATGCCCTCTATGAATTCCTTGGCTCTGTGTGTGTGTGTGTGTGTGTGTGTGTGTGTGTGTGTGTGTGTGTGTGTGTGTGAGAGAGAGAGAGAGAGAGAGAGAGAGAGAGAGAGAGAGAGAGAGAGAGAGAGAGAGAGAGAGAGAGAGAGAGAGAGAGACAGAGACATAGAGAGAGAGAGAGCAGTGCATCCCAACCTTTGAGCGAGAGGGGGAGAAAGAACGATGCCGTGTAGATGTGGGGGGATGGAGTGTAGAGTGCGCAGGTGATGGAGAAGGTAGGAAAGAAGACTACACACACACACCAACACAAATCGAGACACACACACACAATCGTTACCCTGTAGCAGCCATTCAACGAGCTGCTCTTCTCTTCTTCTTCTTTGAACTATTATCCAAAGTATATTTACAACATAGTATAGTCAGTGTCCAGCCGCCCATAGCACAATGGGCATATTCTTTAACATCATATTCTTTAACACTCCCCCTCAAGCTCAGAGTGAGCTTGCATATGATGGATTCCCAATGCTTCACGAAAGTAGCAAAACTTCTCCTTTCCAAGAGCTTTTGTGAATATATCCGCAACTTGATCATTTGTCTTCACATACACCAAATCAATCTCATTTGCCAAAACTTTTTCTCTAATGAAGTGATAATGTACCTCAATGTGTTTAGTGCGAGCATGGTAGACTGGATTCTTTGCCAACATGATGCTGCTAATATTGTCACAATATATAACGACACTGTCAAGATAGTCAAAACCAAATTCTACCATAAGTACTCTCAACCATGACTCTTCACATGCTGCCAAAGCTGCTCCACGATATTCAGCTTCTGTACTTGATAATGCTACAGTTGATTGCTTCTTGCTACTCCAACTTATCATACCATTGCCAATGGAAAATGCATAACCACTTGTAGATCTTCTATCCATAAAATCTCCTGCCCAATCTGCATCTGTGTAACCATAAAGACAAAGCTTCCCATTCTTTTCATAAAACATTCCATAACTGACAGTGGCTTTCACATATCTCATAATCCGTCTCACTGCATCAAGATGACTTTTACATGGCTTTTGCATGAATTGACTCACAACACCCACTGCATAACTCAAATCTGGCCTTGTTATTGTCAAGTAAATAAGGCTTCCAACCATCTTCCGATACATAGTGACATCCTCAATGTAATGTCCATCATCAAACAACTTCACATTTTGATCAAGAGGTGTATCAACCGGTTTGCATGCTGTCATTCCATACTTCTCAAGCATATCCAATGCGTATTGTCTTTGTATCATCCAAATTCCTGATAAAGTATTGACAATTTCAATTCCCAAGAAATATCTCAACTCACCAAGGTCCTTCATGTTGAATTCTCTCAACAAACTCTTCTTGACATGCAAAATTTGCTCAGCATGATTTCCAGTGAGAATCAAGTCATCAACATAGATAACAATAACGATGATCTCTCCATCAACATGCTTCAAAAATAATGAGTGATCAGCAGTAGATTGTTTAAATCCAATCTTCTTCAAGAATCTGGTTATCTTTTCACACCAAGCTCTAGATGCTTGCTTCAAACCATACAATGCTTTCTTCAACTTACACACATAATATGGAAACTCTGGATGTTGATAACCCTCTGGCTGTATCATATAAACTTCTTCTTCCAAGTCACCATTCAAGAATGCATTATCCACATCCATTTGCCGTAACTTCCAACCGAACATACTTGCCATTGCTATCACCAATCTGACTGTTGTCATCTTTGCAACTGGACTAAATGTCTCATCATAATCAAGACCTTTTGTTTGTGCATAACCTTTAGCAACAAGCCTCGCTTTGTATCTTTCCACACTACCATCTGACTTGCACTTGACTTTGTATACCCATTTTGAACCAATTGCTTTCTTTCCACTTGGCAAGCGAACCAAATCCCAAGTGTCATTCTTCACAAGAGCATCCATCTCATCATCCATAGCTGACTCCCATTCTGATTTTCCAATTGCCTCTTGAAAACATGTAGGCTCTTTATGTTGCACACGTGAAACCATGTATGCATAATGTGTACGCATGTAACCATTGTATGTCAATCTATCAACTGGATAACGCACCCTCTCTGATCTTCTCAATTGTGGTGCACTCTTCTCTTCAACTCTTGCATATGGGGGTACATATTTCTCAATATGCTTACTTCCAGGTGTCCTCAAATGTGGTAAATCATGCTCTTCATCGAGGCTTTCATCTCCAGAACTCTCTTCAACCACTTTCTTCTTGCCTTTCTCGTCTTGCTTCTTATCTCGCAAACGACCACTCCATGGGTTGACACTTCCTGTACTCTCCTCCGCCATATGTGGTCCTGAAATAGTTCTTGTTGATGGTCCTGGCTTATCAACAACATGACGCACATTCTCTTGCTCTTCATACTCATCTTCTATCATCATTGGCTTTGGTTTATACCATGGTTCATGCTCACAAAATCTGACATCTCTACTGACATAAACTTGTCTTGTCGTAGGATCATAGCACTTGTAACCTTTCTTTTCAACTGGGTAGCCCAAGAATATACACTTCACTGCCTTTGTCTCCATCTTCTTTCTTGCTTCATTTGGTACATGAACATAGCAAACACATCCAAAAACTTTCATGTAGGAAACTGTTGGCTTGATCCCATAAAGTCTCTCATAAGGTGAAATTTCATGAATGGCAGCTGTTGGTGTTCGATTCATAATGTGTACTGCTGTATGAACTGCTTCAGCCCAATATGTTAATGGCATATTCATCTCATTCATCATGGCTCTTGCAATCTCTGCTATGACTCTATTCTTTCTCTCAGCAACTCCATTTTGTTGTGGTGTGTATCTGCAAGTAATCTGTCTTCTTATGCCTTGTTCACGTAAGTAATCATCAAAACTGTGTGACATGTACTCTCCCCCTCCATCTGTACGTAGGCATTTAATTTGACAACCATTCTCTTTCTCAACCATAACTTTGAACTCCAAAAATACTTCAAATGCCTCTGACTTTGCCTTGAGAAAGTAAACCCATGTCATTCTGCTGTAATCATCCGTAAATGTGATAAAGTATCGACAACCATTTGGTGTAGCATGATCACAAGGTCCCCAAATATCTGAATGAACAATTTCCAAAGGACTCTGGCTAATTCTCCCCCTCTTTGGAAATGGTAAACGAGATTGCTTTCCAAATTGACAAGCTTCACAAACATGATCAAAATTCAATCTGCCAAACTTTGGTAATCCACGTACAATTTGATTTGATTGCATATGCTTTAATCTTCTAAAATTGACATGACCGATTCTCTTATGCCATAAATTTGCCCAATCATCTTGAGTGGCTGATTTGTTTGCATACATACCACTGTGTAAACATGGATCTCCAGCTTCCAATGAGAACAAGCGGCCTTTCTTTCTTCCACGTGCCAATATCTTGCCTGGTTTGCCATTGTGAAACTCCTCTATGAAGCAGCCATAACGATTAAAACGGACTTGCAACCCTTGATCTGTCATCTGTCCAACTGATGCTAAATTCTTTGTGATTGAAGGCACATATAGAACATCTCCCAATGTGTTGTATGTCCCGTCTTTTTCTAGCAATGGAACTGAACCAACATGTGTAATCCGATGCATAGTATCATCACCTGTAGCGACAAACTCATCCTCTTCTAACTTCTCTTTTCTGTCAAACCATTCACCATGATATGTCATATGATTTGTGGCACCACTATCTAAATACCAATCATCTGTATGATGTGGCTCCACCATGCTTCCAACAACATGCTCCATAGGAAATAAATGTCCACTCGACCTATTGTCATATATATTTTGATCATGAGGATTGTATCCAGCAAAGTTTCCTCCATGTCTGCCATAACCTCGGCCTCTTCCACCACGATCACGATTTTGATTTAGCCTTGTGTAACATTCTCTTTCAAAGTGACCATAAATGCCACATCTGTTACAATATCCATCTCTTTGAGGATGTACAAATCGTCCACCTCCACGTCCACGAGTTCGGGCTCTCCCCCTTCCTCTTTGGCTAGAATCATTGTAACTTTGACTTTGTTGGTTTTGCCATTGACCTCTTCCAACATTGTTTCCACGACCATAGTTTCCTCTTCCACCTCTATTGTTTCCACGACCTCTAGAGTAAAAAACCTGATCTCTGGAATTGTTATTTGATGTAGAAGGACCTGACTTTCCTAACTTCACCTCTTCTTGCAAACAAAGGTTTACTAACTCTTCAAAATCAGGCATGTGTCCTCGAACAGATATAGATGTATCCAATGACTTGTATTCCGGTCCCAAACCATTCAATGTCACTGAAACTAAGTCATCATCTGGAACTTCAACATTAATGCTCGCAAGATCTTCCTGTATTTGCTTTATCTCTGTCACATAATCTGATATGGATCTATTTCCTCGCCATACACAATGTAACCTTTGCTTCAAGTGAACTTTTCGTGGTTCTGTATTGGAGCTGTTCATTCTTGCTAGTATCTCCCATGCTTCCTTTGGAGATTGAGCCTTCTTCACATGTGGTATAAAGAAGTCACTAATGCATAGTGAAATCCAATGCATCACTTTCCTTGAATTCTCGATCCACTTCTTGTAAGCTTCTACTCCTGCTTGCCATGTTTTATGTGCTTCAACATTCTCTCTATTTGGTTCCAAACCAACCTCTGGACACTCTTGTTCACCTGTAACATAATCCCATAAACCTTTGCCCATGATAAAGTTCTCCATCCTGTAAGACCATATGCTGTAGTTCTCTCTAGTCAGCTTCTCTCCAACAATCTGTGTGACTTGAGTTGAACTTTCTGCCATCTTCACTCTCTCAATTTCTTTCAAAGGATTTTGACAAAATTTCGGCAGAGTTTCGTTTGTATTTGGACAATATCTCAAGTGACAATCTCAACCAAAGTACTCATAAACACTGACATAAAATCTCTCACTGCCAAGGGAAAATCCACTGACTCACTTTGCCACAGACTGACTCAGTACTATGCATAAATACTCTAAAACAATGTCCACATGGACCTGTATGCAAATGCAATCCATACGCTGTCCTGTACCACATATCCATACATCCACCTTCTTCCCATAGTCGTAAACGACATATGAGGTCTTTCGCGGGGCCAGTCGGGGGTTCGCTCCAGTACCTAATCCACCTTGCCAAGGTACCAAAGCTCCCAAGGCAAGGCTTCAAAAAACCTCACTCGACCCTCACAAAGGCTGCAGTTCTCCAAAATACATTGACCGCATATCCATACATAACCACAAAGTACTCAATCTGACAATATAACCGCCTCAACTTCTTCCCACAACCTTTCTTACATAGGCGGCTGTCCATAACGGACCCACAACAACCAAACATAATCTTCGATAACACAATATCATGATGCAAAAGCTCTATGTCGCTCTCCAAAACCTGTGTAAATGCTGAATTCTTCACCTGTAACCTTTAAATCTACTGCCGAGTGCAAAACTTGACATCTCCTATGCTTGTGTGAACTGGCTGTTTGCTGCAGAAAATTGCAGATTTTGGCAAATCTGAGTATGCCAATGCGTCCGGAACGCCCAAAAACATAAAGATAGACTCCTGGATCACTGTATTCCGAGTTCGGGTGAGGGAGTTATGACCAAAAAACCTCTCTTTTTTGCTGTTTTCCGGAGCTGCGGAAACCTGTGTATTGACTGTAGCTCCTCAAACTGAGCTCTGATACCACTTTGTAGAGTGCGCAGGTGATGGAGAAGGTAGGAAAGAAGACTACACACACACACCAACACAAATCGAGACACACACACACAATCGTTACCCTGTAGCAGCCATTCAACGAGCTGCTCTTCTCTTCTTCTTCTTTGAACTATTATCCAAAGTATATTTACAACATAGTATAGTCAGTGTCCAGCCGCCCATAGCACAATGGGCATATTCTTTAACATCATATTCTTTAACATGGAGGAGAGAAAGAGGGAGAGTTACATGGCCATTGAGTGGGAGTGGTCGGAGGTGTATGGTTCTATCAGGCACATTTGCTTGATATTGTTGCCTCTTATATCTCTTACTCTTCTTGTCTAATTTTCGGTTACGGCCGATCTCTAGTGAAGAGTCACTAGATGAATCGCTACTTGTGTCTTCTGCTCCCTTGGATAGATTGTCATCTAGGGTACCACTGGGCCTTGAATGGTTTGTCCCCACATTTGCACTAAGATTTAACTCAGATTCTTCATCCTCAGAGTCAATTTCAATTGATGATTCTGACCCCAAATCGTGTGGGCTATAGTCTTGTGAGACGCTACTAGTTCCAATGCTAGTCAAACCTTCATCTTGTAGGTCATCAGAAGCTATATGCATTGCTTACGGCATATTTAAGGGTACAAGTGGTGGCATTTCATCCTCCTCAGGTGTTTCCCAGGTCGTCCACCTGTTTCCCCAAGTGTCTGTTGTTGCTGTTAAGTGGACCCAATCCACATTGTTCGACTCTGTCATCCCAGGTAGTACATCCATATAAGGAGAATCTTCCCCAATATCAGCGTCCATTTTACATGTGTAACAATACTGCAATGGGGATGAGTGAACTCTGGTGTCAGATCTATGATCAATTATAACACTGTTTCCTAGAGGATGTGCTTAATCAGTTACAAGATCCACTCGAATGACAGAATCTTGGAACTGCAAGTAGACATGGTTTTTAGACTAGTCATGCACCATTTTTGCTTCCCTCATGAAAGGACTTCCTAAGATCATCTCAGATGCCATAGTGTGCTTGGAGAAATCCATAACAATGAAAGTATTTCTTATTTTATGTCCAAAGACCTTGATCTTGAGATCTTCTAGCATCCCAATAGGTTTAATGATAGACCCATTGGCCATCTTTACTACTATGGTTGTGGTCCCAAGGTGAGGTCTTCCCATAGTTTCCCATCAATTTTTAGTCACAATGCTAACCCTAGTGCCACCATCAAGGATTCCCTTCACATCTTCACAGTTAATCCCTTAGTAGTGATTGGTATGGTTGCATTGGATTCATCGCCCTCAAAGTATTGTCCCAACTTGTTAACAGGTATTTCTACAACATGGTTCTCATATAGGTTGGGTTGTGGATCTAAGTTTTCTCCTCTATTGGCATCTCCCTAGCTCCATCCATTTGTGCAAATTGTGGTAGCTCGACCGTAAATTCTCCATTGAGGAAAGCTCAAAGAGCTAAGAATAGCTCAGGGTCTCCATATAGTTTGGACATGATGGTGGTTCTAACTTCTGAAGCCATGAAATCCATCAATTTGGCAATGTTTAACGACATTGTTTGGGCTTCAATCCCTTGACGTGGGGAAGATGGGATCTCCATTTATTTGATATGGTCAGGTAGTCCCTCTGAGGTACTTTGGGCCATGGAATTGCCTATGGCATTGGCACAAATACTCTTAGTGGGTATTGTGATTCTGATTGGGCAGGAGATTGTGACTCTAGAAATTCAATTTTTGGATTTTGTTTCTCACTTTTGGTTCTAGAGTATTTTCTTGGATCAACAAGAAGCAACCGACCGTTGATCTTTCTTCAACGGAAGTAGAGTATAAAGCTGCTTGTTTTGCAACTTGTGAAGTAGTTTGGCTAAGGCGAGTCCTCATGGACTTAGGTGTTTCTCTTCATTCAACAACAACACTTAATTGAGACAACCAGAGTTGCATGGCGATTGCCAAGAACCCCGTCTTCCATGCACGCACAAAGCATATTGAGGTTCAGTATCATTATGTTCAAGGATAAAATTGTGGAGCTAGAGTATTTTCCTATTAAAGATAATTGTGCAGATATCTTCACCAAAGCTCTAGGAAAAGACCAGCTACTTCGACATCTTCATCAACTTGGAGTTGGCACACGACCAACATAGAACATCTTCGGGTGTTCATTGAGGGGGGGTGTTGGTATACTTGCAATGCCCACCTCTCTTAGTTTTTCCACCACAATATATGCTGCACAATTTGTAAGGCCCCCTTATGAGGAGAAGCCAATGGTGCACATATAATTGATGGATTAAGCTTTGCACGTTGATGAGATCTCTATTTGTGATCGTGGATGGTATGGAGAAAATTCAGGGCCAACTTTGGGGGCCTCTGGGGACGACGACCGGAAGACAATCGAAAAATGGCTGTCCGATAGCGGTGGTCTTTGGCAGGTGGCCGGATTTACTTGGCTGGCGGCTGAGTTCTAGGAGGACTTGTCCACCCAAAAGTGGCTACACATGGGCGCATGGGAGAGTCCTACTTGGACTTGTCTATCTAAGGGCAGCAGTACATGGGCGTTTAGAGGCTCCCTTACATCTATATAAGGAGGCCTTCTCATGAGTAATTCGGTAGACTGGAGTGCACACTTGACGCACACAACACATCCTTGTGTAAGGATTGTTAGTCCCTTGTATTCCTACTTGTTGTAGTTGTCTAAATCTCCATCTAAGTTGTACCTTGAGAGCACATGGGTGGATGATGCCATCACTTTGTAACAGTGTGCTAATCTAAAGTTTTTGATTTTCCAATAATCTACTTTGCATCGTATCTCTCTCTACTCTCCTTGCTACTAGATCCTTATCGTATTTCACATTTCTTACACTTAGGTGCTGGTCAAATCCATTTTATGGACCGTTTTCAGCACAATGTGTCATGAACAATTTCAGTGGATACTCAGAAAGACTTGTTAAGGTACAAGTCCTGCTAAGAAACATTAACGGATGGTTGCTTATGCCTATAGCAAGGCTATGAGTTGTTAATGAAAAAGTTTCATTGTTTGTACCTAGAAGTGATTCATGTTTCACCTTTTATTATGGTTCAAACGTTTTAGGAAGGCTTGCAAATGATTGCAACAGACATTATTTAATTTCTTTTCAAAATTGTTTCCACTTCTCTTTAATGTGTACTAGGAGTATCACATTTGCCATAAGTATTGGCAAGAATGATCATGTATATACAAGTTCGGATGTGTTTTTTGCTAATTGCATGCTCACTAGGTGTTATGGGTCCTAGTGTTTAGCAAAGGCTGATTTGGAGCGACATGCATATTCATCACATTAGTTGCTTATGAAGAATTTTGCACTCTAAGTGTAGTATCTCTATGAGATTCCTTTTGGGATCTACCAATCACCAATAGAGGTCATGGCTCGGTTTGGGTGCTTGTGGGTCTTTCAAGTTAACCATGATGGTTATTTAGGACATTGTTGATTCCTCAACAATGTTGTACGATATTGTGATCCCTGTTTACCAGTCATCTGGGAAGATTTTCTGTAAACAGTGGGGTGAAACACACTTCAGTACTGTCAGTTATCCAAGGGGATAGACATATTAAAAAGTGTAATCTTGTGTTAAAGGATAGGCAAAGTGCGTACATTAGCATCAAGCAATCCAATTGATAAGCATCTATTGCTCGACTCAGAATTTTGCTTACCATAAGTTAAAGCATGTTTGCGATTAGGTTTAGTCTCTTCATGTGTAAGTAAGGTTCTCAATCTTGAACACTAGCTATGGTGGGGTTGTTTACTGATGAAATTTGAGAACAAGTTAAGGACTTATACTTGGCTGATGAGTTATGTCAGCAAGTTACTTTCATGGAAAGTGAAAGAGGTACTCTTTCGGGTACATCTTTATAATTTGTTTAGCATGCTCATGTGCGCTCTAAATGGAGTCTACACTATGATTGGATAAGAACCGGTAACACAAGATAGTTGCAAATGAACAACAATGTGGAAAAATCAAGATGTTGCTCTTGGTTTCATTGAACCTCCTACTGAATCGTGTTTCAGTCAAGCAAACAGCTGGATCCATGAAGGATGCCACTGTGGAAAACATTAGTGTATCATCACTCTTGTTTTTTAGGACAAAAACGCTTCTCCAAGGGGGGAGTAATGCCAGGCCAATGGTAGGACCGTGCAGCAGGCCAAGGGCCAGGGACTGAGTGGCTCAGTGGGGCTAGGAGCTAAGGGCCATGCATAAGTTAAGGGGTCCTACTTGCAAGGGCCCAGGGCTATAAGTAGGGAGGTTGGGAGGAGAACGCTATGCCAATCCATCCTTTGTCCTTTCAAGTGCACCATTAAGAAAATGTTCATATAGTATGCGTTCAAAGGGTATTAAAAAAACTCCTTTACTTATATGCTTAAGGTAATAAAATGATCCCCCTTTTTCTTCAAAAACTTACATTTTTTTTTCCTAAAATCAATTTAGAAACCCCTTTTGTCTATATAATCCTGTCTAAATTTTAAACTTTGTGCAATCAAAAAGACCATTCATTTGAACTCACGTGGTAACTTACATGTCTAAGAGGTGAACTCCTGGAGATAAGACCATACATAAGCAGCTAGAATTAGGAGAAACTCGACCATATTCAAACTTTGAAGACGAGAACCAGACCTTGGTTGCCACCATAGAAGAGGGCATGCCACTACCATCCATTGTGCCTAAGGGCAGCTGCTTACTGCATAGAGACCAAGCAAAAAATGAGGTAAACCTACAAAAACATTGTCCCACACCAGTTTGGTGACTCATTGTATGGACAGGTCACATCGTTGTTTGCTAGATACGGTCATGGAAAAAACGCACAAGCCAACCTTTGCAAAGGGTAGAGAATACATTCCACAGGGGGAATCCACCAATGCCAACACTAAGTTTTCAATGTGTCGATAGGTTTGTCCACACAAGTCACAGGCCTGCAAGCCACTGATCAGGATCCATTTTTTCGGTGTGAGAGGGGGACCCACCAAACAATGGATCACTCAGAGGCTCCTATAATGTATAAGACCATGTGTAAGAAGACGGAATGAGTGTCCAACGACTTCAAAATAGAAATTAGATACCAAAGCATCATAAACTCACTCAAAATTGAATTTTGGATTCATAAGCACCTTCTATAGATGGTCTATATTAGCAAGTACTGTAAGATGTACAGGAACCCTCCAACACTCACAATTTTTGCCATTTTTGCATGCGAGTTAGTCAAAACTGTCTCACATTAAAAATGTGATCAATTGTTGGGAACTATTTTAATTTAAACACCACCCAATGGCTTATAGTTGCGTTTTTAACCTAGTGGAAATGAAGCAAGTGTTTCCATAGGCTGGACTCGACCTCAGTGATTCCAAGTATCACTCCGAGTCACCCTGCTCAGAATCTAACCTACCACCTTACTGTTCATTCATTTCAATTTGCCGCTCTTCTAAAAATTCCTCGAATTATTTAATGACTAGTCATCCTCTCTTCTTACCACGTGCAGGTCCCCAACTATAGTTTTTGGGCTTGGACGTCCCCTGCTAGGAGAAATGGCATCAGGAGATTGATTGATGGTGACACTTCCACTTTTGCCCTTTTCCCTAGCCTTTTTCTGTAATGTTGCAAGTCCAAAAAAATGAGGACACTATATAAAACCAAATACCATATTCTTTGCTTAAGAAATAGAACTTATCATTTTATGCTTTGGGTTTGTTTTTTGGGAACTCGCCATCCACATAGTCCAAGGGCCAGAAAATCCATGTGTGCAAAGCTAGAAGTGTCCTCAACAAATCAAAGGTAGGACTCGGCGATCATGCCATGGTATATGACTGACAAAGTGGAGCTCCACCCACAATGAGGCCCATGGAAGGAGGCTAAAGTACATGAGAAAATTCTAGCTCCAAGCTGGTCTTGTTTGAAACTAGGGGGTTGCATGGGGGAGGTTCTAAGAAAGTGCAACAAGGTGACAACATCATTGGAGCTGGGGGAGACCTTTTGATACTCCAAATGATCCATCTTATAATGGTCCCTTTGGCTCTCCAATCTAGGAAAAGGATCCTTGAATTTTCTAGAAAGGTGAAAACAAAGGGATCTCTAAACTGGCACATTTTTTAGATGACCTTAACTTTTTCTAGAAGGATGTGGACTTCTTGATGTTGCAACATAGTTTGAATTGGAATGAAAGGCTATTGATCTCAATAGAGTATCTAAAGTGCTGTGTAGTGGCCCAATGCCTGCCATCAATTGGAAAGCTTTGTATTATCCCAAAGATATAATTTTTGGACTTTGAAAAATTGTGGAAACTTATAACAAGCTGATCTATAGAGCAGATTGATTCATTTTGCTCACCCAAATTGTAAAGGGTGAATTGGTCAGAAGAGAAGTGGTTGAAGTGTGCAATCAACATTTGGGAGGTAAAATGGTCAAAATCAATGCATCTATTCACACGGAAGGTATTGTGGGGGGCTATCCCAATTGGAAAAGATTCTTGATAGAGGGCTTGTCTTTAACACTTTCTTTGGGTGCAAAGCAGCTTTGGAGGCTCCCTAGCTTCTGTTTAAAGGATACCCTTCCTCGTGGGGTCTTACTGCCAAAATCTACAAATGGGTTTTGAGGACGTGGAAGGTGCTCTTCTTTAGGAATGACTTGATTCTACGGTGGAGAAGATACACAACCAAGCCATTCTAGTGTGCACTCAAATTACTAGATACTACTACCTAAAGCAGATTTGGAAAGCCCAAAACCCACCTGGTTTGGGTCTTTGAGAGCAACTATGTAGTAGCTCAATTCAAGGATGTTTCCTGTGAAAGCATTGATCTTATATATATAATAGGGTCAAGATTTGAGAAAATTGTGCAAGCCAAAGAATGAAAACATGCACTAATTTGCATGGGTTGCTCGGGTGGTGCCCACTAGGGGAGAGCATACCACTGATTTACTAGAGAATCTATTGGATGAGGAAAGAATAGGCTCTCTTGATGGTGAATTGTTCAGCCCCTTTTGTGGAAATGTTGTCCTCTCAAGGCACATGTAGTGCTTAAGGTTCATTGTACATTATTTTTTGAGTTAACATAACATCTCCGCTCATAATTATATGGCAAAAAACAAAAAGAGTGGAGGCCTATCAAGTTGGTAAACTTTGGGTAATAGATAAATTTTTTGACCCTGGCTGAATCATCTTTTGGAGAGAGTATGCCCAAAAAAAAGGCATACTCACAATTGTGAGTGGATGTGTTACTTTAGATCAGAAAGATATGTACAATTACCTCAAGCACATTGGGTGCCTTGAGGGATCACATCACTCATTTTAGAGCTACACATCCCCTTAATGATGAGAGCTACAAAATAGATACAATCTGTGGACTGGTTGATACCAAACTGTAATGACTTTGATTGCTTGAGTCAATTCTTCTTAGTTCTTGTGGTTTTCTATAAATATGACCACTTCCTTGATTTCTTTAATTTTCTCTTTGACATTGTGAGTGGATGTGTTATATTAGACCAAAAAGACATGTACAATTACCTCAAGCACATCCGCTGCCTTGAGGGATCACATCACTCATTTCAGAGCTACACATCCCCTCACTGATGAGAGCTACAAAATAGATACAATCTACGGACTGGTTGATTCCAAAATTATAATGACTTTGATTGCTTGAGTCAATTCTCCTTAGTTCTTGTGGTTTTCTATAGAGATGACCCCTTCCTTGATTTCTTGAATTATCTCTTTCAAATTGACCATCATGTGGTTGTTTTTGAAGATGATCCGGTTCCTAGGTTTCTAAACTTGATCGTCATGTGGTTGTTTTTGAAGACCTGCCGGTTCCTAGATTTCTAAACTTGCTTGAAGTAGCAAAAGAAGAAAATTTGTGTGCAGATAAGGATGGCTTTAATTTTCCAAGTCTTTCCTCCTATGAGTAAATCATTCTTGAAGAATAGGATATTACAGGTCTTTTGTATCCATTTAATAATTTTACCCACGAGGCCTCTTGTAACTGGATAGTGGAGGAATAAGTGAAGGGGATCCTCACTAGCCACTTTGCACCCTGAGCATCTATCAAAGTATGCCAAATTTATGACACCAATATTGTTCACAAAAAATCATTTTCCTAACCATACGACGGCATTCCTCTTTATGCATTTGCAAGGATGAATAATTGGAAGTTTAAAGTTTATTTCACATTTTCTAGTATTTTTTTTCAAATTCAAAGAGAATTCTTTTATTTTCTCTTGCTCCCAAACGGCATTATTAAATTTTGCCCCCCACCTCTTTCATTTCCTTGAAACAAAAAAAACTACAATATCCCCAAACAGTAAAGTTGCACTTCTCTTCCTTCTAAAATCAAGACTATGCATTCTTTTACTAGTGAGCCATCGATAGTCATCACCTTGATTTTCAAATGTCTATATTGTAGTATCCTACAATTAGATTCTTGTACTCTAAAGTGGCTTCTCTATCCTTGTACTAAGAACTTGACTCCGTTCACAGAGATTCTCTTTTAGAATGGTTGTGAATATGTATGCACTTTTGAATAATAAGCGATCACTTTCACAATTCTCAATTCTCTCCTGCAATAGGTAATGAAGGGGTGGGCTGGCTCAAATTGTTGTTCTCTTCACCTTCAAAAGTTCACATGGCTCTCACACATGGGTCACCTTTTTATGGTAAAGAGCTAAAACATTGTGAAGACCAAGAAAAGTAAATAGTGACCTAATGGATAACACAATCATGGACATCGAGCAAGCATCCCATTTCATCAAAGCTTCTTACATAAAAGGTATGTAAGGAGGGTTCGAACAAGATGAAGGCAAAGCTTTGTTGCTCAACATGGAGGACAAGCATTCACTACAAAAAGTATGTGAGCTTACATGGGCCCAATATTTATCTGTTGATACTCCCTAGAAAGAAAGCTTTATCGTGCACATAGGGAGAAACGAGTGCCCACATAGTGTGCCCACGAGGCTCCCATATTGATGTAGGCCAATCAAAAAGTGAGCTCCCCATTGAAGCTCACTTTGATTATTGCCTTTTTCCTCCACCTCATGCAAATGTGACACGAAGAGGGGGGTTGGAACCCCCTCTTCTGGTGCATCATTCGAATCCATGCTAAGGCACCTTCATAATTTGGGAGAAGCCCGATCTTTTTTCTTATTTTGAGTAGGGAGACAGGGAGAGACAAATGGGAAAGGAGAGAGAAAGAGAAGGGCATTGGTAGCTATCATTGGGAAATTATAGAATGCTCTTGATTTCAAAAACCATACTCACAATTGTGCTTTAGTCCAATTGCCATTAGCATCTCATCTTGGAAGCAATAAAAAAGTGCTAAAAAAATGAATCAATGAAGCAAAAAAGTGTCAAGAAAAAGTAGCAAAAAAATGCTACTAGACACATGAAAAGAGAATTTCTATGTTATGTTATGTTTGTGTCTATGTGAGGACTAGCGCCTTATTGGCACTTGGCAGGCGAGGGGAATCACCTTGGCTCGCTTGATCAAGGACCTAAACCGATGCCCTGGCCTGATAGGGGTTAGCCGTTGCCTTGGTAGGCTACTAGGATTTTGGAACACCTTCTTGAGGGATCAAGGAGCCAAGAGTCGTACCTAGACTTGCCTTGAGTGGTAGCCTTGTGATGTGTTTTACTTTTTTCTATGAATGATAAAAAATAAATCTTCCATGAGCTTCAAAAAGCTTTCACAATGTACTAATAGATTAGGAGATTTTTATAGCCCATAGCTATGATAGGCTTGAATAATTTATTAACATTGAGCACATAGTTTTTAGGCTAGTAGGTTTATGACCTTGCATTAGCCTAGGGTCTTAATTGATTGCTTGTGTTTCATGCGTAAAATTGAAATTTCAAGTGGTTTAATCTTCACAATAGTATAGGTGTCTATTTTGCTTTATGATGTCTAGTTTTTTACTATGATTAACCCATCTTCAAAAAGCAAAAAATTCACTTTGCATGATTGTTCATTATGCTTCATATTTTATTCATTCTTGGTGGCATTTGATGCTCATTACTTGTTATTATGTTTTGCAGCTCAACATTTCTTCCATGGACTTGCTTTCTACCATGTCACCGTGTTTTGCTTCACCGACACACAAGGACGTGTACCAAACTAGGAAGGGGGGAATGTTAGCAGTGGCTAACACAGGATACATCGGTTATACATCAAGCGGAAGATATGCTATGGTTGTGCATAATATTTCCAACTCACTTTGTATAAGTCTTGGGCTTATTGGGAGTTCCAAAGTTGTATATCGTAGCTAGAGGGCTCAAGCTTAAACCCATAGTAGAAGGGATTGTAGTGAAAGCCTTTATGCAAGGAGACTTCATTCTTGAGTATCCACTCTTGAGGATCCACTTTTGAGATCTCTCTCTCTCTCTCTCTCTCTCTCTCTCTCTCGTGTTCACTCTATGGCCTAGCCTTGAGCTTAATATCCATCCTTAAGAGGCTAGTGCTAATCCATTGTAATTAAATTAAGCTCTTCTTGATTAATCTAATTACTATTTTCTCATTAGTTTACTTCTTCTCTACATTTCATTATATCATGAAGTAGTATTACACTCTCATATTCTATATTTGAGAGAGGTATGTACTTCTTGCTATTAACCACTCCTATTCTTCTATAAGCATTCAATTTGTGATATTTAACATCACTAATTAGGTTGATTAAGTTGGGTCTTAATCTTGTAATTAGTGTGTGTGCACTATTTTTTGCTTGTATGTAGATATGTTTTATGAATCTCTAGCACCATTCACCTCGTGTGTGTAGCTATTGATGAAGTGCCGTGATTAACATGTGGTGATTGGAGAGGCCAAGACCAATATAATGAGTGTGTGCTTATCATTAGTGTACTTGGGGTTTCTAGTCTATGGTAAGTTAGACTTTGGTGGGCCTGATGTGTGTAGGAGTTGATTGATTAGTGATTAAAATATGATTAGAGTTATTCTTTCCATGGCTAATCTCTACTTGCATTGGAGAGGTGTTCTCTTGAATCCTCTATTTCTATTCATCCGATGCTCGTACTTCCATTCCCTAGCCGGGTTGCAAATCCATAGATTTGATAATTTTGTGTGGGTTGTGATTAGTTTGTTACTACAATGCCTCCCAACAACGACGCTGAGACTTTTCCATGTTTCAATGTGCACTACGAGCGTTGCTACACCGAAGGACCTCTTCTAGTGTTTGCTTCCTGCATCTTCTATAGATTTTGTTTCCCCATCTTTGAATCTTGCAAATAGCCTTGTGTAGAGAAGAGAACTCACTAGATGATGATGCTAAATCAAAGAACAAACACTCGGGGGTTACTGGTTAAACAACCAAGAGAATTGAAGGCGATGATGGTGAGGCATGCTCAATAGGCTATGCAGTCGAAGAGGGTGCAGATGTTGGTGGAGGAAGCTCTACAGACCAAGGAGCTAGGTGCGTCAATCTCTGAGTGTAAATTGATCGGTCGCTCACTCTTTGCATAGTTATACAAACATATGCAGTGAATGCACTAGGCTCCTAGTGAGGTGGTCCGGGGCAGGCAACAAGAGAGGCGACCTCTAAACACCATTGAGGCTCTCGGGCCGCTCAATTAGTGTTGGGGCAACCACAAGCAAGAAAAAGCAACAACAAATGCACAACCAAACAAGTGAAGGGGCACTACCTAGTTATGGGATGCGAACTAGGACGCAAGAGAGATTTTGTCACAACCAAAAGAGGTGCAAATAAAACACACACAAGCAATCTCACACCCAGACACACACTAGATGGAGCAAAAGAGAGCTAGACCAAGGAAAGAGAGAAATAAATGGAACTTGCATAATACCTCATTTGTAACTTGCAAATGGAGATGGTTCGTAACAACAAACCATAGAGCTTGTACAAAAAACTAACCCAATGCGTAGTGAATGCTAAACATTGCCAACACACATACACACTATCTTAGGGTGTGGGAGACCTATCACCACAATATCCTCTTACAATGGACACAAATTTGGCAATGAAACACAGTAAGCACTTTCTCAAACAAGCTCAAATAATAGAACTTAAAAAACACAAGTCACCATGATGAAAGTGACGATGTTGGTTGATGAGAATCCCTTAGTTGACAGAGATTAATCAAGGTTCTACGTGATAAATTTTATGTATATAGAGAAAAGGTAAAAGGAGATTCGATTGTGATTTAGAGGTAATAGAGAGAGGCATAGGGATGGTGTATGTACATGTGGAATTCATATGAGAGCTAGGAAGTGAGAGGGGAGGTGGTGAGGAGGGTGAGAGAAACCATGGAAGATGCAGGTTTGAGTGAGTTGTGGAGAGGAATAAGTGTGTTTGTGTGGAAGTGAATGGAGGTGAGGGGAAGACTAGGGTGATTTGTGAGAAAAAGTGGGCAGATTGGGGTCCACCAAAAGAATCATATCTCAACGATGACAGCTCCAAAAATGATGAAAACTTTTGAGGTGATTATTCAATTTGTGAGCTAAATTCTCCTTTTGGTCACTTCCTCAAATTTGGAGTGGAAGTGGATGCCAAAATGCATGTTTTTCCTCCTACAAAAGTCTTCAGTGGCCCCCTTTTGTTGAATTTGCATAATCCTCCAAGAGTGAGCATGAGAGCATGGCCTAATATATTCTTATAGGTTTTAAAATATACATGGATTTGGATTATTCATAAATATAATATATGGATATGATACAAAAAAATAGGTTAAAATATAGAATAATATCAGTTGTATATAAATATAAAATAGAAAAAATGAATATATTAAAATATAGGGAATCAAATGAGGGGACCCTCATTTGTTTTATGGATTTAGGACTATTTACAAGAAGTAAGGAAAAAGGAATGACTAAGAGAAGGTAGTCTTGTGATTTTTTCTTGGAGTGGATTCACACCAAGATTTGGAGAAACTTGCATGAAAACATTTATTTATATAATAAAGAGTATGCACACTGGTAAGAAAAAATATGGTAATGTGAGTATAACATACTTAGGCATATTTAATTATTTAAATAAATACCAAAATAATTATAATAAAAAATCCCTATATTTAGGCCCTATATACAATGAAATATTTACACACAAATGAGACATACATTAATTTTATTTTTTGTTTATTTTTATTTTTTTGGCTCAACTAGCCCAATGACTAGCTAGCTGAGGGTTTTAAGAAGATATGGGAAAATTTTCCTAACTCACACACGCCTATGTATAATGAAAGGGTGGTGAGGATAGCCACTGTTTTTGTGTGATTTTGATAGAGTGAGGTAGCTCACTATCGAAATTCCAGATAGCCAAAAAACAACTATCATTAGCCCTCCCCCAAGATGATGGTACATTCATGTACCATTATCCTTTGCAAAGAGAGTGGTTTTGAGTCCTCATGGATAGTTGGTATCTTAACAAGATTTTCATCGTGTGGCTCCTTGTCACTTCGACTCGAGTTACACACATGCATCAAGGAGAAATACTTGCATGAGGTAGTAGCTCTTTGACAATGATTTAGTAGATCCTTTGGTAGAAGGCGACTCAAATAGGGCTTCAACCGATACCCATTTACCTTCTTAGAGTGCTCTTTACCATTCAATTCCATGAGCTACTAGTAACTTGAATTGAAATTTTCAGCCTTATTCACAACATATGATCCCTGCCATCTAGTCTCAAACTTGGCATCAGAACAATTATCAAGTCGATTGTCATACCTTAACACAAGATCTTCTTCCTTGATGCCTTTATCCTTCAAATTCTTGTCAAACTTATCTTTTGCTTGTGTAGCTTTCCTTTTGTATCACTCATAAGATGCTTCTCTCTTCCACTCAAGCTCTACTAATGTAAGAATGTGATCTACCCATGCATCTTGATGTCCCCCCATCCCTTTGTTGTGGAGCCGCATTGTTGGATTGTTGAGCTTGATAGGCTACAAACCCTCTTGACCATAGACCAAGTGAAATGGTGTGAACTATGTGGCTTCCTTATATGTGGTTCGATACACCCACAAGGCACCATCCAAGAAGTCATCCCACAACTTTGTCTTGTTTTGCACCATCTTTCTAATGATGCTTGCAATGAAATCATTAGCCTTCTCCACCAAAACATTTGATTGTGGGTAGTAGGGTGTGCTATGGTGATGTAGAATGTGAATCTCTTTACAAAATTTTGTGAGTAAACCCTTCCTGAACCCTGGACCATTATTTTAAAAAATCTCTAGAGGTGTGCCAAATTTGCAACAAATATTAGTGTAGACAAACCTGTTCACTGTTTTCCCATTTACCCTTGCCACACTTTGAGCCTCTACCCACCTAGTCATGTAATCTACAGCCACTAGAATGTAAAGTTTATCATTTTCTTCTCTAGGCAAAGGACCCATAGCATCAATGCCCCACTTTTCAAAGGGTCCATTTGCAAGCACAATTTGCCTTGGACCATGTACCAATCTTCTATTTTCATTTACCTGACAGTTGTGACAGCTTTTACACCAACGCTGGACATCCACTTGTTTGCAAGCTTAGCTTTACATACCCCGCAAGCAAAATCTTATTCACAGTTAACTCTTGGGCAAAATGACCACCACATGCCTCTTCATGCAAACCTTTAGACTGGCTAGAATTTCCTTGATAGTTGGTAATCTTTTGCACACTTGATCCTTCCCTCTTTGATAGAGGGAGCCTTTTAGAAAGAGATAGGAACTTGCCTTCTTCATGAATCTCCTCTTCTGAGCTTTTGTGAAGTCTCGTGGAAACTCGCCCTCCAAAATGTAGCAAATAATGGGAGCCAATGACTCCAATCCCTCATATCTTGGTTTCTTGATAGTTGTTGCCACCATGATGACCTCCACTTCTTTGTCAACACATGTAACTACTTTTTGTGCAAGTAAATCAACATCTCATTTTGTTTTCTAGGAATATGATATAGTTGCACATTTTCAAATCAATTAAACAACCTACAAATGACATGAAATTTTGTCCTTAGGCTTTTATTCTTGCATTCCCAAATGCATGCTGATGTAGATGCAGAATGGATTCTTAGTGGAGAGTGCACTTATGATCTTTTTGTCCATGATGCATGTATGCTAGTTGCTACACATGTTGTGGGGTACTTTGACAGTGGTGCTACAAAGCACATTACATCTCATCATGAATTTGTTTACCTCTCTTGAGGATGTCCCTCACTGGAATACAGTCACTTGTTCCAACAATGCCTCTCATATTATTGTCAAGGGAGTTGGAAAGATTGTGCTTATTGCTATAAATGGCAGTTCTTTTACACTTGTTGATGCACTTTATTTACTTGGGTTCAAGAAAAATATATTGTCTATATTGGCACTTGCTATACTTGGTATTGTATTCAAATTTGTGGATAATAGATGTATACTACATGATCTCAATTTTGCTGATGAAATTGTTGCATAGTAGCATTTTATGTCATGGGCTGTATAATCTCACTTTGTATGACAAGTGTTGGAAAAATTTTGCAAATGTAGTTGTGGATTCAAATGCTATTTTAGATTAAAAAAACTTTAGCATGCATGTTTTGGGCATCTAAATTTTACCAGCTTGTTGTGTTTGTAGAAATCTGATATGGTTGCTTCTTTGCCACCTCTTGAAGCACCTATCAAACATGTTTGTGAAGGCTATAGTTTGGTAAGCTGCAGCGTTCAAAGTTTCCAAAGGATGTTTCAGTTACGGCTACCTTGCAAATCTTTTCACAAAGACATTGTCTTATGACAAGTTTGAAGCTTTTTGCAAAGCTTTGTGCTTACTCCCCTTTATGGACTGATCATGTCCTCTAGGCATGGCAATTCCCTATACTCTATGTGCCATCTCTTATTCATCGCATCACTCCTAGGGGGGATTTTCTACCATATATATGTGCTAGTGATGTGTGTGAACACACTTAGGACTGTCAAGGAAATTTTTCCCTCACTAGGAGGTTTTTTCCCCTTGCATTGTATATATGCCCATCAGTCTAGGGCTATCTTATCTTTCCATTGCACACTAAGTAATACTCTCTGTGTTGTGTGCCTTGATCCTCCTTCATCTTCTCCAATCTATGTGCATTTCCTTGCAACCCTATTTCCAACGTTCAATAGACCCTCTACTCACTTGATCTCTTGACTGGTACCAAGCTCCTGATCTCAAGAACATGAACAATTTAGGAATTTAAACATGACCTCTTACCTAAAATTCTTTCAACCCTTTGGAACTTTTTTAGAAAAAAATCTTCTCGCGCATAAATATCCTTGTCTATACAGCCTCACAAAAAATAGAGCATTGATGGAGTTATTCCAAGCTACAATCAATATATACACAACTTTAGCAGTCACAAAACTTCATGCATAGTTTTTCTTAATCTCAAGGTTCACTAATGCTCAACAGATCTCATTTTAGTGGGTGGAACCAAGGTTGGCAAAAAAAAAAAAGTTTTTGGCACTTTGTGGGAAAAAATAATAATTTTTGAGACAAAGACAATGGTGCCCTTAGAAATCCAATGCGACAACCATGTGGTGTAGTCCAAAGAGATGCTTTCACAGTAGAAAGAAAATGCACACAATCTACAAAAGAACACCTTATCTCCTCACTTTATTCATAGTAATGCTAATGTCGCATCTACCTTTTGGTGTCTTCCTTTAAGTTGCCTCCCTTGGAGGGACCACTGCAAGGGATTCACCATTGGCTTTCCCTCACTATTTTGTTTGTCCAAGCAAGTATCAACCATACAAGAGCTTATGGACCATGCAATAGTCGGCTACAAATTGATGAAAGGAAAGCTAGAGATTACTATAGAAGCAACACCGGCCAATAACCTGAACTCTCGACAATAACAAACAAATCCTTAAGAGTTTCACGAAACTCAGTTTCAAAGGCCTTTTCTGACATAGCGTCAACAAGAAACCCTCTTACAAGAAGGAAAATGCTTCAAATGTTTTCAAACACGGCATATGTTCAATACATGTCCTTATAGAGAAGAACTTTCTTTCTTGAAGAGATGTATAGATCACATCCTATATAACATAGAGTAACTTAGCTTTATATACTTAACTAATTTTTCAACTTACTTAAGACAAAATTTCAAACAGAAGTGCAAACAAGAGAGATCAATGAATTGATTTTTATCAATATGTATATTTCTTTATATGAGTTTCCCTATAGCCAATTTTATATACAAGATCAACTTGTCTCATGATCCCTTTACATTGAATCTATAATATACTAGGTTCTACTGTAGGATCAATAAATACAAAATCTCGTGATCCCAAAAAAATGGGAGGTACACATAGGGGTCTATCACTAGAATTGACTTGAGTGATCTAATCATAAACCCATTGGGTCTAAGAGACTTCTTTGCCTTCAACAAGGATAGTTACATTAGTTGTTGTGGTGCCAATGACAAAATAGACTTCAATTACCTACATCTCTTCAGCCCAATGAAGATTCTTCAAGTTATTTACCATGCATCCTAATTTATCAAATTTAATGCAATAGATTCCACCAAATAGTATCCAATAGATCCCCCATCCTTCTTGAATCCTTTAGGAAAGTGGTACAAAAAATGTAATCTTTCATTGCAAAAACGAAGGAAGAAAATAACCCAATAGTAACATTCTCCTTCCTAACTCTACACATACACCATAGGTTTGTGAATCTCAGCATTGCAGATCCTCAAGCAAGAGTCACTGACCGTTGACCTTCACTATAGCCGATAATGTTACACTTCTAAACAAAAGTCAATTTGGAAAGTGCATACTCCAGGGCAACTAACCTTGTAGCTTGTTACCCGATAGCTCTCAGAGGCAAAGCCATCAAATTTCATTGGTCCCTAAGGCATAGCACTAGCTAGGCTAACCAAAATAAAAAAACTTTAGAAATCTATGTGTGAGAATGCCTCACGCCCAAGTACACAAATTCTATCATAGGTGGACTTCTTGTGAGCCCACAACTCCTCTAGAATATTGTCCTTCAATGGCATACTAGACAATCAATCAATAATGTAAACTGCTATAAGAATATCCACTCTCCAAAACTCTATTGGTAAGTTTGATATAGATAGTATTGTTGTGACACTCTCTTGTATGGTTCTATTCATATGCTCTACTATACCATTCTGAGAAGATTTGCATGGAACAATGTTTTGGAACATAATGCTTCATTTGCTACATAAATCCTTGAACTCTCTGGAGACATATTTCCCCCCCTTGTTAGTGCACAAATCCTTAACCTTCTTGTCTGATTGGTTTTCAACCAACACAAGGAATTTTAAGAAAGTAATAAAGACTTTGTCTTTCCTCTTCAAGAGGGAGAACCAAGGGCGTTTTTAGTAGAGCTATTTATGAGAATTGGAGAGGGGGAATGGGAAACATATCCAGCACACATGAAAATGCTTCTCTATATCCCAGGGTATTCACATCAGCCCTATCCTCTTGAAAACGCCTGTTAAAAAAACACTTTCTACCAATAGAACTCCTTCTACACATAACTTATGCTTAGCAAGACACCATTCAACACAAATGCACCACAATTTTTTGTTCCATCTCTCCCAGCACACACAACACCTCTAGCTTGCTCTCTTTGCAAACCACCACCAATTTGGGGGGGGGGGGGGGGGGGGGGGGGGAACACGCACAGACACTATCGATTGTAATGGAAATGGCCTATGAAATTTGAGAATAACAGAATTAAGAGAATTAGAGTGAGCATTTTTGTGAGGTTACTTTGAGAACATAGAGGGTGAACTGAATTGATGGTAGCAACATAAACATAGAACTTAATTAACTTGGCATGAATAATACTTTTGCAAGAGAGAGTATTATAGAACATGACAATAGTTGAGGACCGGGGAAGAGGGTGACTTCTTTCTTGCCCTTTTCTTCCTTTGTTTCCTCTCTTCCCTTTCACAGTGACGAGGAGAAGGAGTATGTGTTGTCTATTTCCTCTTGGGAGGAGTTGGCGACCATCTAGACTGTCGTCTTCGTGGTGCCACATCTTTAGAGGAACTTAGGGATTCATTACTTTCTTGTTCTTTGGATTCATCCTCTCGTATGGGAGAGAGTCTTCTTTTGGGGGTCTCATCAAGAGGCCTCCTAATCTCTCTCTCCTCTTGGAGAGGAAAGGAAATCCCATAAGCACGAAGTTGTTGAGTAACTTCGGCTTGCAAAGCGGGGTTTCCCATAGCTTGTTGCAACCTAGTAAGAAGATAATTAACAAACATGAGGGCACTGTCATTAGCAGCTTCATGTGAAAATCAAAGTTATCATTGTTCATTCTACTCTCTTGGTTATTGTCAGCCATGCTAATTATACTTATGTGTATTCTTTGGCAATTCAAAACCTTAGTTGCTAATCCTCGTAGCCTTTGAAAATCAGCATCACTCTTTGCTTTCAAAAAATATTTGGGGGCCCTTGGCCCATGTGAACCCAACCTTTCCATGTCATCACTAATGGAAGGCCATCGACCAATGGCCTTCACCACAACACCACCCACCACAGCTGATGCCCACAAGACCTCCACAAGTGCCTGCCAGGACCGCACACATCGCCACACAGCACTCCGCCATAGCCAAGCATGCCTTGAGATTTCTCTCTCTCCACATCTCATGCCCACAATGTGCCACATTCTAGACCTTATGCCCTATGACTTTGGGCCTCATATTTACATGTGGGACCATTGGTCTTGCCATGTGGCACCTCCTGGGGGAGGCACCCTCCAACTCCCTCAAAATTTCATATGTAACCTCAGTGGTGGGTGGAGGCTCAACTACATTGAGCGCCTCAATCGTTACACTACTCTTTGTAGGATCAAACTTCACTATGGGTTTCTCTTTCTCATGCATCAAAATAAAGTAATTTTCTTTAAATGGACCTTATTTTTGCATTGTTAGCATCTACATTACACATGTCATGTCCATGGCTCTTGCTATGACCATTCTTGTGGTCTTTAAAGTGACCACAACTATTACAACCTCTTTGCCTGTGATAATAACCACTAGACATATACACATCTCCATGCCCACTAGAATGAGGAGATTGACATCGTATCTCTTTGGTGAGAAAAGTGCTAGTAACATAATTGAGTACAACGTTTTTGATAGGTGCAGAGTTACTAATGGCTATGCTAAACATATCACATAATGATGGAAAAGATTATAGCAAGAATGTGGATTTTATCTCATCATCAAAATTAACTTCCTTTCAAATTAAGCTACAAAAACAAGTTGTTGTTGACACTACTACCCTCTTTCATGTTCACATAAGTTTTTTCATAAGAAACACTTTGTATGAAGCGCTTTTGCCATCCTATCTTGAGCATAAAGAATCCCATAAACCCTTCGCATTGGTTTTGTCCATAATGGTGAAGAATATGTATTCAGCAAAGTGCAAGTGAATAGTCACCCTAGCATGAGCATCAATCTCCTCCCACTAATCATCATTGTATGCTTTATTCAATGATGCTACAAGACCCTTATTAATCAACTCATGGTCAACTTTGCTTCCACATTGATTTTGGCACATAGCTGTTTTTGGACACAGATTGGTGTTCTTGTATCCACTCTCACAAAAGTGAGATTTGTGTATGCTTGTAGTGGCTACAGGTAGACTTATGGTATGCATTGTTTTTTATCAACAAATATTTTGTTTGTGAATCTGTTGCATACAATTTACATGCACCCATTGGCTATAAGTTTCGTGTACTTTTGGTAGTTGAGAATTGCATCAGTGTGAAAAATTGCAGAGCACAATGTGGTTACACTAATGTGGAAGATTTTATGCATTTATGTGCTTGAGCACTACGAGTGCTGGTGAGCTCTTTTGAGAGTATTTTCTCTTTGTAGGGAGCTCTTTTCATTCCACGTTTTGGTGCACTTCTCTTTGGCATTGGTTTATGCACATTGCCCTTGTACATGTTAAAGAGCCATAGCTCTTGATTATCCCACTTTGACATTCACTTATGGCAGTTGATATGTGTGACAGTTTTGAGTCCACTACAATGACTCAGCGGTCTCATTCATGTCAACACTTAAGATGTTGGCATTGTGGTCGCACAAGGCACATTAGACAATGTTGCTTTAGAAGCATGAGGCAACAATGTATATGTATGCATGATGCACATCTGCTAGTGGCAGTGACGTCACCTTTATCTCTAGTGTTCCTCTTGCTTTTATGTCTGATAGAGATGCCACTTACTCTTGATTTTTGCTAGATGAGTATGCAGCATTCCACATCACATCATGTCATGAGTGGTTTAGCACTTTTGCTAGTGGGAGTATTAGTTGTATGTATCTAGTTAAAAAATCAACATATGGCATAGAGAATGCAGGAGATGTATGCTTGTCATTACCCCGTGGTGCATCCTATATGCTACGAAATGTGCGATATGTTCCTCAGATGAAACACAGTTTGATCTCGGTGAAATAGTTGAGAGACAATGGATGTCAAGTACTACTTAGAGAGAAATTCTTCCAGATGCATTGTGGTTTTCTAGTCATTGCAAGAGGAGTCAGGATTGGCGTGGTCTACCATATGCATGTATCTGAGGTGCGAGACAGTGGCATAGTCTTGATTACATTACAGCCATGTCATTGAGAGACTAGACACATATCTTTCATTGATGAGCTCCAAAGTGTCGTGCATGACATGTTAGTAGATGCAGAGTTGGAGAAACCATGCTCTAGCAAGACACAGTAGATTGATCCTCTTTGGACAAAGATGTCTCCTACCAAGGGATGAGTGATATGGAGTTCTTTGACATGCTCATGCTAGATACTGATATGGTGATGCCAAGACATGTATATATAGTCCCTATGGATGATGAGGGAGTGAAGACTACCCTAGAGTCAAGATTGACACGTATATGAATGACTAATTCTGATGGTGATGCAATGAGCATTGAGATGCCTACTGCATATAGATTGGTAGAAGTCATTGCACATGGTGTTGAGTAGGTATTTCCAATCGAGTGATGAGTGACACTAGCATGATGCATCATGGAGTAGTGCAGGTCATTACAAGATACATGCAGGGTATACGTATTGATTCTAGCAGGGATATATGCTTTGGCATGCCACTATAGCCTATATGGTAGAATGCATTGACTTTGTGAGATCCTATAGGCATATGTTGAGACAAGATTCCTCCCTATACCTCTTCTACATACTACTAGGTCCTATAGTAGTACCACTTATCGGTACTTTGCATTTAAGTTGGAGATTGTTGGGGTCAAGGTGGTGTACTTCTTACACCGGTTAGATGTGCTAGAGATGTCCGATTGCCCATCACTTGTACACACCTTATTCTTTACTAGATAGAAGTATAAGGGGCTCCCTCACACACATTGTGTTGAGTTTGTCCACCCATATCCTGTGTTCTCTCTCTCTCTCTCTCTCTCTCTCTCTCTCTCTCTCTCTCTCTCTCTCTCTCTCTCTCTCTCTCTCTCTCTCTCTCTCTCTCTCTCTCTCGCTCTCTCTTTGCACGTGCATCGCAATTGCGCGCTCACATAATGCCCATTGGCTTGGGATTCAGGGCACTAGCACACAAGCTATGGAACTAGCACACAGGTTTGGGGATTTGGAAATATAGGGATAAAAGCTCACATTTTACATATGGCAACGTCGAGTTGTGATGTATCCATGACGATACAGATTGTGCAAGGCACTTATGGTATCGTCTGAAATTGTTGCAGCCGTCTTTATGGACAAGGGCCTATCACTTTCTTTCTTTGATTTGCATGCATGATGGCATGCCATTAAGGTGGAATTAATTCCACCCCATCATCATTTATGCTCTCTCTCTACAGAAGCTACTCTATCAAGGACAGGGTAAGATCTTGTTTTTTTCACTGATCTTTCTTGATGTTTCTCTTATTGAAGTTACTGCAAGGGTTAACCATAGCTATAAACTTTTATTCAATAACAATTGAGGATGGTATATTTGCTTCTATTTGTTGCATATGCCTACAATGGCAGACACTTTATATCATTAGATATATGCACAAGGTCAGACGTAGTAAGTAAGCTTTTCCCTGCTACCAAGAAACTACTTCATAGGATGGCATGAATTTTCTAAGAGAGCCTCAAGACACATAATATCCTATTTTAATAAACCACAAAAAATATAGTATGACTACCTTCTTGTTGGTGTTGGGGATCTTTCTCTTCTTTTCATGGGGAGATATAATTGTTTAAAGCTATCACTTATGCATGGTTATATATTGTTAAAATTGGATTTTGATATTCTGTTTAGTTGCTGGTCAAACATCTTTTATGCATAAAAGTTCATGTTTTAAGGGCCATGTTTGTGGGCTCAGTTTGATTGCAGTGGATATGTCAAACTCCAAGTATGGGAGTTGGGTTAGTATGAAATATGTTTTATAGTCAAGGGCTAAAATCCCTCATGGACTATGGTTGTGATTTTGATTGTGAAAGCTAGTGTGGTTCTTGGATTTCTTTTTGGGATATGGTCATGCTGCCATGTTATGTGCTAAAGTTGTTTTTGCAGGATTGGATGTCTATCACCCAGAGTTGGGTGGAGTGATCACCCATGTGATGAGATGTGGATTATGGTTTGTGGTTTTGGATTTTATCACGAAATGGTTTTGATGGTTTATAGCGGATGCGTAAGGGTAGAGACCCTATACAGTCTGATGCTTGGAGAAGATCGTTTGTGCATATGAAAGATGATGTTGTGATTGTACTCATGTGTTATGTTTCTCATGGCAGCATCGCTACAAGACTAGGATCACCTACATCACTTAGCCTTAGATGAAAGGGTCGACGTGTAAGGGTAGAGATCCTGTGCAGTTTGATGCTTGGAGAAGATTGTTTGTGCCTACTGAAGATGCTATTGTGATTGGACTCATGTTTTATGTTTATCATGGTAGAATTGCTACAGACTAGGATCACATTATCACTTAGCCTTATATGAAAGGGTCGATGACTTAGGACTTTGTTGGATCGGGTATGTTTCCCAGGTCTTCTTTTTCTTATTTGCTTATCTACATGGCAAACACATCGAGGATCTTGCCTTGGCTTTGCCTAAACACCCAATGATGGGCATAGAAGATGCCTAACTCCTAAACTTGTATGGTTGGTGCTGATACCCAACCACCTACTAGTATTTGGTCCTTTTAAAGCTTGGGTTCATGGAGGGAGACGAAGTGGCCTCAGCCTATGTCTGGCTCAGGTAGATTGTGCTCTGCCTTGCTTCTGGTGAAGTGAAATTCTCTCTGTCCATAGTAGAGCGGAAATGGATGGGTGGATCGATCCATCCCTACACAAGGTCCAATGCTCTGCTAGTCATTTTATATTTTGATGTTATGGTATACTCAGATTTTGTTATTGCATTGATTCATGTTTGCATGTTCCATTTAGATCATGCATTTAAAGATTCTCTTTTGTCATTCTCATGTGTCTTTGCACGCTCTATTTCACCCTCCACTATTCTCTCTCTCTCTCTCTCTCTCTCTCTCTCTCTCTGTGTGTGTGTGTGTGTGTGTGTGTGTGTGTGTGTGTGTGTGTGTGTGTGTGTGTGTGTGTGTAATGAGCTGTGCACTTATAGTCACCCTCCACATTGTTATTTTTATGAGCACGCATTCATTCATACTACCCATTTAGAGGTAGCACCAATCATTAGGTGCCTCTGAATGCAGTCCGGCTCATGGTTTAAACTCCATGCTAGGTCAGGCACTGAGAACTCCTCCCCTATCCAAACACTTTCGCAACTCTGATGTATATTGAAATTGTATAGTGAAGATGGTATAGAACTGTAAATTGTGTATTTGTGCATAGAACCCTGGGTAGGAGTATCTCTCATCTCTAGAAGGTGGATGCAAGTTTTAAAATGTTTGTATTCTGGACCCAAACCTCGCAGATAGACTTCTACATCATCATCATCATCGATTGTAACACCAATCGATGCAAGTGACTGGCATATGTCCTTTATCTTCAACAAATAGTCATTGATGGTGGACATGTTTTTCTTATGCACAATATTCAACTAAGTCTTCAACTGCAACTTCCTTGCCTTTGTGTTGGTCACATTTAATGACAGTTAAGCATCCCAAGCCTCCTTAGGGTATGGGCATCTTGTATAATCATATTGTCTTGCACACTCACAAAAAGCCAATACCTTACCTTCCAAGCTCCTTGGTTCCATAACTTCTTTATTTGGGCATCATTTGCACCCTCCTCTGGTAATAGTGGTGTTGTCTCATGCTCTCCATTAATGTAATCCAATAACCATTACCCATGTAATGGAATTGGCCTATTTAACTTGAGAGTAGCGGAAATTAATGAGAGTACTTTTGAGAAATAACTTTGTGAGCATAACGGGTGAACATAATTGAAGATAGCAACATAATCATAGCAATTAGTTAACTTGGAATGAACAATACTTTTGCAAGAGAGAGAATTTAGAGAACATGACAACAGTTGAGGATCGGATTTATGTGGAGCCGGTCCCCCCTCCAATAGGCATTTGTATTATGATTTCTCCCATTAAGAGAGACTTGTTACAATACAATCTTTGTGTTCCTTGTGACCTAGGTGATGCAATGAAGATGGAAAGCTTCATGCATCACAAACATAACATAAACTTGAAGAAAGCTTTAACTATCCCAAGCCTCAGTCCCAAGACCTCAAACACCTTCGAAGGTGGAGAGAGCTAGCAGGGAATGAGGGTAGGGAAGAGGAGGAAGAAACATTTCGTAGGAGAAAGAATTAGTTCCTCACTTATCATACTCTTGTTGCTAGCATACATAATATCATAGTAATGAAGAAGAAGGAGATGGCAAGCTTAAGCATTGAAGCATGGCTCTTGGTTGGATTTGCACTCCATAGCCAAGAGTGTTGGTGTAGGCTCTCAACCTCGACTTGCTTGGAGAAGGAGAGGGAGCTCTTGCACTTTGCATAGCACACCATGAGAGTGTTTGTGAGTGTGTGTGGGTGAGTATACCCCCTAAGAAACCCCCTAGCTTGCTTGGGTCGACCCCCCCTTGTAGCTCATGCTTGAAGCTCATTGGACCCCTCCAGGCCTAGCCAATCATAAGCAGGAGGCATTACAAGCAGTAGGGGTAGCCTTGAGACAAGTGTCCCCCTTTCCCTTTGAGAGAGAGGGCTAGATAAATGCTAAATCAATTAATTAAATCTCCTAATTTACTATTGGACCCCTTGGGTGACCAACCAATAGGCTTCAGGCATCTCATGAAGGTAACATAGGTAGGGGCCTGACATGTGTGCCTGTTGCCTTTTCAAGCTTGGGCCTTCCTTGTGTGTGTGAGTGTGTGTTCTCTCTCTAGCCCCTAGGAAAAGGGCTCGCCCCCCACTTTGTAGAGATCCTTTTGACTTTTGGTGCTCAAGCACCTTAGTCATCAAGCATGACTAAGCACTTGGACTAGGGGGTATTCCCACAAGCATCTCAGGCAAGCTTGTCAAAGCACCTCAAGTAACTTAATCATGTAGCAAGTCAAGAAACTCAAGCATGTAGCACCTCAAGCAACTTAATCAAGCACCTCAAGCACGACAAGCATCTCAAGCAGGACAAGCACCTCGAGCAGGACAAGCGCCTCGAGCTTGGACTGGGTTCCCGACTCAAGCTCAGCCCTAGCTTACCTAAGGTCAAAGGACTTTTACACACATTATTGGAGGTGTTTAATGAAGCTAACCCTAAGGTCTTATGCTCCATTTGTTATCCTTGCTTTTTGATAGACCATCTCTCATTTGGGCCCCTTTACCATTGTCCCGTGTTGAGATAGATCTATAAGCACATATCTATATCTTAACACTTGTTCCCATTTATTATCCCACATTAAGTGATCAACTTAATATGAGAAAATCATTTGGGTTGGTTAGATATTAGATTTTATTACATTACCTCTCTCTTGAAATCATAGTCGTCCTCGACTATGAGGTAAAAGAGATAAAGCCTTAGTCATTAGTCAATCTTACTTAGCGGGTAGAGGATCCCTTTATACCCTACGACATATTTCCAAGTTGGATGACTAATCCATTTGGTGCTTGGGAGACATAGCCGCCGCAAGCATGTCTACTCTTTAGTCCATGTCATTCTCCCAAAGTAGAGTGACAAATTCTACTTGGTGTTTGAGAGACGTCGTCATCACAAACATGATTCTAAGCATGCATACTAGTTAAATTTGTGCACAATTAAAAAGAGGACTAGTCTTATAAGACAAAAACATGAGTCATTTAAAAGAAATTTGTACATTTGCTTACTCTAATGTAGCATTGTAAGCATTGACAAGGTTCATACTATCCTTAAGCTGTACTCCTTGCATCCATCTAGCATCTTCAAAAGGATAATTTTTGAACTTAATAAGATACCGTCGGATAATCTTACCATGTCGTAGTACCTTGTCTTCATGCCGAAGGACAGCTTCGGGTTGTAGCACCTCTTCTTGGTCTTCAACTTCGGGAGGGTCTTCAATAATTGGTTCAGTTGGTGGCTCTCCTTTGTAGGGCTTAAGTAGGCTTACATGAAAGGCATTGTGTATGAGCCAATGGTTGGGAAACTTGAGTTGATAAGCCGTCTCATTGATGGGCTTCAAGATTTGGAAAGGACCATAGTATCTTTTTGTTAGTTTAGCATAATACTTTTGATGGCCCGTAGGATTTTTGCCCGTCGTTTGCCTTAATCGAGCCTTAGGAAACTTGAGTAAGACCCAATCATTTTCTTTGAACATTAAGGCTCTTCTGTGCTTATCAATAGCAGCTTTTTGCCTTTGTTGAGAGATGGATATAACCTCCCTAATCTTTTGAAAAGATTCTTGAAGGTCACGGCTATACTCATCGGCGGCGAAGATCTTCCCATGTACTTTGAGTAGCAAGGGACTTTTAGGTCTTCCCTCAATGATCTCAAAAGGTGCTTTTCCCGTAGAAGTATGTACAGTATTATTGTAGGCATACTCTACAAGAGGTAAGTAATTTTTCCATTGTGAGCGTTGATCTACTCCAGTAACATAAGTCTTGAGTAGATCGAGTATCGTAAGATTGGCTATCTCACTTTGGCCATCCGTTTGTGGGTGATAGGCCGAAGAGAAATTCAATCTTGTTCCTAGATTTTCAAAGAGACCTTTCCAAAAATTACTGGTCATTCTAGGATCTCTATCTGACACGATGGATGTGGGTAATCCATGGTGCTTGAAAATCTGAGATATGAAGAGAGTTGCCATTTGATGTGCCTTAATAGTCTTTTTGACAGGAATAAAATGTGCTTGCTTGCTAAACCTGTCGACTATTGCCCATATTCCTGTATTCCCATGGATAGACTTGGGTAATCCAAAGATGAAATCCATGGATATACTCTCCCATGGTGAATTTGGAATAGGCAATGGCTGGAGTAATTCAGGTTGCTTCCCTCTATCATACTTGGTCTTTTGGCATACTACACATTTTGATACATACTCTTGTATGTCCACTTTCATGGTAGGCCAATAGAAGTACGTCTCTACTCCTCGGAGAGTAGGTTGAATACCTCTATTCCCCGCATATGGAGGAGCATGGGATTCATACATAACTTTCTCACGAAGGGAATGGGTAACACATAGCCTATTGCCGTGGAGAAGATAACCATCCTGCAAGGTGAATGGTTCCTCTTTCTTCCCCAAAGCAAGGGCTGACATTATGTCTCTAAAGTCAAGGTCAGTAGCATACTCATCTATCATAGAGGATATATCATTGTGAGTATCTATAGACACCGCATTAACTTTTGGTCGTCGTGAAAGTGCATCGGCAACTTGATTGTGCTTACCAGCTATGTGAGAAATATGGAAATTAAATTGCGAAAGAAAATTTGCCCACCTCATTTGTTTGTCGGAAAGCTTGGTTTGCGTCATGAAATACTTGAGACTTTGGTGGTCGGTTTGTAGGATAAATGGAGTCCCCAATAGGTAGTGCTTCCATGTGTCTAGGGCATGTAGAACAGCTAAAAGCTCTTTTTCATAAATGCCCAAGACTTGTTCATCAATATTGAGCCTTCGGCTCTCATATGCTATGGCATGCCCTTCTTGAAGCAAAACTGCTCCAAGGCAATCACCACAAGCATCACATTGGACCTCAAATGGCTTTGAGAGATCCGGAAGCACGAGGACTGGTTGGGAAGTAAACTTCTCTTTGAGATTTTCAAAAGCATTTTGCTCCTTAGCAATCCATACAAACTTAACATTCTTCTTAGTTAAGTCGTGTAGTGGTCCTCCTACTTGAGAGAATTTTGCTATGAAGCGTCTATAGTATTCACACATACCAACAAAGCTTCTTAGCTCATGTAGATTTCTTGGGTTAGGCCACGCTTTTATTACCTCTAACTTTGATGGATCCATTTGGATACCATCTTTAGAGATAATATGACCTAGGTATTGAATCTCTTGAAGGAAGAATTTGCTTTTCTTTTGGTTGAGATAAAGCTTGTTCTCCCTCAATGCTTGAAAAATCACTTGGAGATGTTGCTTATGTTCCTCCAAAGACTTGGAGTAGATGATGATATCATCAAAGAACACTCCGGTGAATTTACGATATGGTCTAAAAATTTTCTCCATCAAACGATTGAACGTAGCTGGTGCATTAGTCAAGCCAAAAGACATGACTAGATATTCATAAAGACCAAACGTTGTGCGAAACGCGGTCTTTAAGATATCTTCATCCACTATCCTTATTTGATGATAGCCACTCTTAAGGTCAATCCTATTGAAGTAGGTAGAGCCTTGTAGCTTATCAAACAGATCTTCTACCTGAGGTACGGGAAATCTGTTTTGATAGTGATATGGTTTAGTGCTCGATAGTCCACACACATACCGTATGTACCATCTTTCTTTTGCACTAAAAGGACTGGAGAACAAAAGGGAGAGGAACTAGGCCTCACCATCCCTTTGTCTACCAGTTCTTGTACTTGCCTCATGATCTCCTCTTGTTGAGCTTGTGAGACTCGATAAGGAGGCTTGTTAGGTGGTGAGCTTCCAGGAAGGAGCTCAATACGATGGTCATCATCCCCTCGTTTTGGAGGTAAGTCCATAGGGATATCATCGATGAACACATCTTGGAATCCTTTTAGAAAATTAGACAAGTCTAACTCTTCTTTATTCCTACCATTTACATTTGATGAAACATTAGTATCTTTTAGACTCTTTGACAAAAATCATGTACGCAGAAACTGAGCTCTTCATTGACTTATCAAAAGCAAGAGGATTTACAAGTGGAATAGTGCGACCACGCTCACTAGCATCTATATACATGTTCTTTCCCTTGTAGGTGAAGTAAATTCTCCTTTCAGGGAACTTCATGTTGGCAACCATGCGATCAAACCATGTGCCCCTAGGATAACATCCTGATGTTGGAGAGGAGAGATGAAGAAGTCTTCTTTGTTGACATAGCTTTGGACATGAAGCCTCAACTTCCCAATCAAGGGAGTAACGGAGGCTTGTTGTCCCTTGAAAGCTGCATCAGTCACTACTATATCTCCCATCTCAAAAGCTTGAATGCCCAACTTGGTGGCCAACTCTATTGATATGAAGTTGAGAGTAGAGCCAGGGTCAAACAAGATGAAGGCATCATGCTCTCTTACCTTTCCCCAATCATAGGAAGTGATGATCCTTTGCAATGAGCATCCTCTTTTCGAGCTTTGATGGTGCAAGCCCTAGGAGTCTCATTGCGAGTATTCTTCTTGGGGCAAGAACGATAGCCATGTCCTTGCTCCCCACACTTGAAACACTTATGGTCTTTGCGAAAAGCTTCAAGATCTTCACGAGAGAGTTTGTTTTTACCTTTGTAAACTCCCTTCTCCTTGGACCGATTGTTGTTGGAAGTGACTTGGGAATTATTTTGAGCATTGGTTTTCCCCTTTGCATCATTTTTGTCTTTGTTTTCCATGGGCTTGACATTACGTCTAGCCCTTGATGGAAATTGATGCGTGAAGCAACCATGGTGTGATGGATTACTTCGGTAATAGTAGCAGGCTGTTGAGAGTTGATGTATTCGGCCATCTCTTTAGGTAATCCCACACAGAATTGTTGCCTTTGCTCGGCAAAGTCTATCTTTTGAAAGACAGTAGCCTTGATATGTAAATCCCAAAACTTGTCTATATTTTTGTGGATAGACTCATGGGAGAGGAGCTTTAAGCTGCGCCATTTGGTAAGCACTTTGTCCTTTGCAGCGCTTGCAAGGAATTGCTTCATGATGGAAACTCGTAGAGTTTCCATGTCTTTGGGGCTTCACCATTTCCACGAAGGCTAGCCCACCATTGACGAGCTGATTTTTGGAAGTGCATAGCTACATGGCGTAGCTTGGAGGACTCTGTGAAGCCCTCATCTCCAAAGGCCGCATCAAATTGCTGGATGAAGGCCAACACTTTGTCGGTAGCACCGAAGGTGCCATCATAGGTGAGAAGAGATACTCTTTCCTCCCTCCTTGAACTTCTTTAACTTTTGTGACCTTTGCCATGTAGGAAATGATTTGTGATGTCCTCCCTCTTGTATTCTCTAGGAGAATAGCCATAATTTTCGTCAAAAGAGGAGGAAGGTGAAGAAGAAGGAGAAGAGGGTGACCTCTTCCTAGCCCTTTTCTTCCTTTGTTTCCTCTCTTGCCTTTCAGAGTGATGAGGAGAAGGACTATGTGTTGATCTTTCCTCTTGGGAGGAGTAGGCGATCGTCTAGACCGCCGTCTTCGTGGAGCCACATCTTCAGAGGAACTTAGACTTTCATTGCTTTCTTGCTCTTTGGATTACTCCTCTCGAATGGGAGAGAGTCTTCTTTTGGGGGTCTCTTCAAGAGGCCTCATAAGCTCTCTCTCCTCTTGGAGAGGAAGGGAAATTCCATAAGCACGAAGTTGTTGAGTAACTTTGGCTTGCAAATCAGGGTTGCCCATAGCTTGCTGCAGCCTAGTGACGAGATAATTCACAAACATGGGAGCATCATCATTAGCACCTTCATGTGCAAAATCAAAGCTATCAATGTTCATTCTACTCTCTTGATTATTGTCAGCCATGTTAAAAAATTTATGTATGTACTTAGTGTATGCTTTGGCAATTCAAAACCTTAGTTGCCACTCCTCTTAGCCTTTGAAAATCGGCTCTTAAGTATCTACACCCACGGCTCAAAGTGGTTAATTATAGAGAGTAGAAGAGTAGGTCTAACATAGCAGAGTTGCCAAGGGCTAGCTCGTTTCGGACTTCTTATGGCTCAATAATGGTAAAGCCGTAGGCAAGTTTAAAAAGACTCCATTATTAAGTCCAAAGCTCCTGAGGTGTGCACCATCCCCCACTTAGTGGGCTCAACAAAACCGATAATAGATCCCAGTTCCACTTACCCTAATATAATTAACAACATCAACCATTTATAGGCTACTTAAGGACCTCTCTTCTTAAGCAAGAAAAGAGAAACCAAATGCTTTGATATCAATGTAATGGAATTGGCCTATTTAACTTGAGAGTAGCGGAATTAATGAGAGTAATTTTGAAAATAACTTTGTGAGCATAACGGGTGAACATAATTGAAGATAGCAACATAATCATACCAATTATTAAGTCCAAATCTCCTGAGGTGTGCACCATCCCCCACTTAGTGGGCTCAACAAAACCGATAATAGATCCAGTTCCACTTACCCTAAATAATTAACAACATCAACCATTTATAGGCTACTTAAGGACCTCTCTTCTTAAGCAAGAAAAGAGAAACCAAATGCTTTGATACCAATGTAATGGAATTGGCCTATTTAACTTGAGAGTAGCGGAAATTAATGAGAGTACTTTTGAGAAATAACTTTGTGAGCATAACGGGTGAACATAATTGAAGATAGCAACATAATCATAGCAATTAGTTAACTTGGCATGAACAATACTTTTGCAAGAGAGAGAATTTAGAGAACATGACAACAGTTGAGGATCGGATTTATGTGAGCCGGTCCCCCTCCAATAGGCATTTGTATTATGATTTCTCCCATTAAGAGAGACTTGTTACAATACAATCTTTGTGTTCCTTGTGACCTAGGTGATGCAATGAAGATGGAAAGCTTCATGCATCACAAACATAACATAAACTTGAAGAAAGCTTTAACTATCCCAAGCCTCAGTCCCAAGACCTCAAACACCTTCGAAGGTGGAGAGAGCTAGCAGGGAATGAGGGTAGGGAAGAGGAAGAAGAAACATTTCGTAGGAGAAAGAATTAGTTCCTCACTTATCATACTCTTGTTGCTAGCATACATAATAGCATAGTAATGAAGAAGAAGGAGATGGCAAGCTTAAGCATTGAAGCATGGCTCTTGGTTGGATTTGCACTCCATAGCCAAGAGTGTTGGTGTAGGCTCTCAACCTCTACTTGCTTGGAGAAGGAGAGGGAGCTCTTGCACTTTGCATAGCACACCATGAGAGTGTTTGTGAGTGTGTGTGGGTGAGTATACCCCCTAAGAAACCCCCTAGCTTGCTTGGGTCGACCCCCCCTTGTAGCTCATGCTTGAAGCTCATTGGACCCCTCCAGGCCTAGCCAATCATAAGCAGGAGGCATTACAAGCAGTAGGGGTAGCCTTGAGACAAGTGTCCCACTTTCCCCTTTGAGAGAGAGGCTAGATAAATGCTAAATCAATTAATTAAATCTCCTAATTTACTATTGGACCCCTTGGGTGGCCAACCAATAGGCTTCAGGCATCTCATGAAGGTAACATAGGTAGGGGCCTGACATGTGTCCCTGTTGCCTCTTCAAGCTTGGACCTTCCTTATGTGTGTGAGTGTGTGTTCTCTCTCTAGCCCCTAGGAAAAGGGCTCGCCCCCCTCTTTGTAGAGATCCTTTTGACTTTGGTGCTCAAGCACCTTAGTCATCAAGCATGACTAAGCACATGGACTAGGGGTATTCCCACAAGCATCTCAGGCAAGCTTGTCAAAGCACCTCAAGTACCTTAATCATGTAGCAAGTCAAGCACCTCAAGTATGTAGCAAATCAAGAACCTCAAGCACCTTAATCAAGCACCTCAAGCACGACAAGCACCTCAAGTAGGACAAGCACCTCGAGCAGGACAAGCACCTCGAGCTTGGGCCGGGTTCCCGCCTCAAGCTCAGCCCTAGCTTACCTAAGGTCAAAGGACTTTTACACACATTATTGGAGGTCTTTAATGAAGCTAACCCTAAGGTCTTATGCTCCATTGGTTATCCTTGCTCTTTGATAGACCATCTCTCATTTGGGCCCCTTTACCATTGCCCCGTGTTGAGATAGATCTATAAGTACATATCTATATCTTAACACTTATTCTCGTTTATTCTCCCACATTAAGTGATCAATTTAATATGAGAAAATCATTTGGGTTGGTTAGATATTAGTTTTTATGACAACCCATAAGGAAATTGGTCATTTTGAACTTCCAAGCATGGAAGTTGTTCTTGTCCAGCTTCTCACTAATAATATGGTTCAATCCACATCATTGTTGGACAACATGTTCCCAACCCTTCGCCAAGTCTTTGAGCAACCTACTAAAAATAATTAGTTACCATCTATAACCACAATCTGCATACAGACACCTGTTTCACTATGCGAAACAGTATCTCTTCACACTAGTTGAACTTAAGCTTTTTGCACCACCCATATGCAGATATGTAGAATCCCAAACTATAGCAATTTTGCATGCAAAAACTCAACCAAAATGTAGTACAATCACTGTGTAAAAACAACTAGAACTGGAAAAACGCATAAGATGGACTTGCGGGGAAAATCCGACAGAGTCTCCTTTGTATGAGGAGTCATAACTCAACTAAAAAACGCATAAACTGCTCAAAAGAACAATCACGGGCATATATTGTGCAAAACCACTACTATGTGACCGCCAACTCCGCGTCAAAAGCACAAAAACCGTCCAGATACATTCCTATTGCGAGGGTACTGTAAAGGGGAACTTCAACTACTTGTATCACCAAAGGTATCACAACATTCAAGAAAACCCCATCTCAAAGAAAAAAAAAAAGCC
>NW_028221440.1:1192873-1234589 GCF_014529385.1 Adiantum capillus-veneris
CATCATGCTCATAGTTGCCTTTAAGAGATACAAGAATTCACTACGAAGTTCCGTGAACAAGGAGAGAATTGATCTCCGACATACGACTTAGAGCGTCAACCACCCATTGTATCGAATTTACGATACCGGAGCTTGGCGTCATATTCCTGAAGTATCTCAGCCCACCTGGCTTTCCGACCCTTCAAATTTGTTTGTTGTGTAAACCATTTGATGCTTTCATGGTCAAACACAATCTCAAATTGAGCACCATACAAATAATGCCGCCCATGTTTTTAAGGCAGACACTATTGCATAGAGTTCGCGCTCATAAGCAGAGTAGTTTTGCTGAGCTGCATCAAGATTCTTCCTTTCAAAAATGCAATTGGTCGTCCGTCTTGTAACAGGACTGCTCCAATAGCACGGTCACTGGCATCCATTTCCAAAACCAAATGGTTTCAAAGGATCTACACTAGCTAGTATGGAAGCTGTAGCTAATGCATCCTTGAGTGTATTAAAAATGTGCTATTGAGCGGGTCCCCACTTAAAAGTTTTTCCTTTGCCTTTCAGTTGATCCGTCATGGGAATAGCAATATTAGCATAGTTTTTTAACGAACCTGCAGTAAAAACCTGCAAATCCTAAAAAAATATGTAACTCTTATAGATTTTTAGGAGAAGGCCATTGCCAGATTGTATCCGCTTTGGATTGATCCATATATAGCCCATTATCTGAAATAACATGTCCAGATAGTGAATTTCTTCTTTCAAAAAATCACACTTAGATTCCTTGGCATATAATTTATTTGTTCGTAACAATTCAAACACCTGCCTCAGATGTTGTAAGTGTTCTTCTTGAGAAGCACTGTAGACTAGAATGTCATCGAGAAAATGATGATAAATTTACCCAAGTACAGCTTTAAGACACTATCCATAAGTGTGTAATGAATGTTGCGGGCGCATTGGTTAACCCAAAGGGAATCACCAAAAACTCATATTGTCCAAACCTTTTTTGGAATGCAGTTTTGGGTATATCAGCAGCAAAGTCAAATACGAACTGGTGATATAACATGACCGCAAGTCTATTTTTGTAAAAATAGAGCGAGCATGAGTGAGTTTGTCGAACAAACTCATCCACTCGTGGCAATGGGTACTTGTTCTTAACCGTAACCGCATTTAAGCCACGGTAGTCTACGCACGTGCGCATACTACCGTCTTTTTTCTTCACTAATAGGATAGGAGAAGCCCATGGTGAAGAACTAGGTTGGATACACCTCTGCTAAGTTAGTCAGCAAGCTGACGTTCCACCTCAGCAGCTTCAGAGTAACTCATACGGTAGGGCGGTTTATTAACAGGTTTACTGCCTGCAACCACATCGATGTTGTGTTGCACAGATTGTGTCAGCGGTAATCCTGGTGGCAAATCATTAGGAAAAACATCTTGAAATTTCTTTAACAATTTTTGTAACTCACTAGCAACGTTTGCTTGTTTGGAAGTAGCCATTGGTGGAAGAGATGAGAGAGAAGCATGCGGCGTTGAGGAATGTTCAACAAATTCAATGTTAGAGAGAAAATGAGACAATGAGTAACACAAGAAAACTTGATCTATTTCATTATCAAAAACGAGCTGCATAAGCTCAGCTGTACATATCAATGGTGAAGAAGGTACATCCTTCTCTCCTAACAACAACACATGTGCACCATGGGATTCAAACATCAAGTTGTTGTGCTCATAGCTACGCTTTAGTGATGGTCCTAGGCTATGCAACCATTCCCTACCAAGGACCACGTTGTCGTGTTGTGACACGTACATAGTGGGAACACATAGTACAAGAGTTATCTTGTAACTTTTTAGATACATAGTTATATTTTCTATAATGTACATATGCATATTCAAGTATAATAATAAGCCTTCTATCTCATCCTATTATTTTTCTCAAGGGTAACCTATCCTTACTTTACCATCAGAAAATACTATGGAAAAAGCGTCAATAGCTCCGCCTCTTTTACTTGCGGCAAAAAAGCATTGATTCTTTATTTCTACTATCTCATTATCATCTCACACCCTAGCTAGATTCTATATCTAGGGTAAACTCCAATATATATATATTCTATGTATTTTTCATATTTTTCTTATATTTCTTTTTAAATAGCTACTAGGAGGGAATCAAATCTTAGTGGGACACTAGGTGGCATGATTTCAAAGATACACTTATTTTAATGCATTATTGCAAGCATGATTACAAAACTTTGTCAAGGAGCAATGTCATGCTTTCATATGGCATGAGGTGTCCTTTGGAATCAAATGAAAGTCTAGGCTAAGGGGGCCACATGAAGACTTTTGCTATCAGAATGGACCCTATTTTGATGAATTTTTTACACAAGGTTCCAATCCGAATTGGAAAATGATTTTAAATTGAAAATCGTAACTAATGAGCTGAAGTTTTTTTCCATATTTTTTCTTTTTTCTTTGGAGCCACAGTTGAGGAGATATGATCAAAATACTGGACCCTAATCTGTCCACATCATGCATGGACAGCTCATTTCCAACTTTTCCAGTTTCTATTCACACTGGCTCCTCTCTTCTTGTGTAAACCCTTGGGAGTTCCCTTCACCTATAAAATGGGACCTCTTATTCCTTTAAAATAACTCAAGCATTCACGCCATTGATGAGAGGAATTCATGAGGGAGTGAGTAGTAATGCCAAATTATACTTAGCCATTAACATAAGCCTAAGCCTACACTTTCTCCTAGAAGAAGACTAGCCATTCTTGCAACAATCTAACCTTGGAAGATCAAATGTAATCAAAGAAGTTCTTGCACTTGGTGTATCAATAAAAGTGGAATTATCCACTCTTCTTCTCTCTCCATCAATAATGGTGCCGAAGGGTTTGTCAAGTAAGATGTGTTCTACATTGATGTTTTCTTGATTTCTTGTTGTTTTCTTTTTCATCTCTAATCCTACATATATATATATATCTAATCTCAACCCTTAACCAAACCTATCTCTTTCACTCTTAGTAATTCATCCTCTCTACAAATTTTAGGTTCTCCTTGCTACAGGTACATCTCTCCCCGCAGTATCCTTATTGCCTACGGGCAAGAATAGGGCTTGGGAGGGAAACTCTCTTCTCTTCTCTTCCCTTCTCTTCTCTCATATCTACATTTTACACATACTAGATTTATCTTAAATGAATAATCCACATGATGATAATTTCTATCGCTTTCACTCTATACGATCTATTAGAATTAACGTATGGATTAGCCGTAAAATATACTTTCAACAACGTATAGTGTTTCTCTTTGGCCCAGAAAGGCTCAATGAAATACTTCTATCACCGGATCCCATCATACTACCTCTCATAGACTATAACTTTTCTTTTGATGTAAGCGTAGTTATCTTGCTATTGAGGCATTACAGGGTGGGCAACAAGAAGAGTGGCCTCTAAGCACCCTTCTAAGCTCCCATGCTGCTCAATTGGGTTGGGGTTGGAAAAAAACAACAAACACATACACAAACCCACAACCTGACCCACACAAATTTGGGGCACCACCTAATTTTCGATGCGAACTAGGACGCGTAGAGAGAGAGAGAGAAGAGAGAGAGAGAGAGAGAATGCTCGGGCTGCTTTGAAATGTATCGGTCGTGATCAAGCAAACACAATTATATATGTAAGAAAGAAAAAGGGAAGGGGGAGGGGGTGATTGTTGCACTAATACCTTCTTACAAATTGTCATGACCAATGAAAGTGAGATTAGTATTTGTTCAACATAGCTTGAGTAAATTACACCACAACACATCACAAGAAAAGCCACCCCAATCACTGTCTTAAATCCAGGGGAGTCCTCTCCACCCTGTCGCCCTCTTACAGTATGTGGGATTTATGGCTAAATTGATGACAACACCCAGAGACAGCTATCAAGAACTTTAAAAAAAACACCAAGACACTTACACATCATTGTTGTCCATTACTTCACGTTGGAAGAGAGACAAAGTATCCAAGCTTCGTCCAAATCCACCCTCCTTGATTCAACAAATTTTGGGTTTACACTATTAGGAGAAATGATAGATTTCCAACTCTCAATTGAATGATCACTCTCTCTTACAATGGCATAGAGTTCCCTTGCTAATCACCCCTAATACAACACATGCATATGCATCATAAGACAATGAGCTTCCACTCAAGAGCTTCTTCTAGAGAGGTTGAGCTTGGCTTCTCAAGCTATAGCATAGTGCTCTTGCTTATGGCTCCCCCTTTTTGTGCTAGCTACACCCTCCTTTTATAGCAATTTTGAAGGCTAGGGTTACTCCTTTAACCATGGTTGGGTTAGATTTTCAGCACTTATCTAATTTCTTTTGCTTGGAATTATCAAGAAGTTGGTGTGGATAGATGAAGAAGAGAGAGAGGAGAGAAGTGGAGGTGATAGGACTTTTCATAGTAGGTTAGTGTTAGTATATTAGTAGAGTTAGTATTTTTATTGATTTACAAATGGAATTGGATATTTACAATGGGAGTATCCATGTAGGATACAAATAAGGAAGAAAAACTCTTAATAGGTAAGAAAACATGGATTTCTTACAATGTTGATGCTCCAAGTGTCTTGAGTAGGGTCAATTTTGACGCTTGTTGACGGTCCACTAGCTTTGACGGTATGTTTTTTCTCCACTCTTGACCTTCCTTGGAAGCCAAGGTAAGTGAACATGAGTAATCAATCACCATGATGCTGTCTTTCAAGAGAAGAGGTTGAATTTTGTGGTTTTTTTGAGAGATATGGGTAATATGGAAGAGGAAAAATGAGACTAGGTGGTCAATTTTGAAATGGAAGTGAGTGAAGGAGACATGAGTTCACCATGGTTTCTTTTATTCTTCAAGGTTGAGAAGAAGGTGAGTAGGGTGCAGAGAGGAGTGGTGAGAGAGGTGGGGATGATGAGTGGAGAAGTGTGTGTGAAAGAGGAAAATGATAAAGTGGAAGAGGGAGTGTGGCTGCATAGCATGGGCAAACTGGGGTCCACCAATAAAGTCATAGCTCACAGCTCGTAGCTCAAAAAAATATGAAAATTTTTGAGGTAAAAGTTCAGCTCACGAGCTACAACTTTTGTTTGTATCACCTTTTCAAATTCGGGGAGCATGTGATCTTTAAAAATTCAGCAAAATCGACTGTTTTTTCCACTGCACAAAGTCCTTGTGAGGTCCTTCTTTGGATGATTCTTTTGAATACCTCCAAGAGTGAGCTCCCCATGGTGCATGCATGCATGCCAATACCCTTGACCTTATTTGGTAGGTCTATCATTGAAGATATTGTTGAGATCATGATATAAGTGAATAGTACAACTAAGAAAATCAAATATTGAGGGGTCTAAAAAAATATGTATATGTCAAATATAAATATTATAGGTGGAAAAAATATAAAGGGGTCAAAATAAATCTCTCTCATTATAAGTCTACCATAAAAAGATGAATATTTTTGGTGGTCTAATTTATGAGAGTAATAGAGAATAGATATAGGAAGGAAAAAAAACACAATAGTGAAAAAATATACACATAAATAAAACTAGTTTTTTTGGATTTTTGTTGGGATGGAGTTATACCAAAATAAGAGAAGCTTGCATGAAATTATCTCTTTATGGAATAAAGAGTATGCAAAATGGTAAGAAAAAATATGGTAATGGTGAGTCAATGTTCATGGCATAAATAACATACACCTAAGTATAAATACCAAAATAATTATAAAAAATCTTTTTATTTAGGCCCTATATACAATGAAATATTTACACACAAATGGGTCATAATATACTTATAATTTCTTTTCTTTTTTTTTTTAGCTCAACTAGCCCAGTGACTAGCTAATTGAGGGTTTTTAGAAAATATGGAGAAAGTCCCTAACTCACACACGCCTATGTACAGTGAAATGGTAGGGATAACCAAAATGTTTGAGTAATTTGATAGGGTCGGGTAGCTTACTATGGCAATTATGGAACGCCGAAAAACGGCTATCACTATGAACCAAGAGGCTTTATACACACAATTAATCCCAATCACTAGACAAAATATATGTATTATGGTAAGCACAAAACTACAATTCCAAAGAGCAATTCGTAGCCTATTCGGTCAGCCAAGATTGAACGCCATTAACTCATCTATTAACCCTTTCATATTTCCCATGATACGATAAGACCATAGCCCTGATTTTTTCATCTTTGTGTTGTTTTGACACTCTCTTTTGTGTTCTTTCTTTTGTGTGTGTGAGTGCAAGAGAGAAAGAGTGGAACTTCTTTGATTGCACTTCCGTCCAAACCCTAGTCTTCATGGCATCTATGGTTTAACTCCTTCATATAGTTTTTGGAGTTCTCTCACAAACTCTCACAGCCATAAGCCGGTGCTTTCCTGGCAAGACCGCAAATTTCTCGACATATTTTTGGTGACCCGACGTGAACAAGCCGGGTGAGAGTACGTAAAGATGGCTAGAAAAGTGGAGCAGCTATATGCTGAAATGAAAGAGCTTGCAGACAGATGCAAATGGCTTGAAGAAGAAGACCGGATATTGAAAGCGCTAGGCAATCCGTATATAATGAGCTTAATATATTTGAAGGCTATGATCCAGAAGGATATCTTGAGTGCTATGTGACACAGATGAGGCTTCAAGCAATTCCAGAAGCTCGGATGATTGCAGCATTTGTTGAACTTGTGAGTGATGATTTCAAGCACCAAGTTCAAGACTATGCAAGTGTATATGCAAGCAACTGGGGTGAGTTTTCTACAACTATAACACAGGTATGCTTGGAACATCAAGACCAAGAGATGGAGTAGAGTGGAAGTGGATGTGACCAGCTAGATTTGGTGTCTCCTGTAAGCCATGCAAGTGTCAACACATCCATACAGGCTAATTTAGAAGCAGTAATAGATGCAAATTTATTGTATGCAGATGAAGTAGACATAGTGGAAGCTATTTATGCACGGTTGGGGTCTTGTAACCTTCGTATCTCAAGATAATGACTCTCATGATGCTATCAAGCGCGTGAAACAGCTCAAAGCGACTTAGAGGATGATGCAAACTTGTCGGCTATGATAGATGATTTGGACGCTCCTTTTGATTCGTTTGAAGATGCATATGAGTGTATATACAAGGATGAGAATGCTATGGTTTTGACAGAGGGAGGATAAAGGGAAAACAGGTGGAAGACGGCTATATTAGTGATGTGCTACAATCTACTTTTGAGCAGATCCAGGAACTTTTACCAAGTTTAGAAGAGCCGGATGCCTATGTTGAAGACATATACCAGGATGAAGAAGTCATTATCAATGCTTTCCTATGCGAGTTTGATGCATGTGGTACTATCCAAATGGATATGCCTAGCTGCGAAAGTGCTAATTTAGAGGGGGTGACTAAAAATCTCTTCCTTTGTGAGTATAGCTCTGCTAGTAGCATTGCGGATTATGAAGTACCCTCAGCTAGACGAGGTGGAAGAAGAGGAGTGCATTGGCAGAGTAATATGTATGTCTTGTATATATGGGGTAGCAGATATGATGCAGATGACTCATGAAATTGTGCCTTATTTAGAGCTAGATGCAGCAAGCTTTCACAATTCCATGGTAGAGGAAGGAATGACAGATGCAGATTCTCTGCATGAGGATTGGGGTTCTGCAGATGAAGCTATGAATCTTCAAGATTCACAAATCAAAGATAGAGAAGTGTTTTGGGAATGATATACAGGTTGAAGTTATGTCAGAGGATAGAGTAGAAGAGCAAGAAACCTCTTCGGATATGGTCTGTGATTGGGGTGATATTTCTGATCTGTGTGAAGATGCAAATAAAGATGCTTGCCATAAAGTGCCTACTATACAGGGTTCTAAGAATTTTGGTTGCCTGCAGGTATGCAAAAAATATATGAGGCATAAAAGGGATTTAGGTCTTGTGTCACAGGGTATAAATTGCAAGCAGGTTTGTGAGCATCTATCTACTATGGATAGGAAGGGTATACATGGTGATGCCTTGAAGCAAGAAGAGGATGCTAGCTCTATGCTGAAACCAGAGTCATGTAATGAAGAAGGGTTCTCCCTAGATGAGTGGAGACATGATTTAGTTGAAGATAATTTAGGGATGGGTCAAAAAGGAAGAAGGGGTTGAAGATATTGTGTCAGAGACTAACTCCAAGGAGGTTTTTGAGCAGTCGGTTACAAGTGACTGGGAGCATACCTACCAGGATGATTGGAAAGGGAATTAGACACCATATTTGAGAGGTATGCAAAGTTTTATGATGTAAAGCTGGAGAGGTATTTGGTAAAAGGTGAGAGAATTGATAAGAGGTTTACCATGCATATTTCTGAGGTTTCTCTTGATGTTGAGAAAGGCTATCTAGAGGATTCTTTTGAGAATGAAGATGAAAATTCAGACTTCTATGCGAAAGAGGTACATATGGATTTAGAGGTTGGTGAGAAGGTTGAAGTGCAGTTTTCAAAAATCTTTCAAGTATATTAACAGGAAGCCTGGGAGAAGTGCTTTTTGAAGAGGAGGATGAGGAACTTATGTCTCTTCGTCATGAAGATTTTGCGCATAATGGAGATTTGTTACAGATGTTTTGGAGACAGATGTATATAACAATTCCTTCTGATCCGAGAGGAATTAAAAGATGCGGAGAATCTCAATGCTTAGTACAATACAAGTTTTTGAGTTACCCATATGATCCTGGAGGAGGTCATGGGATGGCAGGGGATACAATTGCTTTCACAAGTTACCATGAGGCTGGCACATGCTGGAGGATGTGCAGGTTTAGAGGGGGTGGATGTCGTGCTGTGACATGTACATAGTGGGAACGCATGCTACAAGAGTTATCTTGTAACTTTTAGATACATAGTTATATTTTCTATAATGTATATATGCATATTCAAGTATAATAATAAACCTTCTATCTCATCCTATTATTTTTCTCAAGGGTAACATATTCTTACTTTACCATCAGAAAATACTATGGGAAAAGCGTCAATAGCTCCACCTCCCTAACATGGGGCAAAAAAACATTGATTCTTTATTTCTACTATCTCATTATCATCTCACACCCTATCTAGATCCTATATCTAGGTTAAACTCCAATATTTATATATATTCTATGTATTTTTCATATTTTTCTTATATTTCTTTTTAAATAGCTACTAGGAGGGAATCAAATCCTAGTGGGACACTAGGTGGCATGATTTCAAAGATACACTTATTTTAATGCATTATTGCAAGCATGATTACAAACTTTGTCAAGGAGCAATGTCATGCTTTCATATGGCATGAGGTTGTCCTTTGGAATCAAATGAAAGTTAGGCTAAGGGGGCCACATGAAGACTTTTGCTGTCAGAAATGGACTCTATTTTGATAAATTTTTTCTAAGGTTCCATCCAAATTGGAAATGATTTTAGAATGAAAATCGTAACTAATGAGATGAAGTTTTTGCCCATATTTTTACTTTTTTATTTGGAGCCATGGTTGAGGACATATGATCAAAATACTGGACCCCAGTCTGCCCACATCATGCAGGGACAGCTCATTTCCAAACTTTTCAGTTTCTATTCACACTGGCTCCTCTCTTCTTGTGTAAACCCTTGGGGGTTCCCTTCACCTATAAAATGGGACCTCTTCTTCCTTTAAAATAACTCAAGCATTCACGCCATTGATGAGAGGAATTCATGAGGAGAGTGAGTAGTAATGCCAAATTGTACTTAGCATTAACATAAGCCTAAGCCTACACTTTCTCCAGAGAAGTAGTATTCTTTCAAGCTAAGCTAACCAGGGGAAGTTCTTAGAACTTCATTAGGTTCTCAGGTTTAGAGTGAGGCCTCAATGAGATTGGCTTTACCGGAGTTCACGTGCCATACTTACTCTCATAGACTATAACTTTTCTTTTGATGTAAGCGTAGTTATCTTGCTATGAAAAGAGGCTTTATACACACAATTAATCCCAATCACTAGACAAAATATATATATTATGGTAAGCACAAAACTACAATTCAAAAGAACAATTCGTAGCCTATTCAGTCAGCCAAGATTGATTGCATTAACTCATCTATTTACCCTTTCATATTACCCTGATACGATATGACCCTAGCCTCGATGTTTTCATCTTTGTGTTGTTTTGACACTCTCTTTTGTGTTCTTTCTTTGTGTGTGTGAGTGCAAGAGAGAAAGGTGGAACTTATTTGATTGCACTTCTGTCCAAACCTAGTCTTCATGGCATCTATGGTTTTAACTCCTTCATATAGTTTTTTGGAGTTCTCTCACAAACTCTCACAGTCATAAGCCCGGTGCTTTCCCGAAAGACCGCAAATTTGTCGACAACGTCTGCCCTCTCCATGTTCATAACCTGAAAATCCAAGGATGTGGAGTAACCTTGTACTTCAGCGGAACAGCTCGGACTTGAGTATCCAAATTTCGGTATCATGTCCATTCATCATTGCTACCTTGTAGTGGGGGTACTCGGAGTTTGAGGCAATTTGATTTTTTTCACACCAATCCGTAATTGATGAAATTGTGATTAGCACCGTATCTACCAAGATGCGCACCTTGTGCCCTTGCAGAGATTCGTGCATACGTACTAGCTCATGTGGTCCGAAGGTCTATTGCCACATGAAAGTGTGATACAACATGCATGCACCACCTTGGTGTGTGTTACTTTACTATAGAGAATCATGAGGAAGACTCAAGAAGCAGCAGTTTGCACCGTGTGCATTCCTTTCTCCTTGCCATGAGCAGCAGATTTCCTCTTGGGGACAATCCTTTTTGCCATGACCACTTCCTAAACATTGAAAACATAATTTCTCTTTCTAGCTTTATCAAAGTCCTCATGAGAGAGAGGACCTGTAGACCCCTTGGGTTTTTTAGATGCTTTGAATTGGCTACTATAAATTTCCTTTTATTGTCCATATTGTGTGCGTGTATTACCATGTGTATTAGCAGACATGGTGAGTATTATGTGCTTTCTTTTCATCTGGATCATCGTGAATATGTGCTTTCACTATGTCTTCCTGAATTGTTTTAGGGTCTTGGGTCTTGACGTGCTTCTTAAGTTCCGGTGTCAGACCACGTATAAATCCCCGTATTTGCTGAAAGTTATCTAAGCCTTCCAACGGGCTTCCAACTTGATGATAAATCTCGATAATGAGATATATATTCAATAATGATGGGTATTGGAGCCGTCCAATTCCGATATGCCTCATTTGTAGGCAAAAATTCTTTGCGAAACATACCTTCAAAAGCTGCCCAACTCTGTGGTATGATATTCTTCTCCTTGAGAGACATCTACCATTTGTAGGCCTTTGCCTTCCAGAGTTAAGCCGTTTGCAGTGCTCTAACTGCGTCCACACTATGTCGTAAGGCGTGAATTCCATTCCACTTGCTGAGAAAAGTATTTCACTCCATCCTTATTGCGGTCTCACTCTTCTTTCTTAAAGTCGGTGGTTTGGTGTTTCTCACAACTTATCCACCTCATTTGCAGTGAGAAGTGTGCCAAAGTATCAACAGTTGGACCTTGCTCCTTGTTTAAAAGGGCCTTGACCCTGGTGTAGCAACGTGCTCATGCATGTGCATGTCGCAGGCACCCTTGGACTGTTGTTGCATTAATTGGTCACTAATCGTGGATAATTTAGTGACGTTTTCATTTAAAGATTTAAAATTTTCTTCCATGACTGATATGCGTGTCTGAAGTGCAGAAAATTCTTGAATGTCTAGCAATTCATAGGTGTCATCAAGGTTATCGTAGAGTCGTGGGGCACTCTCAGTGAGGAGCATTTCGATCGCGAGCTTCATGGGCAGGATCAGGCGTATTTTTCTCAAAATCAAAATTCATATTGATATTTGAATCATGGCGACACAGTTGCAGTGAAAGGAATGAGTCAAAAAAATACCTGATATTGAGAGCACTGCAGAGGTTAATTAGCCTTGCTAATCTCGTCGAAATTGATATTGTCCAAGTCAAAAATCAATCAAATGTCAGGTAGGGAAATCTTTTAAACACGTTGTAGCCGAATCGAGTAGGGGTAGAATTGCTTTCAACCCCATCAAATGTGAGAAATAACTTGCTTCTGACTCCCCTTGAGACACTTTATTAATTCTCTGATTTTTTGCATAGAGTACGTAGAATATTTGTCTGTGGGTTGTGTATACTTTTGGCCCTACCTTCAATCCCCTCGGATCTATGTGTTACTAATCTAGAGTCCAAAGGCAAAGGCCTTAGGCGTTTTGAGTGTGAATTCAAAGCTTCACTAATCGGATAAGCCAGCAGGAGGCTGCAGTATGTGCGGGCGGGTCTCAAAGGGGGACTGTTGAGAGAGATGGTTTGGTCGCTACAGTGTGAAGCGGGCTTCGTTCTATGCTTATGGATGCTACAATTTAACTTAAATTTCTTGTATGCTTTGAAGCTCCATGAAGCATGTTAGCTGGCTGTAGCTTTCATGGCCACTAGCTTTCTTTGCATGAAGGTCTTTCCTTGCGCTTGTTCGTTACTATGGGCCCGTTTTACCCATCCACCATTGCAAGTGTTGCTCCACTTGCTTGTGAGAATGTTTAAGTTCCTTGCATGTTTTGAAGCTTCATGAAGCATGTGAGCAAGTTATTAATTTCATGGCCATTGTCTTTCTTTGTAACTGGGAGTGCCATCCCACTTCTTACGTAAATTAGGTCCTATTTTCTCTCATCAATCACCCCTAAATTAGTGGCCAATTACCTTCCTACATTGCAGCCGTAGTTAGCTCTAGCTATCACACACAATTAACTCCCATTCATGTATATAAACAAGTATTGTGCAATCGAGGTAATACATTTAGCTAAGTATTCTTTTCTATTCATTGTGCACATTAGTCACTAGCTTAAGATTAGTGTTAGTGTTTGTTTGGTTTTTCCTACATGGTATCAGATCCCTATTAGCTTAACAACTCACTCAAGCTTGCAAGCAACTAGACCCTTAATCCTTAATCCCTCTCTTTCAAGGCATCCAAAAAATCCCTCTCAGCGGCATTCGTCTTTCTGCTTGCTCCTCTCTTCCAAGGTATCCAAAACCTGACGGCATGGCAAAGGTTTCTTCGCTTGAGTTGCCCTTGTTGATAGCTTGCCTAGAGTTGTCTTGGTTTGTCCTTGTTTGTCACCTGGTTGAGCCTCATGTGACTAAGTGGCACGAGGTCATGAATGAAGACCTTGGCATGGGAGTGACGGTGGACAACGTGGATCTGGAGGAGATCCAACGACAAACAAAAATTTGGTGACAGGAACTCAGACGGGTGCCGTGGCAGCCCAATCCCCTAACCGGACGCGCGTGTGCATTTCATTGAAACATAGGTGTGTTTACAACTACTTATGCTTGTCTGAGATTACTCTCTGGATGTCCGAGTTTACAAAACTTGTCCGATTTTAATGCGCTGTTCTGACAAGTTTTGTAAACTCGGACATCTAAAGAGTAATCTCAGACAAGCATAAGTAGATGTAAACATACCTACGTTTCAATGAAATGCACACGCGCGTCCGATTAGGGGATTGGGTTGCCACGACACCCGTTGGCGGGGGGGGGGGACTAGCTCCAATTTTTGACTTACCATTGGATCTCCTCTATATCCACGCCATCCATCATCCACCGTCGATCCCATGGCTCCGTGCCATTTTGTCATGAGGGTCCTAAGGCTGGCCTAGCCTCAGACTGGTTGAGGACACAATAGGAGAGGTGGTCCAAGTAAACCATGTTCACGTATACTTTGAGTTGCCATTGTTTATCTACACTCTTCCTTGATTGTCCTAGGTGCCAAGCTTGGACCTTGTTTTGAAGTGAGGCACAAAATAAAAAAAGGAAAACCCTTGTGTCCGAGTTTACTTTTTAGGTTCAAGTTTACTTTTCAGCATTTTTGTTATGTCTGTGTTTTCAACATGCGGATTCCATTCGTCTATGTTTAGTATGCATGCAGAGGTGCATGATAAGAATTTTACATGCACGCCATAATAAAAAAGAACAGGTGCATCCCACTCCATGGCCGATTTATTGCATTATGTTTATCAGGTTTTTGTTTGATTTTAATACACGGATTCCATTTAACTATGTCTTGTCTTGATGCAGAGGTACATGATGAGGATTTTACATGCATGCCATAATAAAAAAGAACCCGTGCGTCCCTCTATATGGCCAATTTCTTGCATTCTATTTTATCAAGTTTTTGTTTGGTTTTAGTGCGTTGATGTAGCTTGTCTATGTCTAGTCTTGATGCACAGGTGCATGACAAGGATTCTACATGTACGATATAAACAAGAAGAACCTGGACATCTCGCTCGATGGACGATTTCTTACAACATGTTTATCCAATTTTTGTTTGGTTTTAATGCGTTGTTGAAGTTTGTCTATGTCTAGTCTTGTAGAACCTGGACATCTCGCTTCATGACTGATATAAGGCATTGTTTTTCTAGAGTTTGAGTTTTTTCTTAATGTGTTGACCCCATTCTTTTATGCTTGGTCTTGATGCAGAGGTGAGTGAAGGTGTTGCCACCCTGGCTGAATGTAATGATGGATGACATTGAGGAAGAAAAGAAAACAATTATATGCAAGGAGAGAAGGGGATTGAAACCGATGAAGAAGAGCACAATGAGGATGTGTTTTGGGAAGATGACTTTGGTGACGATGGACATTGAGGAAGAAAAGCCAAGGAGAGAATGATGGAAGATGACCAATTGGTGAAGATGAATCCCCAATGAGTAGAGAGGAAAATCTCCAAGAGAGATAAAGGAAGATGACCTTGGTGATGATGAGATCCCAAATGAGTCAGGAGAGGACAATCTCCAAGGAGAGAAAAAGAAGATAGTGGTCCTTGGAGGAGAAGGTCCAAGAGCAAGGAAGATGGAAAAAAGAAGCTTGCAGGGAAGTACGGGTCTGCAGCTACTCTACTAGCTCCAGCTCCCAGTATGGCCTTGGAGATACGCCACTATACAAGATGCCGCCCAGTGATGATGCCTAGGATCTTCCAGTGGTCGAGTTTGAGGGTCACCAATGTGATGAACCCAACAATGAGCACATTGTGGACACCTTTGATAGATTTGCTTCCATGACACTGAACATTGGTGTTTCCCAAAATGAGGTAAAGCTGATTATGGTTGTGTTTTTTGCCGGTTTTTTGGGTTGTCACTAATTATGGCTGTGTGTTTTTGTTGGATCTTGAGGTTTTCATTGATTGCAGCTATGCTTTTATTTGATGATCTGATTATGGCTGTGTTTTTTTGTTGGGCTAATCGTTCCAGGAACTTTGTGCAGGGACTCATAATGGAACATCGGTAAAAGTTGCCAACTTGGTCATCTACAAAGACAAGTGTGGTTATTGATGTCTCATCACCGAACCATGAGACCCATGTATCTCTTAAATTCACCATCGAGAATGCCGAGTATTAGTTTCTCAAGGGGCGGTAGGGTGGTCACCACACGGAAAAATATTGCGACAGCCAGGTGATTTCATATCCCAGCTTTGCATTTTTAAAGAGTGTCGGTAAGAATTCACATCATTCTAAGCCTTGCATGCTAGTGTTTTAGGCTTTCTTTAATGCTAGCATCACATTCAATTCCTCAAGATTCAAACTGTCGACGAATGTAGATCAGCCCCTAGTCAATGCTACATTGCATGGAGAGGCTAGCTCTCGGACTATAGACTTGTTTGGCTAGTAAGCTTCCTCTCTCCCTCTCTCTATCTCTCTCTCTCTTTGCTGGCAATGTGTTCTTCTAATCTCCAAGGTTGTTGGTTGCATGCAGGTGGATGGAACATGTTTTGCCACCTTCTATTCTTAAGAAGGTTTGCTTTGTTGATGCTTTATGGTACACAATGTCTGGCCACCTTCTTGAGCAATTTCTCTCAGCACAGTTTGATAGCCTTGACTTGTTGAAAATGGTATTATGTTTTGTGTGGCCACTAATTTGCAGGTATTAGTCACATCCAAGAAAGACACAGTGCAATGCTTCAATAATAAATACTCTTATTCACAGTTGTGATCTTCTTGTTTTAGGCACCATTGGTCATTGTTTGTTCTTTATGTTAATAGAGGTGCAAAGCTCCTTTGCTTGCCCGGAAAGAAGCACTATTTTCTTTATTTTGACTCCTTACATCTCATGAGTCTATTTGAGTGCCTTGATGCTATGCACATGTCAATATACTTGATACCTATGTATGTACATCACTTTCTTCTACATGACCTCTAGCAACAAACCCATTTAGTGCCATGAATTTTTTGTAGTAGCCTTTGGAGCCTTGCTCAAGTGGATATAGCCCTTCAGTGTGCCTTAATTGAGGAGTCACAGCTTGAGCTCAAGTTTGTGGATGCCTCGCAACAGTCGAATAGCATTGATTGTGGATTTTATGTCATGAAATACATTAGGTACCTGGCTAGCCAAGACACACATCAAGTGCATTTTATAAGTGTATCTCTTGGAAGGTTTACAAACAGTTGGGTTGTTTTGCAGGGAACTTATTGTGGGAGGATTGGAGGAGATGCCGCAAAGGAACTGGCTGACACGAAACTGGTTTCAGCACGACGAAGTATGCAACATGAAGCAACAGCTCCATGATTGGTGTATGGAGTGCTTGTCCTCAATATAGGCTTATTGTGTCCCAGCTCTTGGGCTTAACAACATCAATGACTACGACAACTTGTATCAGTGACATAATATATGACTTGCAATACATCTTGTGATTTTGGGTTTTCGGCTGTAATAGATGCTTGTGACTATGACTATATGTATTTTTTTCTGAATCAATACTTTCCTTACTGGTCTTTTACTGGTCTACTTGTTATCTCGCAAAGGTTTCTTTCTAAAAATTCTATGGTTTAATGCTCATTGTCATCCCAAGTTATGTCCCGATTGAGGATTTTATAATTTAGGTTGCCGTCTCCCGGGCTATCAGTTATGTTAGGGAATAAAGGCCTAAATGCCTTGTACTTATTAACTTATAAGTTAAAAGACTTATAAGTGAGGGGGCCCAAGTGTGAATGGCCTCCTAGTCACTTACTCATATACTCAAAGGTGAAGCCCAAAAGAAATATCGTGACTTTTCCCAAATTTCTACGTTCTCTCTCTCTCTCTCTCACGCATTCTTCTCTGCGTGTGCTTCTTCTGCGCCACTCTCCTCTTCTCCTTCACTCTCATTGCATAGAGTAGCAAGTGGGCTCTCTCTCCTGCTCCCCCACACATGGTATCAGAGCTTTAGGGTTTCCAAGAGAGCCATTTTCGCAACACAGATCAGAATTCTGTTCTTGCTCGCTGCGGGAAGGATATTCAACCGTTTTCGATCAACTCTGTCGCGAAGGGATCCTCTCACCGTGTAGAATCGACCTCCGATGACAGTTTCCCCAAAATTAGGGTTTCAAAAACTGGTGAACAGCAGCCTATTTCTGCTGAAATTGACCAATTTCGGGGTCAATTTGATGCAATTACATTAGGGCAAGTCTCACAGGTCAATCTTACAGGTGTTTCCACCAACGAGGTTCTGAAAATTCAGCAAAACAGGTGTTTACAGGTCTGATTTTTGCCCCAAAACAGGGAATTTCAGCAAGCAAATGAGGTATACACCTTGTGGAAACCTTTGGTAAGGGTTTGGCAGTGAATGTACGCCGTTTTGGGGTGATTTCGCGTGAAATTTGCTCGCTGTTTTTTGCCCGATTGCGCACATTTGGGCGTGTTTAGGTCGGCAAAACAGGGTTTCAGTGTTTGCAATCACTCAGAATGGCTTCTAGCAGTGAAAGTGGCAATTTGTTGCACATTCGCAAGCTTGAAGGTGCCCATAACTTTGCTATATGGAAGAAGCAATGTTATAATGTGATGTTGCAGAAGAAACAGGCGAAACCTATTAAGTTACAGGGTGTGAAACCGGTTGATATGGAGGTTGAAGAATGGGAAGAAGTGGACGAGTTGGCTCGCTCCACGATCATGCTTTCGCTGTCTCACAATTTACTCTTCAATGTAGAGAATGAGCAGACAGCATGGGGCATGTGGAAGCGTTTAGACGAGTTGTATGCACAGCAGAGTGCTGCCAGTAAAGTGTATTGGCTTAAGAAGCTTATGGATCTCCGCATGAAGGAGGGCACGCACATGTCAGTGCACCTCAATGAATTCAATTCTATTTTCAGCCAACTGACAGAGCTGAAATTCACGATTGATGAGGAGTTCAAAGCTACTTTTCTGCTATGCACATTGCCCGAGAGTTGGGATGTATTCCGGACAGCTCTTAGTAACTCAAGTGCGTCACTTAAGTATGCAGATGTAGAGAGTTCTCTCTTGATGGAAGAGATGAACAGGAAGAACACCACAGGTGGGTCTTCTAATGCATTGCACTTGAGAGGCAGGTCTCAACAGAGGGAGAAATCTGACAGTAAGGACAGGGCACGCAACAAATCTCGTAGGAAAGATGTTGTGTGTCATCATTGTGGAAAGAAAGGGCATTATAAAGGGAATGCTATGAGTGGAAGAAAGAAAAGAACAAGGGTGCTGAAACTGATGCAAAGGACAAGGGAAATGCCAAGAAGAGCACTGTGTTGATTGAGGAAATCAATGTTGCTAGTAGTTGTGACAGTGACAGCAGCACTGATGTACTCAATGCCTCTTCTGTGGATGCACATACCCTTGCTATGGGTTCTGATGTGGACATGCATACTTGGATTCTTGATTCAGGTGCCTCCTTTCATGTAACACCTCATAGGGATTGGTTTACACAGTACTCAGGTGAGGTGCAGGGCACTGTTTATTTGGGAGATAACTATGCATGTGACATTGCAGGTATTGGCAGTGTCCAGTTTTCCTTTGCTGATGGTATGACTTTTGTTTTGCACAAAGTGCGCCATGTGCCACAACTCAAGAAGAGTTTGATTAGTACAGGGCAGCTAGATGATGCAGGCTATCACACCACTTTTGGTGATAGCAAGTGGAAAATTTGTAAAGGGGCCCGGATTGTAGCCAAGGGTTGTAAATCGGACACTTTGTATCCTTTGCATGTATCTAGTGTGCGTGACCATGTTGTCGCCGTAACCGAGCAGCCAAGTGTTTCTTTGTGGCATGGCCGGTTGGGACACATGAGTAAAAGAGGAATGGAAACTCTGTCTCGTTGTGGTTATTTGCCGTGTTTGAGGTATGCTGATTTTTCTCATTGTGAGCACTATATTTATGGTAAGCACAGTCAAACACCGCACAAAAGGTCTCTTTCTTTGAAGTCTGACAGGTTAGACTTAGTGCATTCCGATGTATGTGAAATGCCACAGTTGTCCTTAGGGGGAAAGAAATATTTTGTCTCGTTTATCGATGATGCTACACGTAAGGTGTGGGTGTATCCAATACGTGCTAAAAGCGATGTTTTGGATACTTTCAAGAAGTTTCTTGCGTTTGTTGAGAATCAAACTGACAAGAAGCTTAGGTCTTTGCGCTCAGACAATGGGGGGGAGTATGTATCAAAAGCATTTATTGACTTTTGTGCTACTAAAGGTATTAAAAGAGAGCTCACGGCTCCTTTTAATCCCTCTCAGAATGGAGTTGCAGAGAGGTTGAACCGGACTATCCAAGAGAAAGTTCGGAGTATGCTGTCACATGCTGCATTACCTCATGGTTTTTGGGCAGAAGCTGTGCAAACAGCTATTCACTTGATTAATCGCTCACCTAGCAAGGCTTTGGGTGGAAAGGTGCCTGAGGAGGTGTGGTCTGGCAAGCCACCCTCATATGCACATTTAAGAGTGTTTGGTTGTGAGGCCTATGTTCACATCCGGAGTGAACTGCGCACCAAACTAGAACCAAAGTCTCATAAATGCATTTTCCTAGGATATGGTGAGGATGGTGAAATGGGGTATAGATTATGGGATCCCGCATTACGGAAAATCATACGCAGCAATGATGTCATCTTCAATGAGAATTGCATGCACAAACAGCCCACAAAGGTCGAGGAAGTGCGCCGGGTTGTTTTTCGTGAAGATGTTACATATGGTTAGCCAAGAAGGCCCAATGTTCAGCAGCCTTTACATGCTGAAAATGGTGCTGAAAATCAGCCATTAAATGCTGAAAATCAGCCCCAACAAGTTGCCATTGATGCACCACAGGTAGGGGAACAGGTTGATGCTCCTAGACCGCCCGTTGTTGCGATGCAACGGGCTGAACAGCCTGCTGTTTTTGATGGTTTACAGGCTGAAATCCCACCTGTATGGATCATTGGGTGCGTAGGTCTACTCGGGTGACAAGGCCCCCCGATAGATATGAACCGTCTTTGGACTATGTCATGCTTACTGATTGTGGTGAGCCGTCTTGCTATAAAGAGGCTATGCAACGGGAAGACAGTAAGAAATGGTTCAAAGCAATGGTTTCGGAAATGCAGTCTTTGGAGAAAAACCATACATGGGACTTGGTTGATTTGCCTAAAGGGCATAAGGCTCTGCCAATGTAAATGGGTTTACAAGACCAAGGTCACATCTGATGCTTCTTCTAAGTACAAGGCACGTTTGGTTGCTAAAGGGTACAAGCAAAAGCATGGTGTGGATTTTGATGAGATTTTTTCTCCTGTTGTAAAGCTTGCCACATTACGTCTTGTTTTAGGCCTGGTTGCTTCTGAAGATATGGAGTTAAAGCAAATGGATGTCAAAACAGCGTTTTTGCATGGCGATTTGCTTGAGATGATCTATATGATGCAGCCAGAAGGTTTTGTGTCAAAGGGGCAAGAGAAGAAAGTATGTAGACTCTTGAAGAGCTTGTATGGTTTGAAACAGTCTCCCCGTGCATGGTATCACAAGTTTGATACATTCATGAGGTCTCAAGGATACAAAAGAAGTAATTCTGATCACTGTTTGTATATCAAAACGGCAAGTGATGGATCTCTTCTATTGCTGATTTTGTATGTTGACGACATGCTTATTGCGGGTAAAACTGTCACGGAGTTGGATGCATTACAGCAAAGCTTAAAGAATCGCTTTGACATGAAGGATCTTGGTTATGCTAATCATATTTTGGGCATGCGTATCTCTCGAGATAGACCTAACCGGCGTCTGTATCTATCTCAACGAGACTATGTTAATAAGGTGCTACATCGTTTTCATATGGATGGGGGAAAGGCACTTGGTACTCCGCTGCCTCCATATGTAAAACTGACTGCACATGACTGCCCAAACACAGATGATATGCGGGCTGATTCCTTATGCATCAGCCGTTGGCAGTTTGATGTATGCTATGGTTGCTACACGTCCGGACATTGCATTTGCGGTGGGAGTGGTAAGCAGGTACATGAGCAATCCTGGCAAAAAGCATTGGGAAGCAGTGAAGTGTATCTTGAGATACTTGAAAGGCACTAAAGACTTGTGCATTTGTTTTGGGAAGAGTGAGACATCTGTGCATGGCTTTACAGATGCAGATTTTGCTGGACATCCAGATTGCAGGAAGTCTACCTCTGGATATGTGTTTACATTCACAGGAGGTGCAGTTTCTTGGATTTCTAGACTGCAAAAATGTGTTGCTTTGTCTACCACTGAGGCTGAGTATGTGGCTGCCGCTGAGGCATGCAAAGAAGCTTTGTGGCTCATGCGTTTGGTAGAAGAGCTTGGCATTAAGTCACCGGTTCCTGTGCTCCACTGTGATAGTCAGAGTGCTATTATGCTTGCAAGGAATCCTGTTTTTCATGCCAAGACAAAGCACATAGAGGTGAAGTATCATTTTATCAGGAGTGTGCTTGATGACAAGAGCATTACACTTGTCAAGGTGCACACAGATGACAATCCTGCAGATCTTTTGACCAAGAGTCTTCCAGCAGAGCGGTTTGCATATTGCCGACAGATGATGGGTGTTGGATGAGTAAGTGCATGATCAGCTGATGTATCATAGTTAGTTGATTCTTTGCTCTCCCAAGGTACATTGCCTTTAGGTGGGAGGTTGTTAGGGAATAAAGGCCTAAGTGCCTTGTACTTATTAACTTATAAGTTAAAAGACTTATAAGTGAGGGGGCCCAAGTGTGAATGGCCCCCTAGTCACTTACTCATATACTCAAAGGTGAAGCCCAAAAGAAATATCGTGACTTTTCCCAAATTTCTACGTTCTCTCTCTCTCTCTCTCTCTCTCTCTCTCTCTCTCTCTCTCTCTCTCTCTCTCTCTCTCTCTCACGTATTCTTCTCTGCGTGTGCTTCTTCTGCGCCACTCTCCTCTTCTCCTTCACTCTCATTGCATAGAGTAGCAAGTGGGCTCTCTCTCCTGCTCCCCCACAAGTTATACGCATTATGTCTGGAATATGGTCGTCGATTGAAAAGTGAAATTGAAATGTGTTGAAGTCCTGGCCTTTGAATCTATTGGTTATGGCATGCGGGTGTGTTCTCAGCAAGTGAAGTTGCAACTGTCTCCATCTTTGAACTCATAAGTTATGGCCATTGTCACCTCATTATGCGCCGATTTAAATTTTCTGGTTAAGGTTGCCAAGTCTCAATATGTTGGTTATGATCATTTGTTATGTCTCTGGCATTACGTCTCAAACATGGTCCTCGATTATGCAAATTGTTCCTTGACCAAGGTCACTGCCTATGGTTTCAACTTTTTATTTCAATTCATAGTGCCCGGCTTTGTTGGTTATGGATATGCTTTGAAGGTTATGGTTTACGAATGCATTCTATAAAGGTGAAATTGAAATGTGTTTGTTGGTTATGGCATGCGGTTGCGTTCTCAGAAAGTGAAGTTGCAACCGTCTCCATCTTTGCATCTATATATGGCCATTGTCACCTCATTATGCACCCATTTAAATTTTCTAGTTAAGGTTGCCAAGTCAATATGATGGTTATGATCATTTGTTATGTCTCTGGCATTTATGTCTCCAATATGGTCATCGATTATGCGAACTGTGCCTTGACAAAGGTCACTGCCTATGGTTTCAAACTTTTTATTTCAATTCACAGGGCCCGGATTTGTTGGTTATGGCTATGCTTTGAAGGTTATGGTTTGCAAATGCATTCTGTAAAGGTGAAATTGAAATGTCTTGAAGTCCTGGCCTTTGAATCTGTTGGTTAGGGCTTTGATATGCAACAAGGTTATAGCATGCGATTCTTAGCAGGTGAAGTTGTGACCATCGCCATCTTTGAACTCATAAGTTATGGCCATTGTCACCTCATTATGGGCACATTTGATTTTTCTAGTTAAGGTTGCTAAGTCTCAATATGTAGGTTATGATCATCATTTCTATAGTCACTGGTTATGGTTTTCTACATTCTTTACTTCAATTCTTAAGTCTCTTATGTAGGTATTCTCAGTAGATAGAGTTGCAATGGTCACTCTCCATGTTTATAGGTTATAATCATTACAGCCAGCATGGGGTCAACCCTTATTATTGGCTATGGCCATCGTGACTTGACCATGGTGAATTCGAACTTGTTTAAGGCTATTGTCACCCACATAACCTTAACTCCTCAATGCATGAGACATTGAGACACAATGGATTGATTTGACACAACACTACTCACTTTCCCAACGGTTTGGTACGTCCTCCAAAGCTAAGAGACGTCGATCTAAAAATTGATGCAATAAGTGACCACGCATGGTACGCACACCTTGAAATCTACAGATATCGATCCAAAAATCGATGGAATAAGAGAACTAGCATTAAAAGCTACAAATAACAACCGAAAAATCGATGCAAAAATTGATGTCAACCTCCAAAACCATCCCCACTACTTCAGCCTTAGACACAACACTATTCATTTGCCCAAAAGTTTGGTATGTAAGCCGACATTGAAAACTACAAATATCAACCCAAAAATCTATGCAATAATTGTAATCTATCGTCAACCTCCAAACCCATCTCCACTATTTCAGCCTTAGACACAACACTATTCATTTTCCCAAAAGTTTAGTATGTAAGCAGGCCTTAAAAGCTACAGATATCGATCCAAAAATCGATGCAATAAGTGACCGGGCATTGAAAGCTACAAATATCAACCCAAAAATTGATGCAACCTCCAAACCCATGTGGTCTACTTCAACCTTAGACCCAACCCTACTCATTTGCCCAAAAGTTTGGTATGTAAGAAGGCCTCCAAAGCTACAGATATCAATGCAATAAACGACCAGGCACTAAACGCTCCAAATATTGACCCAAAAATTGTTGCATTGTTGGTTGTCCACCAATTTGGTATGTAAGCAATCCTTGCATGTTCGAAGAAAAGGGAAGACAAAAACTATCACCATACAGAAAGATTGCCTAGCAATGACCATTTAAGACAGCAAGATTTGCTTGCATTTGCAAAGTCCAAAGGCCATACATCACTAAAACTCCCAGTCAAAGTAGTATTAATACAAACATGCATTATGAAGAGACACTTACAATCTTGGATCGGCGTAAACCACCGTATGTACTACTTTGTTATCAAAGAGCAATATTTTCGAAGGGCAAAGAGTGGTGTTATGAGAACCATTTGTTATTGGGATGCAAGGACCCCATCAAGTATTGTGTCATCCCCACATCGAATCGTAAACCTCCTCTCCTCCGTACCAAGATCTCCATATACACATCTAGCCACTTGCCCCCTCTAAATGACATCATTGAAGAGAGTAACATTTCAATTTAGAAGAGGAGATTGTTAAGTATGGAGCTTGATTTACCCCTTGTAATTTTTTGTGTTAAAAATGCACATTTGTAAGGCCCCCATTATGAGGAGAAGCCATTGTGCGTGAAGAAAAATAACTAGCCGGAAAATAAAATCACTCGTCGAAAATCAAAATTTTCACGCCGGAATATTCATTTTTGCCGGAATATTATGGCCAACAGATGGCGGTCAAAAAGTGGTTGGAAAATGACCGGTCGTTTGGCCGGTTGGCTGATGGCCGGTAGTCATTCGCTAGTGGCTGGTGGTCGAAAGTCGATGGCCGGTGCCAGTGGCCGGTAGTCAATGGCCAGTGGCCGGTGGATGGAAGTCAATGGCCGGTGGCCGGTGGCATTCAGAGGCAAAGAACAACCCCAAGGGCACCTCAACAAAATGGCATTTCCGAAAGGATGAACATAACAATCATGGAGCGAGCATGAAGCATGCGGCTACATGCAGGCCTACCGCTTGAGCTTTGGGCGGAAGCTGTAAGTACGTTATCAATCGGTCACCTTCAACATCATTGGATTCGTGCACCACACCAGCACAAGACAAAGCACAAACACACCAAATTGCACAAACAATGAATACGCCGGAAGTACCAGCTATGAAGATAGCACAACTTCAAAAAGAACTAGCTCTGTCTCAAGAGCTACTTAACATAGCACAACAAGTCATATCATCAGGCATTGAACAGATGCCAACATCAGATATGGAACCCTCTCAGATGGGGGGAGTTCAAACACAACAAAAAGACCCTATATCTTCAAGAGTGGGATTAAGAAGTCCAGCTTTACAAGAAGCAGTGTCCTTTTCAGGAACCCAAGTGGAATTTCAAGAAGCATTGGAAGATGCCGAGCCGGAGGAGAAACCACTGGAAATTCACAATGCCCAATGTAGAAGGTCAGGTCAAGATGTCATTGTGGTCGACAAATACGATAGGCACTATGAAATAGCCGATGTGAAAAATATGGATGAGTTTAGCATTGGGCAACATGTAAGTCACATACTTGGACCCCGTCCAAAAGCACCATCAAGGGAAACAGAAAACAAAGATTCGGTTCGATCTTCACCCTCGGTGCAGAACTCGCCAAAATCAACTCGGAAACATAGCCCTAAGGCTATGCAGAAGCCCCATGTCAAAGACCATATACTAATGGAAGAATTAGCATTACAACTGCTAGAAAGCATGGATAGTGATTTGATTTTGTATGCAAGCAATAATGGAAGCTATTTTCAGCTTCTCAAGGACAAGACAATGAAGGATAAAGAGACAAAGCCAGTGGATACACCTAAGTCAGTCGTAATCTACAGGTTCATGCATGCAAAGAAGAGGTCATATCTGTATCTAGATACCACAGGAAACCATTATAAGCAGTATTATGGAGAGCTGCCTCGTCCAAAGGGTGCACATGTTGAGATAACAACATATTGCGACCAATGTGCCATTGGTCATTTAGTGAAGGACTACCTAGCAAAGCTCTACATGGAAAAGAAGAAGCAACAAGCCAAAAGCAAAGTTCAGACAGTGACAACAAGGGAACGGAAGCAAGAATCCCCAACAAGATCTCCGGAAAAGAAGCAGATCTTGTCGCAGAGCACAAAAGATAGGCTCAAGAAACAGTTGCTTGAATTCAAGGGTGTCAACGACATTATCATAGAGAATCAGGCTTTCAAAAAAGATCAATTGAATCAACTGATTCAAGATCGCTTAAAGAACCTCAGTGAGGACAAGTCAAAGCATCCACAAGGTGATGAAAATGACGCTCGCAGTTCAAGGGTTGAGAGCAAAAGAAGCCAAGATTTTGACGATAGTGAGCCAACACCAGAAGAGGTGGCAGAGGTAACAAAAATTCTTAGTGCCACGTCACAAGTGGAAGACATGCAAATAGAATCAATGGATGAAGTTGAACGTCTACCAAATAAATTCTCTACTGTGGACTCTTCATTGGTGATTGAACAAATCAAAGAGTATGAGAAGCTAAAAGAAGATGTAACTGAAGACATAGAATGCACAGAAGAACAGGAAATGACTGAGTCCAAGATTGACTACCAAGGACAAGAAATATAGAATATGAATGAATATTTTCAAGAAGAGACTCTACAAAAACCCATGGAACAATGGAAACCAAAGGCCACGGCGACCATTGATCAGAAGAAGACAGTCAGCCTCAACATCCTGCTACACAAGCTTCAGAAGATTTCCAAGAAAAAAAGTCACCATTGAATTACCTTCAAGTGCTAGAAGCAGTAAATAGTAATAGAGAGCTTCTGAAATCAAGAATCAAGGCGTCACAGTCAGAAACTAGCAATGAACACCAACAAGCAGCTACAACAATAGATAGTGAGCACTTGGGACATGCTACAACCAGTCAAATGACAAAGAAGTTAAACATACAAGAGGATGACAAAGCTTCCAAGGCACAAAAGTCCAAGAAAAGTACCAAAAGCAAAGAGGACATCAGTTACTTGGCAGCCAACAAGAAGATTAAATTCTCGTTGGATGTGCATGAGAAACTGAAATTCAATTTTATAGCAGACATAAATTGCACTGCCACGACTAATGTCATGTCTTATGGGTTGTGGTTACTTCTAGATAAACCAGAACTGTATGAAATTAAGTACAGGTTCCTATATCACATGGAATAGCCGTCACAAGTTTAGGGATTGCAAAATCTACCCTTACACTACGGTCAAAGGTAATCAAAGACAAATTCCTAATGGTGGACTCTCAAAAAATGAGTACACACTTGATTTTGTCCAAGCAATGGGCGAAAATGTTTGAAGAAGCACCTGAATCTTCAACAGTGGTTAAGCCTACGACAACTCAAAGATCTTCGGCCACTATCGACAAAGGAAAAGCTAAAGCAAGTGAAATAGTGTTCTGCAACCCAAATCCTTCACTTCAGTCAGAGTCTTTAGCCCAGCCAATTCACGTACACGAAGAAGCCTCTACATCAAAAGCCAAGCCCTCGATAACACAATGGAAACCAAAGCGCAAAGTCTATCAACCAAAGTTTCTATCGCAACAAAGCCTCCACAAAAGGAAGAAACACGTCAACCAAGTGTTAGTATTCAAGGAGTACATCAAGGACAAAGATCCAATTTGGGTACCAGCATCAAAAGAACCACGACAAGCAAAAGTCACAGGTTGGATAGCATCAAACAGTTCAATCACTACTCAAGGCTACTATGATGAGAACATCAAAGTATGGGTCAAAAAACTAAAGGTAACAGCTTGGACATACCCAGCATGTGGTATCTCTTCACAACAAGATCAACAGGGCATCAAGCGCAGGTCTAACTGTTCATACAGGAGTAAAAACAGGTACAGGAAGAAGAAGCAAAGACCTTCCAAGCAACAAACATTGAAGCAGTTGTGGGTACCAAAGTCAGAGCTCTGCGGTGAAAATACCCCACAACGTCAAGCTAAGGTCACACAGCAAGCAGTGCAACGAATGATCCCAGTCAAGCTACTGGAAGCACAAGGATACTATACAGATAACACTCAAATTTGGTTGCCAAAGATTAAAGCTTCCCCTGAGATCATGAAGAAAACTCATGTAGCACAACGTGCCCAACAACGACAACCCAACTACACAACCATGAGTGCTACAACTCCAAGGTGGATCCCTCGTCATTTACTACAGGAGCAAGGCTTTTACAAAGGTAACAACAATATTTGGACACTGAAGCCAAAGGACCATCAAGTCGAACAAGCAACAAGGCAAGTGGAAAAGCAGGTCACACAAGGACCAAGGACAACTTGGATTCCAAAACCTATAGCCGGAACTCAACAACAGAGGCCCACAACTAGTCTACAGCCTCTTATCAACAAAGGTAAAGCAAGGATACAAGAAGAAGTCACAGTTTTAAAGAACACAGTCTGGAAGAAGACTTCATCAACCATTGCTTCAACCTCAAAACCTCTCACCACGCAACATCAGTGTGCTACCAAAGCATGAAGAGCAGGTATTTGACAAAATGGCATCACAAAACCAAACCAAAGAGAATGGCCTAAACCTCAATAGCATATGGAATTGGATTTCAGGACGTGATCAGGTAAGTCCAAGTCGCCATTAAAAATACATGGCATAAGAGTCTAGAGTCGGGTAGCTGAGCCACTAAATGAGCAAAGTGTCAGATCCAAGCTTCAAGTCTAATATTTTCTCTGTGGTCTATGAGTCTAGCTAATAGATATAAGCTCAAGCTGGAGAGTTGAGCATACATAAAATCATGTCACTCATGCTGGAAGAGGTGAGCATAAGAGTCAAAGTCTACTATTTTAAATGGTGGAATGGCAGAGTAGTCCAGAAAACACTCACGCACATGAACACAGTGAGGAGAGTGGAAAAAACTTCGTCGACAAAAACCCTTCTTGTGAGTAACGGCAGCTCTTGAAGTCAAATATATTTTTGCTTTTCTAGCTACGTCCACTCCTGGAAGCACCCATTCAAACTTTTCTTGCACAAAATATTGTTTCCCATGCATCTATCTGTGCAAGCATATACAATGTCCCATCATTGGACATTTGCATTTGACATGATTTGTGTTCCACCCATGCACTTACACAACAAAATGACGATGACGAAGCGGTAACAGGTTTCATGAGCATTTGCTCAACAACAATGACTTTGACTTCAAGCTACTAACACTTATCCAATGTATATCAAGTCAATAATAGTAGCCATACGGCCATAAGTACTTTAACTCAACAAAACTCGGTTACATCAAAACATAAGTACATATAGCCTCACATTTAATTGTGACTAAAGGTATTTTTTTCCACTGGGTTTTTCCCTTTAGTCCTATCCAGGTATCCAAGACCTTCATTTTGTAATATATGCCACATTTTATTTTTCTTATAAAAACACAGAAAAGCAGACCAACGACATCCCCAAACAACTACATGCTCATCAACTAGAAGATCAAAGGGGAACGGCCCAGAAAAAATTCAAAAAGGGTTCAAGATTACAGGTACACATGCAGGATGACACCCAAAGAACAAACAATACAGAGCTGCCAAGATAAAGGCTTGCTGCAACAACAAACCTCACTCGACTTATTCACGCTACAACAACCAATCGGAGGGGGAGAGCTATGGCTTCAACTACACTGCATGTACAAGAAAAAGGTAACTCTACAACATACAAAGCATCTGGTAGAAGCAACTGCAACAACAAAAGCTTCAACCAACACCAAAACATGAAGCACTTGTCAAGGCCACTGCAGACATAGGGTCTTGTCGGGGACGACAAGACTTCGGAGGGGGAGAGTGTTGACAGGTCAACCTTTCAACAACGCTTCCACAAAGATTCCATGAAGATTCCTCAAAGATTCTCTAAAGATTCCAAATAAAGATGCTGATGAAGTGATGAAGATGAAGATGAAGATGGATACTGTAATGTGAAGATACAAGCTCATGGACATCATCAAATATTTCGTTGTTATCATTTTGAGCCATTACGCCCACTTTTGTAATGTTTACTGGAACTTCATATTTTAAGTCGACAATTGTATTTTGGCCACAAATGCTTGTTGGATGAGCGAAGCCAGCTCTCACAGTGTTGTAATTAAGCTCTATAGAAGCCTAGGGACAAATCAGGTCATTTTGGTCTGACATTAGGTTTTCTAAGGCTTAGTATATAAGCCAAAATCTAAAGCTTTGTAAAGGGGACTTCGAATACTCTGATCTTCTGTGTCGTTGGGAGACCGCGAGAGAGTGAGAGAGTGTGTGTGTGTGCTACAGGAGCTACGATGGTCGGAATCGCAAACGGAGAGTAGCATTGTGTTGCTCATGAGGGAGCTATGCGTTGATGCTTACATCACGCGCGTTCGTCTGTGTTTTGGCAGATTCACCCGCGAGCTACTTATGGAGTTTCGGTGAGTAAATGTTGTCCGTTTTTGCATTTCAGCATATCCACACGATCAGAGTGAGTAGAGATACACATTAAGCACTTTAGTTTTTGGAAACGAGGACCTGCAAATTTTGACCAGACATCCTACGCGATTTTGCACCAGGTGTTTAGGGTTGGGATTTTGGTTCATGGACCTTAGGGAGAGCGACCTATTGGTGTTAGTAGGGTCTCCTTCAAGTGATGTGGTGTTTTGAGAATGTCTAATGGGCTTTTGGCTTGCGGTAGCATCATAGGAGACTCTCACATTCACAAAACCGATGGCATGTAGATTTGATATGTCTGTAGGAAGTAGTCATTAGTCGGTCGAGTAGAGGTTGACACCCTTTGCTTGCTTCCACGCGCCTGCGGGTCGAGCTCCATCCTCAGTTGACATTATATGTTAGGTGAGTTCTCGCTATGCTGACGTCCATCGTGGCGTATCCGTCCAACAACAACCCATGTAAAGAGCACTGGCAAGCTGTGAAGTGGATACTTAGGTATCTAAAAGGGACAACAACAAATGCTTTGTATTTTGGAGGAGCTGATATTTTTCTAGAAGGGTATGATGATGCAGATATGGCAGGTGACAAAGATACTCAAAGGAGCACTACTGGCTGTGTCTTCACGGTTGGAGGCACATCAGTAAGCTGGGCTTCAAAGCTGCAAAAACTGGTTTCACTTTCTATCACGGAAGTAGAGTACATAGCAATGACGGAGGCAAGCAAAGAAATTATGTGGCTTCACAGATTCTTAGAAGAGCTTGGATTCAAACAAGACAATTATGTCTTGTACAGGGATATCCAAAGCGCTATCCATCTTGCGAAGAACTCAGCCTTTCATTCAAGGACAAAGCACATTTAGGTGAGATATCACTTCATACGCACTCTTTTGGAAGAGGGACAACTAAAGTTAGGACAGGTGCATACAAGTGAAAATCCTGCAGACATGTTTACAAAGGTGTTCAACAAGGAGAAGTTGAGATTTTGCTCATCTTCAATCGGCATTCAAGGATAAGAAGCTAGGATGGAAAGCAGTCACAGTTTTGGTTTGGAGATTAGTCTCCAAGTGGGAGATTGTTAAATTTGGAGCTTGATTTACCCCTTGTAATTTTTTGTGTTAAAAACGCACATTATAAGTCTCCCATTATGAGGAGAAGCCATTGTGCGTGAAGAAAAATAACTCTCTGGAAATCAAAATTTTCTCACCGGAATATTATGGCCGGACGGTGGTCGGAAAGTGGTCGAAAAACGACCGGTCCGTTGGCCGGTGGCCGATAGTCAATGGCCAATGGCCGGTAGTCAATGGCCAGTAGCTGGTGGTCAGAAGTCAATGGTCGGTGGCCGATGGCCGAATTCAATGGCTGGTGGCCAAATTCAAAAGCGAACTTGTCTTCTCAAGGGCGGCCACACATGGACAGATTGGAGGGTCCGATTTGGACTTATCTACACAAGGGCGGCTACACATGGTTGCCTCTCATGAGAGAGGTTGCTTTTGGCCTATAAAAGGAGGCCATTTCTATACACATTTCACAGTGTGAAGTTGATGCAACAAGGAGGGTGTGAGGTGGTGAGAGTGAAGTAAGGCGGGAGCTCCAAAAGGGTATAATCCGTTTGTAGCCTACTTCTTGTTTTGAAGTACTAAAGCCATTGAGTGGTTGCTTTCCCGTGGACATAGCCCACATTGGGTGAACCACGTATATCGTGTGTACTCTCTCTCTCTCTCTCTCTCTCTCTCTATTCTATAATATCTTGTGTGTGAAAAGTATCTCTCTCCATTAAGTAATCTACTCAATTATCTACTTAGATACGTTATATTTCCTAACAGAGACTCTGAACCGGCTTGCTTAAGTGTCAAGGGCAAGAGAGCATGGCATGTATGGCATGAGTGGCTTTCTCTTGGATCAAGAAAAATACTTTTGCTACAACAATGGAAGTAGAACACTTTAGCTCTCTTTTTGAAGCCTACTCAGCTCCTTCCTCGCTGATGTTTATGTCTTAAAATTCTAGTAGTCTTTGGAGGGACAACTGAGACCAGACCAGCTTCAGCTCCACATCCATCGGCTTCTCGTGCCACACCATGACCAAGCCGATTTTGTGTTACATGTGTTTGGACGTGTCTGATTGAGCCCCTTGCTAGCAAGTCAATGCGCTTTGGGACAATCAGAGTGGAGAGGCAATCCCTTGAGTTGCACAACTGATTAAAGAGAATCAATTTTAGGTCACTATCACACTTCCCCAACTATTCTTCAAAGCTTTGTAAAAGTCATTTCAAGTCCAAGATGCATCCAAGAATCTGGTTATCAATAATGGCTACACTTTCCTCGGCCATGGTGGGTAGCTGGCTTGACATCTCTTGGTACCCCATTGAATCTTGGTTCCCCAACATTGCATCTTGCTCCCTTGCTTGAGCATTGGCCTCCCGCACCACATGGTTGAAGGCATGCATGCTATCAAGAACTGGGAAAATACATAGAAGTTGAGGAAAATGCTTTTGAACTATTGATGCTTTCATTCTGAACCCAGTAAGGACAATCACAATAGCTAGATTGGACGCTCACATGATACCATTGGGAAGGAGATGACATGCTAAGAATTTTGAACAGCAAAGTGCTTTCCTCTATCACTTGAAGGGTGGTAGGATCAGCCTCAAACCTAGCCTCAAACCTTTCAGAATTGCCTCACCACTTGCTAATCTAGATGTGTGCTGCTTGCTTGACCCAACTCAATTAAAACGCGTAGAATCAGCTGCCACAAGTTTAAACACAAGAAATTAGGAGTTGGCATATACAATAGAATACGATGTTACAAACTCCAAAACCAATCAACTCTTACCAATCTCTTGCTTTTGCTTAAAGAACTCAAGCAAGGTTCCTCCGATGTAGGTGCCTGCAATGAATCACCCACAAGTGCATGCAAAAGGACAAGTATCGATCTATTTATCTTTGCATCAAGCAAAGTATACTTGATATAGTGCCATAATCATTCAACCATGTTTGTAGTGTCCACATTCCCATGTACAAATAGATGCCCAAACTTTGGCCACCTTGTTTGCCACATGCATGTGCTGCCACACCAACCGTTTGTCACGTAACGCTGGATGTTTTCATGCGTTGATGTATCTAGCAATTGTCTATATCCCATATTAAAAATCTCCTCAATTGGTGCTTGCATTAGATTTGATAAGTGATTATAGACGTCGGCTTGCTTGTCCTTAGGGACCTATAAAATGATTTCAACAAGTTGGTTATTAATATTGATAGTAGCCCTTGACACACCAAAGGAACCAAAATCTATGCAACAACTACAACAACTGCATACCTACGGCATTAAGTTCTCCACCCATGCCTTCTTGACATGGAACCAGCATAGTAACACATGGCATGCAACTTGTTTTGAGTTGCCGGCTTCATCTTCTCTCTAGCAATGAGGATCCACATTGACCACCATGAGATCACTTCCAGCTCTTGTTGATTCTTGTCAATGACAATAGTTGCAGGACAAATTTTGCCTAGCCTTGCAAATTAGACCAGCTTGAAGGTCAACTCCAAAGCCACTTTTTATTGATTAGTGCCCACATCGCTCGTGCATAACGTTAGCCATATTGGCATCCCTACACCAATTTGGTTGGGCAAGACTGCAACATAAAGCGGTAACCCAAAGTTTTGAATGTGCTATCCACTACCCAAGAGTTATGATGAGAGAAACAAATAGAAATTTCAAGCATGTCCTCATCTTGAATGAAAAGAATAAAGGTCTCTTGCATTCATCATCTGCCCTCCGGTTGTACGGTTGGACAAATATGACCTACAAGCAAGCGCATGCCCATGAACCAAAAAGCATGAAAACTGTGACTAGATGTTGAGCTTTGAATGGTACCTTCTTCAAATCTTGCAAGCAAAGTGCTTTCATAAGTATTGCAATCCAATAATGCTCTGCATATTCTCCTACAGTAAGGCCAAGAGATGCAACATAATATAGATTTGCAAAGAGTTACTCATAAAATGATACTATTCAACCCTTGAGATGCTTTTGGAGAGAGTGAAATACCTTATGTGCGCATCCGGTGTAGCAACATTCACACTTCTTTTGGTATCATGAAGAACCGATAGATCACACGATCAAGTGAGATGCATGATCCATGTGAAGGTGCTCCTTTGACTTTGACTCTTTTTGCAACATGCCGGCAAGTGCCTATATCCTTCTTGCAACATGCAATTACAGATGGATGCATTGGCAGGTGAAAAAGGTCCACACAAGAGCCAGGTACATGTCCCTCGTGAGTACCTTGGACTTTGATAATCACCTTATCAAATTCTTCAAAGCGTTGGACCACCACCTTGAATCCACATCCCCGCCTTTTGGATTTTCGATCTCGTCGCTTGTCTGTACCTTTTCATTGAATGCTACCCCATCGATGACACATGTATTCTTGCACACACTTGCTTAATCCATGCCTCTTTGTTGATCTGACCAAGACAAACCTTGTCTGATGCTTTATCATGATGTTTACCAATTGTGGCTCCACTTGGGATAGGGTTGTCTCAATCGATGTGCTTGAAGTAGTAATAGACCCAACTACAAGTAGTAACTACAAAGCATGCCAAGAGGAGACATCATGGGAAATAGGTTTCTCTTCCAACAAACAACCACAGGCAATTACCAAATCTCTTATGTAGTCATGAGATATCCCATGTTCTCTCATGTCAATGCACCATTCGTTCTTGATTGCGTTAATAGTGGTAGCCACTCCCAAGTGTTTCTCATCCTTGAGGGACAATGGGCTACACGTACAATGCATGCCCAATCTTCTATGTATGAAATTTTTAGGCTTGATGATTTCATTTGCAAGTAGAGTTGTTGTGAGGTGGTAATTGGGTAGAGGGAGATATCATCTCTCATTCTATTCCACCTCTTTAGACTCATCAAACCTCTCACGTCATGTGCTTTTAGAATTGAAAGCGACATTGTGACTACCCCAGTCAAATTCTTCACCACCATTAAGAAGTACATCTTCTCATCAAATGAGAAGAATGTGTTTGATAAGTATTGTAATGCATCTAAGGAATCCCCCAAGTCCTCAACATTAGGCAATGGATCCATACAAACATCCATCTCATCCCCAAGATTATAGTGTTCCAAAAATCCATATTGATCTAGATCATCATCGCTTGATTCACCCTCCATAGTAGTCACAAAACCAAGGTAATCTTTAAACAAAAGATTGGTTGCATTGTTGGCTTGATGCACCTGCAAGAGCATAACAGTGCCAGCCTAATGATTTTAACCCCTTGCAAGCAACCCAACTAACCCAACTTGCTGATATTAAACATGCACACATTAGTGAGACTTTGGTAGACAAAGAGATTGGCAAAATAGTGGAGACATTAGATGCTTATTGCAATGCACACACGAGGGAGAGACATTTGTAGAAAAAAAGATCAAAATAGAACCTGGTTGACATTCCTGTTGGACTCCAGTGTGTGTAGCCTCATTAAAGGTACTTTTTTCTTTCCCAAGCTGTTCTTTCTCAAACCCTAAACAAGCACCCAGATGGTGCCCCTCCCAAACCCTAAAACTTACTAGCCATTACTGAGGAGCAACAATAGATTTACTGGACAACCCTCTCTTTGACAGGCACACTTTGCATCCAGCCCCATATTTTGCAACAAGCAAGGAGGGTGGTCCTGCACCAAAGCTAGTGCACAACGTTCACAATTTCAAAAATGGGCCCCGCACCCAACGCAAATCCAAATTTTTTTCCAGATCAGCCACGATTTGCATAGCTCAGCCCCGCCATGCCACCTAGCCGCGCCACATCAGCAGGCCTGTCCGCATTTACCAATTTTTTCCAAGTTTACTTTTTATGCTGACGTGGAGCGCCAAGATCCCCTCTCCCTTTGCGCCCAACTTCCCTACCCTTGATCCCATCGCTCGCCCTTCCCTTAAGACCCTGTGGAACTTAGTCCTGAGGGATGTAGATGAACAAAAGGATGTTGGATCAATGGGGCAGTTTGCAAAGACTTTATATTTCTTAGTCGTTTTAATTTCATTGAAATTGCAGAGTGTGTATGCTCACAAAGTAGTGTTTTTTCAAGAAATGAATTTGCAATTAGACTTGCCACTTTACACATGTTCTCTTTGCACAAGTGTATTAACATATCACGATCTTCATCTGTCCCCAAGAAATGACCTTACGTTGTGAATAAGAAATTGTGAAAGCATAATATATTAAACCCATAGCTGATGTATCTATAATTAGAAGGCCTTTTTGAAAATCTACAAGTGACTTGCCCACTATTTGTTGTTTGCTTTCTCTTGTAGTAACACTATGAAGGATGACGACAAGGGCTTTTTTGAATTTGTGGTGGGTAAAAATATTAATAACCTCCATTATTAGACTCATTGATGTACTACAAGCTTTGTACAAAGCATTGAACCTTGCAATGCTTCCAGTTGATCGAGTCTAGTTATGATACAAAGAATAATGAGCCAACAGGTTCTGTTATCAAATTTTTTGAGTACTTCTCAAATAGGGATTCCAAAATGGCAATCATAAATGTCTCGATATTTATGCTCGTTGTAGTATATTATGGAGTGCTAAAAACAATTCTTGATTGAGTAGTCCTCAAATAGGGATTCCAAAATGGCAGTCATAAATGTCTCGATACTTATGCTCGTTTGGAGTATATTATGGAGTGCTAAAAACATTTCTTGATTGAAAGGATTTGCATGAAGACTGTGTTGATGTGTATGTCCATTGGAATACTTAAATTAAGAGCATTGTCCATGATTGTGAAAATCTTGTGTTTTTGTATGTATGTGTGCATGCACCTAAGAGCAAGAGAGAAAGAGAGATCTAAAGTAAGTGAGAGAGAGAGAATAGAGAGAACGAGAGAGACTACTTGCTTGTGTGTGTATATGTATGTGTTTGTGTATTTTTGTGTGTGCGAGGCAAAAACAAAATGCTATACTTGATGCAAGTTGCTGTGATAATTTCTATCAAACAAACACACACACACACACACACACACACACACACACACACACACACACACACACACACACACACACACACACACACACACACACACACATAATTAGGAAATTGTTGTGTTGTTTTCAAATCACTATAGCATTATTCATGACTATGAAAAATAGTGGGTTTTGTGTGTGCATGGCTTCAGATAATGAGGTAGTCATGTACTTAGAGATAAAGAGAGAGAGATCGAGAGTGTAATCCTTTCAGATCTGAATTGCAACTATAAGGTTATAATGTTTAAACGCACAATCAAAAGTGTGCACATGCATGCTAGAAATTAGTGAAGATGACATGCATGTAGGTCCGATTCAAAGACCTAGATATAACAGACATCCAAATGTACATAGCTAGAAATGATAGGTGATAATCCAAAACACTAAGGTTCAGGCTCATATACCACTACATGCCCGCTTGTGTTAATTTTGAAGCGACCAACACATGAGCTTGCTGCCAGAGTATCTCGTTCCTTTAGCAGTAAAATGGAGTCGTGGTAAATCTTGTTGAAGCTTCTATCCAATGCATGTACCAAATCTACTGTTGTACCAATAAGTTGCACATCAAAAACCTTCTTGTCTTTATCTATGACACATGCTTCCAACTTTGCGATTGTGATTATAGCGGTGTTGTTGTTACACAATTGACAACAAGGTCCTATGCTCGTCCTATACATTTTGTCGACATACATTTTTTACAATGCTTCTCCATTGACACAGTGTTGATATTCACAAATTGTAGGGTACCTACAACTGCACAAGTTCACTTTGTTAGAAAATAAGAAACAAGGTATACAATGCATCACTTTTTCTTACGTAATGTCACCTTTTGATTGTAGCCTAAATTTTCAGTTTGAACTTCAAACACACTAGCAAGCTCCTGCTTGAGCCATGCACTAGGAAGTGGTACCAAAATTGTAATATTTAATATAGACAAAGTGTTGGGTTTTCTGAGAGCCCAACGAACTGCCATAAGGATTCTTCATCCTACCACCCTTTATATAGGCCCTTGGCCATCCAGATTTAGAATCCCTTGTGTCCACACCTAGCAGTCAGCCCTTGGCCTGGGTTTGTGACCCACCTGGGTTTGCCCTTTGCATTACATTACTCCCCCCTTGGAGAAGAGTTTTTGTCCTCAAACACAAAAGTGGTAATAGAAAAAACACTAAATTTTTTTGGCAGTGGCATCCTTCATGGATACACCTGTCCATTTGACCGGGATACAATTCAATAGGAGGTTCAATGAAATCAACACAAGCAACTTGATTTTTCACATTGTTGTCCTTTTGCAACCGTCTTGTGGAACTGGCCCATATAGCGTATAAATGAGTATGCTAAATGAATTATGACAACTAATATGTACCTAAAAGAGTACCTCTCTTCACTTTCCATGAAAGTAATTGGTTGAAGTAATTCATCAGCAAAGTATAAGTCCTTGACTTAATATCATGTTTCATTAATTTACAACCCCACCATAACAGTTGTTGAGAACCTGATTTAAATATGAAGAAGCTAAACTTAGTCGCCAACATGCTTTGTTGTATGATAAGCAAACTCCAACTATAGAGATAACCTTTCCAATTGGATTTCTTGGTGCTAATATACGCGCTTAGCATATCCTTAAGCACAAGATTAGTACTTGCAATTTTTCTATCCTCTCCGAATGACTGGCAGTTGTAACATTTAATGGCCTAGTAACTTGTGTGTAGCAGAAAATAGCATGAACATAGTGAGCATTTCATTAGAATAGATTCCTAATGAGACTAACAAGAGTGCTTGGGTGGAGAAAGAATCAAAAGCATAACACCTACTTAGACAACATGAAAAATACTTCAAAAGAGAGAGAAATTAAGCAATTGACAACAGTTGAGGACTGGATTTGCATGGAGCCGGTCCCCCCTCCAAAAGGCTTTGTATTACGGTTTCTCCCATCAAGAGAGACATTTCACAATACAATTCTTTGTGTTCCTTCAATACTAGCTAGTGCAATGAAGATGGAACTTCATGCACTAAGCAAAACACTTATCAAACCCAACATCAATTCCCTCACGGTCTTAGACCCAAGACCTCACACACCTTTGAAGATGGTGAGAGCTAGCGGGGTATGAGAGTAGATTGAGAGGAAGAAGGAGTATTCTTACAAGAAAGATGTACATATCCTCACATAATCACTCATATTAGCATAGCTTAGCTTAGTAATTAGCATGGTAGAGGAGATGAGCATGCATTGAAGCTTGGCTCTTGGTTGGATTTGCATCACAAAGCCAAGAGTTGTTGGTGTAGGCCTTCCTTTTCACAAGCTTGGAGTAGGTGATAAGATTTCCATTAAAGCTTGAGAAGGAGAGAGAGTCTTCTTTACTTCACACATGAGATAGTGTGAGTGTGTGTGTGTCAATAATGCCTTGCCAAAAATCAATCCCCTCTCTCTCTTGGTCGACCCCCCTTGCTAATTACTCATGCTAGCATCCTATTGGACCTCCCCAAGCTTAGCCAATGACAATTAAGCAACATAAGTGATAGCCCTCTGACATGTGTCCCTCTTTCCCCTTTTGTGAGAGCTTTAGGTAATTAAATAATTCAACTAAACTCTCATTGGACCCCCTTGCCTCTTGGCCAATATGAATCAGGCAAGCCATTGGGATGCTGAATGCTCATTGGTCCCTCTTTCCCCTTTTGTGAGAGCTTTAGGTAATTAAATAATTCAACTAAACTCTCATTGGACCCCCTTGCCTCCTGGCCAATAGGAATCAGGCAAGCCATTGGGCTGCCGAATGCTCATTGGTCCCCTTGGGAGACTATCAAATAGTCTTCTAGAGAGCTTAATTCTTATTGGTTCTTTTATTAAGTGTTTTTAAATTAATTAAACTAGATTTACTCTAGCCTAATTCTCATTGGTCCACCTCCAAGGCCATCCAATAGGAATTGGGTACACCTTTGTGGGCATCTGGGCTAGGGAGCTAACATGTGTCCCTCATTCCCTTTGTGTAAAGGAAGCTTGTGTGTGTGAGAGAGAGTTTCTCTCTCATCCCCTACTTCTTGGGCTCACCCCTTCTTATGTAGGGCTTGACAAAGACTTTTGGGACACACACAAAGCATCCAATTTCCCCTAAATTTGACTTTTGGACACAACCTTTGAATTTTGGAACCTTAGCATTTTGGAAGTCTTCATGGGCTGAACCTTAAGGTATTTTAAGCCCATTTTGGAAGTCTTAATGGGCTGAACCTTAAGGTATTTTAAGCCCATTGTTGCACATAGCTCTTTTGCATATGACCCCTCCTTTGGATCTCTATTTTCCATCCTTTGGATCCCTGCTGTGCCGGTCTGCTAACTTAACCAATATTCTAGATTTTTCTCCCCTGGCACTTCCCCATATTAAATGATCAGTTTAACATGTGAATCATTTAGGAGAATTAGATATTGATTATTATGACATTACCTCTCTCTTGAAATCATAGTCGTCCTCGACTATGGTGTAGAGAAGATAAAGCATATTCATGAGTCCTTTTTCTTAGCGGGTAGAGGATCCCTATGTTACCCTACGATATCATTCCACAATGGATGACTAGTCCATTTGGCGCTTGAGAGCTTGAGGCTGCCGAAAGCATGTCTGCACATTAATCCTATCAATCTTCCACAGTAGAGTGGCAAGCTCTACTTGGTGTTCGGGAGACATCGTCTCCGCAAACTTGATCTAAGCATGCATACTATTTCATTTTTGTGCACAATAAAGAAAAAGAGAGTCTTATAAGAAAAAAACTTTGTTCATTTTTAACATTTGTACATTTGCTTACTCTTGGGAAGCATTGTAAGCATTGACTAGATTTAGGTTATCCTTTAATTGTATGCCTTGCATCCATCTAGCATCTTCAAAAGGATAAGTCTTAAACTTAATAAGATATCGTCGGATAGTCTTACCGCCTCTTAGTACCTTGTCTTCATGTCGGAGAATGGACTCGGGCTGCAACACCTCTTCTTGGTCCTCGATCTCCGGTGGGTCTTCATTAGTTGGTTCTTGAGGTGGCTCTCCTTTGTAAGGATTTAGTAGGCACACATGGAAAGCATTGTGTATGAGCCAATGGTTGGGCAACTTGAGTTGAGGCCATCTCATTGATTGGTCTAAGAATCTGGAAAGGACCATAGTACCTTTTTGCTAACTTAGCATAGTACTTTTGGTGTCCCGTAGGATTCTTGCCCGTCGTGTGCCTTAATCGACCTTTGGGAAATTCGAGTAAGACCCAATCAATTTCC